>NC_088242.1:93847375-94179757 GCF_036934945.1 Oncorhynchus masou masou
CCATCCATCTTCCCATCAATTTTAACCATCTTCCCTGTCCCTGCTGAAGAAAAGCAGGCCCAAACCATGATGCTGCCACCACCATGTTTGACAGTGGGTATGGTGTGTTCAGGGTGATGAGCTGTGTTGCTTTTACGCCAAACATAACGTTTTGCATTGTTGCCAAAAAGTTCAATTTTGGTTTCATCTGACCAGAGCACCTTCTTCCACATGTTTGGTGTGTCTCCCAGGTGGCTTGTGGCAAACTTTAAACAACACTTTTTATGGATATCTTTAAGAAATGTCTTTCTTCTTGCCACTCTTTCATAAAGGCCAGATTTGTGCAATATACGACTGATTGATGTCCTATGGACAGAGTCTCCCACCTCAGCTGTAGATCTCTGCAGTTCATCCAGAGTGATCATGGGCCTCTTGGCTGCATCTCTGATCAGTCTTCTCCTTGTATGAACTGAAAGTTTAGAGGGACGGCCAGGTCTTGGTAGATTTGCAGTGGTCTGATACTCCTTCCATTTCAATATTATAGCTTGCACAGTGCTCCTTGGGATGTTTAAAGCTTGGGAAATCTTTTTGTATCCAAATCCGTTTAAACTTCTTCACAACAGTATCTCGGACCTGCCTGGTGTGTTCCTTGTTCTTCATGATGCTCTCTGCGCTTTTAACGGATCTCTATGACTATCACAGTGCAGGTGCATTTATACGGAGACTTGATTACACACAGGTGGATTGTATTTATCATCATTAGTCATTTAGGTCAACATTGGATCATTCAGAGATCCTCACTGAACTTCTGGAGAGTTTGCTGCACTGAAAGTAAAGGGGCTGAATAATTTTGCACGCCCAATTTTTGAGTTTTTGATTTGTTAAAAAAGTTTGAAATATCCAATAAATGTCGTTCCACTTCATGATTGTGTCCCACCTGTTGTTGATTCTTCACAAAAAATACAGTTTTATATCTTTGTTTGAAGCCTGAAATGTGGCAAAAGGTCGCAAAGTTCAAGGGGGCCGAATATTTTCGCAAGGCACTGTATGTAATTGTTGTACTGTTATGTTTGTTTATATTTTTGTTTCATGTTAGTGTATGTAAGTTGTTTCCCTCTGCTGCTATTGGACCAGGTCTCTCTTGGAAAAAGAGATGTTATCTCAATGAGAATAATCTGTATAAATAAAATGTAAATATACATATTTTTTAACTGTGCACCTCCCCAACTGTGTTACATCAGTCAACTTGAAGTTAGGGCAGAAGGGAGCGTCCATACTAAAGTGTTACAACAAGGCCTCACTCCTCCGGCCATCTGCATCTCATTCCAGGAGAACGCCCACTTCAGCATCTCGGAGTCTCTGATCGCCGCCATCGAGCTGATGAAGTGCAACCTGCGACGGCAGGTGGAGGAGGAGGAGGGTGACGACAGTGACTCAGAGATCCGGCAGCTCAAACAGAAGATCCGGCTGCGTAGACGCCAGATCCAGCGGACCCGCCTGCCTCCCTCACAGCGCTGTAAGAGCCGACACATAGGCCAGACGGACACCTGCACGGATCCTCACTCGCGCACTCGCGCACTCACACGCTAGAGCTGGGACGATAAACAGAAAATTACCCACACCGTCTTTCTCTTACTGAAGCATTTTGCTTAAGTGTGTACATTTTCTGTGATTTTTTTTTTTGCTACATAACGTTCCTGTAGATTGTTCTAGAACCGTTAATTTGGTCCACAGTTAATAGACTATGCATTATGTTGATTCCTGTTATGAAAGTGTCTGCATGTCTCTGTTTTGCTGCTGTTTGATCGATCCTCTCACTACCTCTCACTAGTATCGAGCCTCTCACTACCTCTCACTAGTATCGAGCCTCTCACTACCTCTCACTAGTATCTAGCCTCTCACTGCCTCTCACTAGTATACGAGCCTCTCACTACCTCTCACTACCTCTCACTAGTATCGAGCCTCTCACTACCTCTCACTAGTATCGATCGTATCTAGCCTCTCACTACCTCTCACTAGTATCTCAGCCTCGAGCCTCTCACTACCTCTCACTAGTATCGAGCCTCTCAGCTACTACCTCGAGCCTCTCACTAATTTTTCACTAGTATCGAGCCTCTCACTACCTCTCACTAGTATCTAGCCTCTCACTACCTCTCACTAGTATCTAGCCTCTCACTACCTCTCACTAGTATCGAGCCTCTCACTACCTCTCACTAGTATCGAGCCTCTCACTACCTCTCACTAGTATCGAGCCTCTCATACCTCTCACTAGAGAGCCTCACTCACTACCTCTCACTAGTATCGAGCCTCTCACTACCTCTCACTAGTATCGAGCCTCACTACCTCTCACTAGTATCGAGCCTCTCACTACCTCTCACTAGTATCGAGCCTCTCACTACCTCTCACTAGTATCGAGCCTCTCACTACCTCTCACTACCTCTCACTGCCTCTCACTAGTATCGAGCCTCTCACTACCTCTCACTAGTATCGAGCCTCTCACTACCTCTCACTAGTATCGAGCCTCTCACTACCTCTCACTAGTATCTAGCCTCCAACTACCTCTCACTAGTATCGAGCCTCTCACTACCTCTCACTAGTATCGAGCCTCTCACTACCTCTCACTAGTATCTAGCCTCCCACTACCTCTCACTAGTATCGAGCCTCTCACTACCTCTCACTAGTATCGAGCCTCACTACCTCTCACTAGTATCCCTCTCACTAGTATCGAGCCTCTCACTACCTCTCACTAGTATCGAGCCTCTCACTACCTCTCACTAGTATCTAGCCTCTCACTACCTCTCACTAGTATCGAGCCTCTCACTCTTCTCACTAGAGCCTCTCACTACCTCTCACTAGTATCGAGCCTCTCACTACCTCTCACTAGTAGTACTCCTCTCACTAGTATCTAGCCTCTCACTACCTCTCACTAGTATCGAGCCTCACTACCTCTCACTAGTATCGAGCCTCTACCTCTCACTAGTATCGAGCCTCTCACTACCTCTCACTAGTATCGAGCCTCTCAGCCTCTCACTACCTCTCACTAGTATCGAGCCTCTCACTACCTCTCACTAGTATCGAGCCTCTCACTACCTCTCACTAGTATCGAGCCTCTCACTACCTCTCACTAGTATCGAGCCTCTCACTACCTCTCACTAGTATCGAGCCTCTCACTACCTCTCACTAGTATCGAGCCACTCACTACCTCTCACTAGTATCGAGCCTCTCACTACCTCTCACTAGTATCGAGCCTCTCACTACCTCTCACTAGTATCTAGCCTCTCACTACCTCTCACTAGTATCGAGCCTCTCACTACCTCTCACTAGTATCTAGCCTCTCACTACCTCTCACTAGTATCGAGCCTCTCACTACCTCTCACTAGTATCGAGCCTCTCACTACCTCTCACTAGTATCCTCTCACTACCTCTCACTAGTATCGAGCCTCTACCTCTCACTAGTATCTAGCCTCCAACTACCTCTCACTAGTATCGAGCCTCTCACTACCTCTCACTAGTATCGAGCCTCTCACTACCTCTCACTAGTATCTAGCCTCTCACTACCTCTCACTAGTATCGAGCCTCACTACCTCTCACTAGTATCGAGCCTCACTACCTCTCACTAGTATCGAGCCTCTCACTACCTCTCACTAGTATCGAGCCTCTCACTAGTATCGAGCCTCTCACTACCTCTCACTAGTATCGAGCCTCTCACTACCTCTCACTAGTATCGAGCCTCTCACTACCTCTCACTACCTCTCACTATTATCGAGCCTCTCACTACCTCTCACTAGTATCTAGCCTCTCACTACCTCTCACTAGTATCGAGCCTCTCACTACCTCTCACTAGTATCGAGCCTCTCACTACCTCTCACTCCTCTCACTACTATCGAGCCTCTCACTACTATCGAGCCTCTCACTCACTACTATCGAGCCTCTCACTGCCTCTCACTACTATCGAGCCTCTCACTGCCTCTCACTACTATCGAGCCTCTCACTACCTCTCACTACCTCTCACTACTATCGAGCCTCTCACTACCTCTCACTACTATCGAGCCTCTCACTACTATCGAGCCTCTCACTACTATCGAGCCTCTCACTACCTCTCACTACTATCGAGCCTCTCACTACCTCTCACTACCTCTCACTACTATCGAGCCTCTCACTACTATCGAGCCTCTCACTACCTCTCACTACTATCGAGCTCTCACTACTATCGAGCCTCTCACTACCTCTCACTACCTCTCACTACCTCTCACTACCTCTCACTACCTCTCACTGCCTCTCACTGCCTCTCACTACCTCTCACTACTATCGAGCCTCTCACTACCTCTCACTACTATCGAGCCTCTCACTACCTCTCACTACTATCGAGCCTCTCACTACCTCTCACTACTATCGAGCCTCTCACTACCTCTCACTACTATCGAGCCTCTCACTACTATCGAGCCTCTCTCTACAACGGCTATTCACAAACCGGGGTGTATGGGTATGTCGTCGAGGGTTACTGTGATTCACATTTTCAAACATGGGGATATACATTTGGGTGATGTTTTTTCTCTCTCGCCTGAGTAGCCTTGTTTCACTGCCAAAAATAAAATGAAACCATCTAGCGTTCAGCAAAATAACAGCGCAATGTCAAATACAGGTAACCTAGTCAAATAATGAACATCCAATCACGTTAACCGGTAGTCTCTCAGGAAACCTTCACTGTTGCGCAGACATTTAGAAATGAAACATGACAATTTGAAAAATAAGCGACAGGAGTTTTTTGACCGATAAATAAATGACTTTCGAGTAGTAAGACGTGTAAAAGCAACAGATACCATTAATAAGAAGGGGCTAGAAGCGCCTTATATGGTGAGCTACATGGTGGCTCGGACAGGCAAGCCCCAATACTATTGTGGAGGACTTCATTTTTACCTCTCACTAGTATCGAGCCTCTCACTACCTCTCACTACCTCTCACTACCTCTCACTAGTATCGAGCCACTCACTACCTCTCACTAGTATCGAGCCTCTCACTACCTCTCACTAGTATCGAGCCTCTCACTACCTCTCACTAGTATCGAGCCTCTCACTACCTCTCACTAGTATCTAGCCTCTCACTACCTCTCACTAGTATCGAGCCTCTCACTACCTCTCACTAGTATCGAGCCTCTCACTACCTCTCACTAGTATCGAGCCTCTCACTACCTCTCACTAGTATCGAGCCTCTCACTACCTCTCACTAGTATCGAGCCTCTCACTACCTCTCACTACCTCTCACTAGTATCGAGCCTCTCACTACCTCTCACTAGTATCGAGCCTCTCACTACCTCTCACTAGTATCTAGCCTCTCACTACCTCTCACTAGTATCGAGCCTCTCACTACCTCTCACTAGTATCTAGCCTCTCACTACCTCTCACTAGTATCGAGCCTCTCACTGCCTCTCACTAGTATCGAGCCTCTCACTACCTCTCACTAGTATCGAGCCTCTCACTACCTCTCACTAGTATCGAGCCTCTCACTACCTCTCACTAGTATCGAGCCTCTCACTACCTCTCACTAGTATCGAGCCTCTCACTACCTCTCACTAGTATCGAGCCTCTCACTACCTCTCACTAGTATCGAGCCTCTCACTACCTCTCACTAGTATCGAGCCTCTCACTACCTCTCACTAGTATCGAGCCTCTCACTACCTCTCACTACTATCGAGCCTCTCACTACCTCTCACTGCCTCTCACTACTATCGAGCCTCTCACTGCCTCTCACTACTATCGAGCCTCTCACTGCCTCTCACTACTATCGAGCCTCTCACTGCCTCTCACTACTATCGAGCCTCTCACTACCTCTCACTACCTCTCACTACTATCGAGCCTCTCACTACCTCTCACTACTATCGAGCCTCTCACTACTATCGAGCCTCTCACTACTATCGAGCCTCTCACTACTATCGAGCCTCTCACTACCTCTCACTACTATCGAGCCTCTCACTACCTCTCACTACCTCTCACTACTATCGAGCCTCTCACTACTATCGAGCCTCTCACTACTATCGAGCCTCTCACTACTATCGAGCCTCTCACTACTATCGAGCCTCTCACTACCTCTCACTACCTCTCACTACCTCTCACTACCTCTCACTACCTCTCACTACCTCTCACTGCCTCACTACCTCTCACTGCCTCTCACTACCTCTCACTGCCTCTCACTACCTCTCACTACTATCGAGCCTCTCACTACCTCTCACTACTATCGAGCCTCTCACTACTATCGAGCCTCTCTCTACAACGGCTATTCACAAACCGGGGTGTATGGGTATGTCGTCGAGGGTTACGCGCAAATGTGATTCACATTTTCAAACATGGGGATATACATTTGGGTGATGTTTTTTCTCTCTTGCCTGAGTAGCCTTGTTTCACTGCCAAAAATAAAATGAAACCATCTAGCGTTCAGCAAAATAACAGCGCAATGTCAAATACAGGTAACCTAGTCAAATAATGAACATCCAATCACGTTAACCGGTAGTCTCTCGCAGGAAACCTTCACTGTTGCGCAGACATTTAGAAATGAAACATGACAATTTGAAAAATAAGCGACAGGAGTTTTTTGACCGATAAATAAATGACTTTCGAGTAGTAAGACGTGTAAAAGCAACAGATACCATTAATAAGAAGGGGCTAGAAGCGCCTTATATGGTGAGCTACATGGTGGCTCGGACAGGCAAGCCCCAATACTATTGTGGAGGACTTCATTTTTACCAGGAGCTGTGCCAGGCCCGCCACGTCTGTTGACTCATCCAGCTGTAACAATGAACATCCAATCTTTTTATATACATTCTATGTGTTACAGCTGGATGGCGGGCCTGGCACAGCTCCTGGTATGTCCGTTACATTTATGGAGGGTCAATTGAGGAAGACATCCTCTTTTTGTATTTTATTTAACCTTTTATTTAACTATGCAAGTCACTTAAAAACAAATTCTTGTTTACAATGATGGCCTTCACCGGACAATCCCGTACAACGCTGGGCCAAATGTGCGGTCTTAAGGCACTGCATCTCAGTGCAAGAGGCGTCACTACAGTCCCTGGTTCGAATCGAGGCCGTTTCACACGCGGCCGTGATTGGGAGTCCCATAGAGCGGCGCACAATTGGCCCAGCGTCGCCCGGGTTTGTCTGGGGTAGGCCGTCATTGGAAATAAGAATTTGTTCTTAACTGACTTGCCTAGTTAAACAAAGATTTAAAAAAAAATACAGCCTTATATTTACCACCGCAAACCAATGCTGGCACGAAGACCGCACTCAACGAGCTGTATATGGCCATATGCAAACAAGAAAATGCTCATCCAGAAGTGGCACTCCTAGTGGCCGGGGACTTTAATGCAGGCAAACTTAAATCTGTTTTACCTAGTTTCTACCAGCATATCAAATGTGCAACTAGAGGAGAAGGAAAAACTCTAGACCACCTTTACTCCACACACAGAGACGCGTACAAAGCTCTCCATTTACATTACATTTAAGTCATTTAGCAGACGCTCTTATCCAGAGCGACTCTCCCTCGCCCTCCATTTGGCAAATCTGACTGTAATTCTATCCTCCTGATTCCTGCTTACAAACAAAAACGAAAGCAGGAAGTACCAGTGACTCGCTCAATATGGGAGCGGTCAAATGACGCGGATACTACACTACAGGACTGTTTTGCTAGCACAGATTGGAATATGTTCCGGGATTCATCCAATGACTTTGAGGAATGTACCACCTTAGTCACTGGCTTCATCAATAAGTGCATTGACGACGTCTTCCCCACAGTGACCATACGCACATATCCCAACCTGAAGCCATGGATTACCCGCAACATCCGCACCAAGCTAAAGGCTAGAGCTGCAGCTTTCAAGGAGTGGGACACTAATCCCGACGCTTAGCCCTCAGACAAACCATCAAACAGGCAAAGCATCAATACATGACTGAATCCTACTACACCGGTTGCGACGCTCGTTGCATGTGGCAGGGCATGAAAACTGTTACTGACTACAAAGGGGAACCCAGCCGTGAGCTACCCAGTGACGCGAGCGTACCAAATGAGCTAAAAGCCTTTTATGTTCGCTTCGAGGCAAGCGACTCTGAAGCATGGATGAGGGCACCAGCTGTTCTGGATGACTGTATGATCACGCTCTCCGTAGCCGATGTGAGCAAGACCTTAAAACAGGTCAACATTCACCGCTTGGCCAGACGGTCTACCAGGACATGTGCGGACCAACTGGCAAGTGTTTTCACTGACATTTTCAACATCAGCTGTTCTGGACGACTGTGTGATCGCGCTCTCCATAGCTGATGTGAGTATAAGACCTTTAAACGGGTCAACATTCCACAAGGCCGCAGGGTCAGACAGATTACCAGGACGTGTACTCCGAGCATGCCGTGACCAACTGACAAGTGTCTTCACTGACATTTTCAACCTCTCCCCGACGAGTCTGTAATATCTACATGTTTCAAACAGACCACGGTTTTCCTTGTCGCCAAGAAAGCGAAGGTAACTTGCCTAAATGATTACTGCCCTGTAGCACTCATGTTGGTAGCCATGAAGTGCTTTGAAAGGCTGGTCATGGCTCATTTGTGTTATATTATCTATACAATGGGCCATAATTGATTTTGGCCCATTAGGCATGGCGGATTACCAAGTTCAAGGAGCTTTCCATTTTGATTGGGTTATTTTTCCTAAAAACCGTTAAGCCTACTTGTAAAAAAAAAATAAAAAATGTAATTTGTATTTCTAAATCACAGCCTACGGTGCAATCAGTAAGTATTCAGACCTCTTGACTTTTCCCACATTTTGTTACGTTATTTTGTTACGCCTCATTCTAAAATGAATGAAATACCATTTTGTCCTCATCAATCTACACACACACAATACCCCATAATTACAAATACATTTTTGCAAATGTATAAAAAAATAAATAACATACTTTATTTGCATAAATATTTAGACCCTTTGCTATGAGACTCCATGCATCCTGTTTCTATTGATCATCCTTGATGTTTCTACAACTTGATTTTAGTCCACCTGTGGTAAGTTCAACTGATTGGACATTATTTGTAATGGCACACACCTGCCTATATAAGTTCCGACAGTTGACAGTGAGTGTCAGTGCAAAAACCAAGCCATGAGGTAGAAGGAATTGTCCGTAGAGCTCTGAGACAGGATTGTGTCGAAGCCCAGATCTGGGGAAGGGTACCAAAACAGTTCTGCAGCATTGAAGATCCCCAAGAACACAGTGGCCTCCATCATTCTTAAATGGATGAAGTTTGGAACCACCAAGAGTCATACTAGACCTGGCCACCCGGCCATTCTGAGCAATCAGGGGAGAAGTGCCTCGGTCAGGGAGGTGACCAAAACCTGATGGTCACTCTGGCAGAGTTCCTCTATGGAGATGGGAGAACCTTCCAGAAGGACAACCATCTCTGCAGCGCTCCACCAATCAGGCCTTTATGGTAGAGGCCAGACAGAAGCTACTCCTCAGTAAAAAGGTACGACAGCCCACTTGGACTGGCCAAAAGGAACCTAAAGGACGCACAGGCCATGAGAAACATGATTTTCTGGTCTGATGAAACTAAAATGTTGGCCTGAATGCCAAGCGTCACATTTGAAGGAAGCCTGGCACCATCCCTACGGTGAAGCATGGTGGTGGCAGCATCATGATGCGGAGATGTTTTTTCAGCGGCAGGGACTGGGAGACTAGTCAGGATCGAGGGAAAGATGAACGGCGCAAAGAACCGAGATCCTTGAAGAAAACCTGCTCAGGACCTCAGACTGGGGTGATGGTTCACCTTCCAACAGGACAATGACCCTAAGCACACAGCCATGACAACACAAGAGTGGCTTCGGGACAAGTCTCTGAATGTACTTGAGTGGCCCAGCCAGAGCCCAGACTTGAACCCGATCAAATATCTCTGGAGGGACTTGGAAAATGGCTGTGCAGCAATGCTCCCCCTCCAACCTGACCGAGTTTGAGAGGCTCTGCAGATAAGAATGGGAGAAACTCTCCAAATACAGGTGTACCAAGCCTGTAGCCTCATACCCAAGAAGGCTCGAGGCAGTCATCGCTGTGAAATGCACATCAACAAATGTGCAAAAAATAAAGTCAAATCTGTTTTTGCTTTGTCATAATGCGGTATTGAATGTAAATTGATGAGGGGAAAAAACTATTGAACCCTTTTTCGAATGAGGCTGGAACGTAACGAAATGTGGAAGAAGTCAAGGGGTCTGAGTACTTTCCAAATGCTGTACTCAAAATGTATAGACTACAATGATTTAATACAATGAAATGTTGTTTTAAATGCTGAGTGCTTTATGTCCCGAACAGCCTATTGTGTGGCACTCGCAAATGCTTCACAATGTAATTCTTTCTAAGCTCTATAGCCTTATAATAATTGAAATAATATAGCTGAAATTGATTTTCGTTCCTTCTTAGGCTTATTCAAATACTTTTCATTCAAATCCATATAGTTTGGTTTCAATACTTAAAAATGAAATGGTAGGTTCAGGTAGTCACAAAAATAGATGAGTGTTGGTTAAATTGTGATTTCTTTTTTTTTTTAGTGAATGGAGCAAATTTGGTGCAGCAGTTGTTTTTTTCTCCTAAATGAGCACGGACCGGTTTTTAGCGGAGCGGTTTGAGCTGTGTGTTAAGCACCTGGATTTCCAACCGCTCAACTTGGCTCACATCTTCTGGCACCCATACAACTCCTCCATTTTGGGTTTAGTCCCCATGTCGTCATTTTGCTGGTATTTGTTTTAACCATCTGGCTCTCTCTCTCTCTCCCCCCCTCCCCCTCTTTTAGTGTTCCATTCAACAGACAGTGGATGCTCCCGCAGGAGCTCCCAGGATTCCTTTCACCTGTCCAACTCTGGCTCGGCCGAGGAGGTGGAGGAGTGCGAGCTGAAAGGTAGAGCGAAGGAGAGGAGACATTAAATGCACGTCATGTCCCATATCATTCACCACCTCATCGGCAGGTGTCCCATCATATTCACCCACCAAGGCCGGAAAACGTCTCCCATTTTTACTGGCAGTCGTTAACATTGCTCTCTGGACTGTTAGGGAAAGATAGATTGGTGTGTGTGTGTTTTGTAAAAGTTATAAATCTTTTATTATCTTTAAGAGCATACGAAGGCAGGTTCATGTAAGGGTAATAGGCACAGACTGGTAGTCATAACTGTGGCTTCACGAAAAGGGGTGGGTGTTTTTAACCTACATGCACAGACTTATTTGAATAAAAAAGATTAGAGGATGTGCTACGTTTTCTGTCTATCCAGCTTCTAAGATACTGTACCAGTCTTAACTATTGGGTTTGTGGGCTAACATTTGAATACACGTTTTACCTAACATTGCTGACTATCAGCATGGTTGGGTGGGCTTTAATGTGTGTTCCCATGTCCTTCATCTGTGTGAGGGGTACACAAAGTACTGCTTTGTGGGTAGTGTATAGGATGTAGTATATATGTGTGGGTTTGTAGTAGGTTAAAGGTTGTGTGTTGGGGTGTGAGGTAGTATATAGGTAGTGGTGTGTGCTAGTGTATACACACTCATTCAAAAGTTTGGGTCAATTTGAAATTTCCTTGTTTTTGAAAGAAAAGCACACAAAAAAAGGTCTTAAGATCAAATTGATCAGAAATACAGTGTAGACATTGTTGATGTTGTAAATGACTATTGGAAACGGATTATTATTTAAAAAAAATAATGTAATATCTACACTTTTCTTTTCTACGCTTTTCTTTTCAAAACGAGGACATTTCTATGTGACCCCAAACTTGACCGGTAGTGTATATGTGGTATTGTGGGGCTGGTGGTGTGTAGTAGTATTTCCGTGGTGGTGGTGTGGTTGTGTGTGTGTGTGTGTAATAGCGTATAGTATATACAGTTGAAGTCGGAAGTTTACATACACTTAGGTTGGAGTCATTAAAACTCATTTTTCAACCACTCCACAAATTTCTTGTTAACAAACTATAGTTTTGACCATAGTAATTTTTCAAAAATGGTTTACAGACAGATAATTTCACTTATAACTCACTGTATCACAATTCCAGTAGGTCAGAAGTTTACATACGCTATGTTGACTGTGCCTTTAAACAGCTTGGAAAATTCCAGAAAATGATGTCATGGCTTTAGAAGCTTCTAATAGACTAATTGACATCATTTGAGTCAATTGGAGGTGTACCTGTGGATGTATTTCAAGGCCTACCTTCAAACTTAGTGCCTCTTTGCTTGACATCATGAGAAAATCAAACGAAATCAGCCAAGACTTCAGAAAAACAATTGTAGACCTCCACAAGTCTGGTTCATCCTTGGGAGCGATTTCCAAACGTCTGAAGGTACCACGTTCATCTGTACAAACAATAGTACGCAAGTATAAACGCCATGGGATCACGCAGCCGTGACACCGCTCAGGAAGGAGACGCGTTCTGTCTCCTAGAGATGAACGCACTTTGGTGCGAGAAGTGCAAATCAATCCCAGAACAACAGAAAAGGACTTTGTAAAGATGCTGGAGGAAACTGTAACAAAGTATCTATATCCACAGTAAAATGAGTCCAATATCGACATAAGCTGAAAGGCCGCTCAGCAAGGAAGAAGCCACCCCCAAAAAAGAGGTTTGGACTACGGTTTGCAGACTACGGTTTGCAGACTACGGTTTGCAACTACACATGGGGCCAAAGATTGTACTTTTTGGAGAAATGTCCTCTGGTCTGATTAAACAAAAATAGAACTGTTAGGCCATAATGACCATCGTTCTGTTTGGAGGAAAAAGGGTGAGGCTTGCAAGCCGAAGAACACCATCCCAAACGTGAAGCCTGGGGGTGGCAGCATCTTGTTGTGGGGGTGCTTTGCTGCAGGAGGGACTGGTGCACTTCACAAAATAGATGGCATCATGAGGGGGGGAAATTACGTGGATATATTGTAGCAACATCTCAAGACATCAGTCAGGAAGTTAAAGCTTGGTCGCAAATAGGTCTTCCAAATGGACAATGACTCCAAGCATACTTCCAAAGTTGTGGCAAAATGGCTTAAGGACAACAAAGTCAAGGTATTGGAGTGGCCATCACAAAGCCCTGACCTCAATCCTATAGAAGATTTGTGGGCAGAACTGAAAAAGTGTGTGTGAGCAAGGAGGCCTACAAACCTGACTCAGTTACACCAGCTCTGTCAGGAGGAATGGGCCAAAATTCTCCCAAGTTTGTGGAAGGCTACCCGACACGTTTGACCCAAGTTAAACAATTTAAAGGCAATGCTACCAAATAATAATTGAATGTATGTAAACTTCTGATCTACTGGGAATGTGATGAAAGAAATAATAATTCTCTACTATTATTCAGACATTTCACATTCTTAAAATAAAGTGGTGGTCCTAGCTGACCTAAGACAGATACTTTTTACTAGGATTAAATGTCAGGAAATGTGAAATTGAGTTTTTAAATGTATTTGGCTAAGTTGTATGTAAACTTCCGACTTCAACTGTTTTTGTTGGTGAGTAATAATATATATGTGTGTGTGTGTGTGTGTGTGTATATATATAGTATATATGTGGTGGGGTGTAGTACTGTATAGTATATATGTGGTGGGGTGTAGTACTGTATAGTGTATGTGGTGGGGTGTAGTACTGTATAGTGTATATGTGGTGGGGTGTAGTACTGTATATGTGGTGGTGTGTAGTACTGTATATGTGGTGGTGTGTAGTACTGTATATGTGGTGGTGTGTAGTGAGGAATACCTAGGATAGGATAAAGCAATCCTTCAGTGGCTGTTCCACTGATGTCAGAAGGTGAATTCACCAATTTGTAAGTCGCTCTGGATAAGAGCGTCTGCTAAATGACTTAAATGTAAATGTAAATGTAGTATAGTATATATGTGGTGGTGTGTAGTACTGTATAGTATATATGTGGTGGTGTGTAGTACTGTATAGTATATATGTGGTGGTGTGTAGTACTGTATAGTGTATGTGTGGTGGTGTGTAGTACTATATAGTGTATATGTGGTGGTGTGTAGTACTGTATAGTGTATATGTGGTGGTGTGTAGTACTATATAGTGTATATGTGGTGGTGTGTAGTACTGTATAGTGTATATGTGGTGGTGTGTAGTACTATATAGTGTATATGTGGTGGTGTGTAGTACTGTATAGTGTATATGTGGTGGTGTGTAGTACTGTATAGTATATATGTGGTGGTGTGTAGTACTGTATAGTATATATGTGGTGGTGTGTAGTACTGTATAGTATATATGTGGTGGTGTGTATATATATGTGGTGGTGTGTAGTACTATATAGTATATATGTGGTGGTGTGTAGTACTATATAGTGTATATGTGGTGGTGTGTAGTACTGTATAGTGTATATGTGGTGGTGTGTAGTACTGTATAGTGTATATGTGGTGGTGTGTAGTACTATATAGTATATATGTGGTGGTGTGTAGTACTATATAGTGTATATGTGGTGGTGTGTAGTACTGTATAGTGTATATGTGGTGGTGTGTAGTACTGTATAGTATATATGTGGTGGTGTGTAGTACTATATAGTATATATGTGGGGCTGGTTGCTGAGTGTAATCTATTTCTCTCAGATGGCTGTGCGGGCCAGTCCCTGATGGCGGTGTCTAAGAGTGTCTCCCTGTCGCACGCCTCCCTCTTCTCAGGTATCTGGTCTGGTGGGGGCGGGGGGCGGGGCTAAGGATGCCAGGGAACTATGGGTTGGGAGTTTTGGGCTCTATCCCAGTTTTCATTAACCAAATACACTGCTGAATTCTCCTGCTCCTGCTTTCTCCCGTTGTGCTCTAAACAAACAAACACGTGACTGGCTCAACTGTTCTGGGGAACTACGGTAAACTTCATCATGTGAAATAATGTGACCCGTGAAAGGAACAACATAATTGGCTTCATTACCTAAAGTATGTTTTGTGTGGGCCCATTTTTTTTTGGGGGGGGGGGGATTGCGAAATACTATGATTCCACTATTACTCTAGATCTATTGACATTTACTAAAATGACAATGCAACTATATTACATATCTCCTTTAAAATAAACATCAAATATGACACGTGCAAGACTAGAGTTAAGAGCCTTACAATGGACTACAAACAAAATGACTGCGACCTAATTGTATTTGCTGTGTTCTATAAGGGCGTAGCTATCAATAAATGATAAGATAATATGCGATAATAATTCCAGCATTGGTGAGAAATACTGCTGCGTGGTAGGCTTTCATAAGACAAAGGACAAAGGGTTAATGATCGATCAGTCCTTTTGCATATAAAGGTAGTGATTTTTCTTTGTGATTGTCTGAATTTGATGCCTTTCTTTTGAACCAGGTGATGCTAGTTTGATAGTTGTGCTTTTTTTTAAAGCACTGAGCCTAATCTCGATCTATCTCTGTTTCTTTCTCAAAATGTAAGAGGCTTTAATGGCAAGGGAAAAACATATATTTACATTGCCAAAGCAAGGAAGAGAGATTAATAAACAAAAGTGAAATAAATAAAAAAAATAACTTGAAACATTAACACTCACAAAAATTCCAAAAGAATAAAGACATGTCAAATGTAATTGTCTGTATACAATGTTGTAATGATGTGCACATTGTTATAGTACAAAAGGGAAAATAAATCAACATAAATATAGGTTGCATTTACAATGGTGTTTGTTCACATTTTTCTGAGAATGTCCTTATTCATGTCTAGGCAGATGTAGAATGTTACTGTTTTGACTAATTTAAAAGTGGGTTAGGTCTACTCTATACCAAATTAGCATACCCCCTGAGTCTCTTCCCTGTTTCACATCTGGTAGTTTGGTGGGTGGGACAACCAGCTCTCTGTAACCTAGAGGGCAACCAGTGGGTCCATCTCCTCTATACCATGTTTCACACCTGGTAGTGTGGTGGATGGGACTACCAGCTCTCTGTAACCTAGAGGACAACCAGTGGGTCCATCTCCTCTATACCACCCACCTGGTAGTGTGGTGGATGAGACTACCAGCTCTCTGTAACCTAGAGGACAACCAGTGGGTCCATCTCCTCTATACCACCCCCTTGGTAGTGTGGTGGATGGGACTACCAGCTGTCTGTAACCTAGAGGGCAACCAGTGGGTCCATCTCCGTTAGACCATGTTTCTTGTAGGACGACAATGTCTGTATTTTCAGTTTCTTTGAAGTCTTATGTTCCTGCTCTTTAGGTCAAAGGTAGATAATCTCAGACCTTGTGTATATATTCCAGGATGAGATGGTAATAGCTTTGTGTTCCATAAGGTCTAGTGTGGTTTAGGCCCGGACCATCACAGTAGGTGTGAGCAGAACATGTTGAGCATCTGATACGTACCTCTTAGGTCGCAGGATGGGGCTTGGGCGGGTGTAACAGTGGGGGTTGGGTCTGTTGCTCTGCTCACGGCCTGGGCATATGTCCTGCTGTCATGTTGAGGTTCCTTTCTCTTTCTCTCTCTCAGATGCAGACATGAAGCGTGGTGTGACATCCAGTGGCCGCTCTTTCCTCAGATCAGAGTCTATGTAAGAACTACTTCCTCCCTCCTAGCCTCAAAGATGTTGGCCTAATGCCAAATCGACCTCTCTATCCTTTGCGCTATGCACTTGTGGAAATAGGGCAAAGAGCACTCACCAACTTGTTAAGAGCACTCACCAACTTGTTAAGAGCACTCACCAACTTGTTAAGAGCACTCACCAACTTGTTAAGAGCACTCACCAACTTGTTAAGAGCACTCACCAACTTGTTAAGAGCACTCACCAACTTGTTAAGAGCACTCACCAACTTGTTAAGAGCACTCACCAACTTGTTAAGAGCACTCACCAACTTGCCCTCTGATAGGATAAGTCTTGGTCTAAGATTTCCAAAAGTGTATAATCTACGTGCACAATTAGTTGTAATGCACATATGAAGAAAATCATAACTGGCATGTAGATTGGTAGAAATGGTAGGATAAATTATTAATTGTCACTTCACATGAAAAAGGTTGCCGACTTCTGCTAGGGGAGAGTGGGGTAAATTGAGCCACCCTTGTTTTCTAGGAAACCGTACACAAAATGAATAATTTTACCAAATATTTAGGAGTTTGTGAAGGAAGAAGCCACATGGAAAAAGTTAGCTCCTAAAAACAGATTTGAATTTCTTGTGTTACAGGTTTCATGGTGATTGTCGATAATTGAAAGATTGTTTTCTACATCAGTTTGGGTCTCGATCAGCTCCAATATGAGGTCATAAACCTAGCAAGAAAGTGCATCCTTGTAGCTGTGCGGAATAATAATAATAATAATATCTTCAAAATGTTTGTCTTTCTATTGCTGGATTTGAACTTGCAACCTTGTGAAATCAGAGGCAGATGCTTACTTATTGTTTGCGCCAGTTGGAATTAGGCTATTGTTTGCGCCAGTTGGAATTAGGCTATTGTTTGCGCCAGTTGGAATTAGGCTATTGTTTGCGCCAATTGGAATTAGGCTATTGTTTGCGCCAGTTGGAATTAGGCTATTGTTTGCGCCAGTTGGAATTAGGCTATTGTTTGCGCCAGTTGGAATTAGGCTATTGTTTGCGCCAGTTGGAATTAGGCTATTGTTTGCGCCAGTTGGAATTAGGCTATTGTTTGCGCCAGTTGGAATTAGGCTATTGTTTGCGCCAGTTGGAATTAGGCTATTGTTTGCGCCAGTTGGAATTAGGCTATTGTTTGCGCCAGTTGGAATTAGGCTATTGTTTTGTTTGCGCCAGTTGGAATTAGGCTATTGTTTGGCCAATTGGAATTAGGCTATTGTTTGCGCCAGTTGGAATTAGGCTATTGTTTGCGCCAGTTGGAATTAGGCTATTGTTTGCGGAATTAGGCTATTGTTTGCGCGTTGGAATTAGGCTATTGTTTGCGCCCGTTGGAATTAGGCTATTGTTTGCGCCGTTGGAATTAGGCTATTGTTTGCGCCGTTGGAATTAGGCTATTGTTTGCGCCCTATTGTTTGGAATTAGGCTATTGTTTGCGCCCGTTGGAATTAGGCTATTGTTTGCGCCCGTTGGAATTAGGCTATTGTTTGCGCCCGTTGGAATTAGGCTATTGTTTGCGCCCGTTGGAATTAGGCTATTGTTTGCGCCCGTTGGAATTAGGCTATTGTTTGCGCCCGTTGGAATTAGGCTATTGTTTGCGCCCGTTGGAATTAGGCTATTGTTTGCGCCCGTTGGAATTAGGCTATTGTTTGCGCCCGTTGGAATTATGTTTGGTGTATGCTTGTTCTCTATTCCGACTATCAATCTTTCTCTCTCTCAGTTCTCCGTCATTCCTCCAGTCTAACTCTGCTGAGTCGGTGGCCATGGGCCTGCTCAGGCAGTTTGAGGGCATGCAGCTCCCTGCAGCCTCGGAGCTCGACTGGCTGGTCCCAGAACAAGACGCACCACAAAAGGTGTGTACACACACGCACACACACAAATAGACACACACACACAAATAGACTCACACAAACTGACCTGTATCCTGCTACATTCAGCTCCTGCCCATCCCTGACTCCCTGCCCATCTCTCCTGATGACGGGGAGCATGCTGATATCTACAAGCTGAGGATCCGAGTGAGAGGGAACCTGGAGTGGGCCCCGCCGCGACCCCAGATCATCTTCAACATTCACCCTGCGCCCAAGTGAGTCCTTAACACACACACACGGGTCACAAACTTAGTTGCTGACTTCACACTTATTCTCTGTTTGCCTCCCCCTTCTTTGTTTCTCTCGCTCTCGCTGTGCCTCTCGCTCTCGCTGTGCCTCTCGCTCTCGCTGTGCCTCTCGCTCTCGCTGTGCCTCTCGCTCTCGCTGTGCCTCTCGCTCTCGCTGTGCCTCTCGCTCTCGCTGTGCCTCTCGCTCTCGCTGTGCCTCTCGCTCTCGCTGTGCCTCTCGCTCTCGCTGTGCCTCTCGCTCTCGCTGTGCCTCTCGCTGTGCTCGCTCCGCTGCTGTGCCTCTCGCTCTCGCTGTGCCTCTCTCGCTGCTGTGCCTCTCGCTGTGCCTCTCGCTGTGCCTCTCGCTCTCGCTGTGCCTCTCGCTCTCGCTGTGCCTCTCGCTGTGCCTCTCGCTCTCGCTGTGCCTCTCGCTCTCGCTGTGCCTCTCGCTCTCTCTGTGCCTCTCGCTGTGCCTCTCGCTCTCGCTGTGCCTCTCGCTCTCGCTGTGCCTCTCGCTCTCGCTGTGCCTCTCGCTCTGTCTTTTTGTTTCTTTCTGCCGGTCTCTCACTAACCCTCCTCCCTCCCCTTTTCTCTTTATCAGGAGGAAGATCGTCGTAGCCAAGCAGAACTACCGCTGTGCAGGCTGCGGGACTCGCATAGACCCAGGTACAAACCACATTGAAGATACCCGCTGCCATAGAACAACCACCCATGTTATCCCTATCCCACGGTGGCCATTTTGTGTCACCCCCCCCCCCCCCCCCCTCCACTCACATTAAAACTCTTAACCCCCCCACCGGACAGACTACATCAAGCGAATGCGCTATTGTGAGTACCTGGGCCGCTACTTCTGCCAGTGTTGCCATGAGAACGCCCAGGCGGTGGTGCCGGGCCGTGTGCTGAGGAAATGGGACTTCAGCAAGTACTATGTCAGCAACTTTGCCCGGGACCTGCTGGGCAAGATATCAGGAGACCCCCTGTTCAACCCCAACGACATCAACAGTGGCCTCTACAAGAAAACCAAAGCCCTGGAGACTGTCCGGGTGAGAGCACTTGATTTTGTTATACTTGCCTGGTTAGTTTAATGCTGGTTTGTTTAATGCTTATCTTATTTTAGGTTTGGTTAGTTTAATGCTTATCTTATTTTAGGTTTGGTTAGTTTAATGCTTATCTTATTGTAGGTATGGTTAGTTTAATGCTTATCTTATTTTAGGTTTGGTTAGTTTAATGCTTATCTTATATTAGGTTTGGTTAGTTTAATGCTTATCTTATTTTAGGTTTGGTTAGTTTAATGCTTATCTTATTTTAGGTTTGGTTTGTTTAATGCTTATCTTATTTTAGGTTTGGTTAGTTTAATGCTTATCTTATTTTAGGTTTGGTTTGTTTAATGTTTAAGGTTTGGTTAGTTTAATGCTTATCTTATTTTAGGTTTGGTTAGTTTAATGCTTATCTTATTTTAGGTTTGGTTAGTTTAATGCTTATCTTATTTTAGGTATGGTTAGTTTAATGCTTATCTTATTTTAGGTTTGGTTAGTTTAATGCTTATCTTATATTAGGTTTGGTTAGTTTAATGCTTATCTTATTTTAGGTTTGGTTTGTTACTTTACTTCAGTTTACTGTAACTCACCTGTACTAGAAGGAAAATGCGTTATGGTTATGAGTTTGAAATGCATTCTGTGAACTAAGTATATTTTCCTAATATTCTTCAGGTTTTGAGGGTCCAACTATTCCACATGAAAAACCTCTTCAAGACCTGCCGCCTAGCTAGAGAGTAAGTTGTGTTGTATTTTTTATGGCTCTCCATTAGCATTCCCGGGGTCCAGCAAAATTAAGGCAGTTTATACAATTTTAAAAACATTTACAATACATTCACAGATTTCACAACCCACTGTGTGCCCCCAGGCCCCTACTCCACCACTACCACATATCTACAACACAAAATCCATAGTGCGTATGTTATCATGTGTGTGTCTGTGCCAATGTTTGTGTTGCTTCACAGTCCCCGCTGTTCCATAAGGTGTTTTTAAAAAATATATAATTATATCTAATTTTACTGCTTGCTTCGCTTACTTGATGTGGAATAGAGTTCCATGTAGTCATGGCTCTATGTAGTACTGTGTTCCTCCCATAGTATGTTCTGGACTTGGGGACTGTGAAGTGATGCCTTGTGGAGTATGCATGGGTGTCTTAGCTGTGTGCCAGTAGTTCAAACATATAGCTTGGTGCATTCAACATTAATACATCTCATGAATAAAAGTAGTGATGAAGTCAATCTCTCCTCCACTTTCAGCCAGGAGAGATTGACATGCATATTATTAATATTAGCTCTCTGTGTACATCCAAGGGCCAGCCGTGCTGCCCTGTTCTGAGGGGCCAGCCGTGCTGCCCTGTTCTGAACCAATTGCAATTTTCCTAAATCCTTTTTTGTGGCACCTGACCACACAACTGAACAGCAGTCCAGGTGCGACCAAACTAGGGCCTCTAGGACCTGCCTTGTTGATGGTGTTAAGGCAGAGCATTGATTTATAACAGAAATACTTCTCCCCATCTTAGCTACTACTGTATCAATATGTTTTGACCATGACAGTTTACAATCTATCGTTACTCCAAGCAGTTTAGTCATCTCAACTTGCTCAATTTCCACATTATTTATTACAATATTTAGTTGAGATTTAGGGTTTAGTGAATGTTTTGTTCAAAATACAATGCTTTTAGTTTTAGGAATATTTAGGGCTAACTTATTCCTTGCCACCCACTCTAAAACTAACTGCAGCTCTTTGTTAAGTGTTGCAGTGATTTCAGTCGCTGTCGTAACTATAGTGTTGAGTCATTCGCATACAGAGCCCTAATGGCTTTACTCAGTCAGTGGCATATCAAATTTTTTTAAAGTAAGGGGCATAGACAGCTGCCCTGTGGAATTCCTGATTCTACCTGGATTATTATGTTTGAGAGGCTTCCATTTAAAGAACACACTCTTTGTTATGTTCGACAGGTAACTCTTTATCCACAATAAAGCAGGGGGTGGGAAGCCATAACACACATGTTTTTCCAGCAGCAGACTATGATCGATGATGTCTAACAAAACAGACCCCACAATCTTTTTATCGTTTGATCTTTTCATTTCTCAGCCAATCATTTCTCTAATAATTTCTCTCAATTTCTCTCAGCCAATCATCAGTCATTTGTGTAAGTACTGTGCTTGTTGGATGTCCTTCCCTATAAGCGTGCTGAAAGTCTGTTGTCAATTTGTTTTCTGTAAAATAGCATTGTTACAGTTACCAACTAAGGGTTGGTAACAGGCTGATTGGTCGGATATTTGAGCCGGTAAAGAGGGCTTTACTATTCTTAGATACAGGTATGACTTTTGCTTCCCTCCAAGCCTGAGGACACAAACTTTCTAGTAGGCTTACATTGAAGATGTGGCCAATAGGAATGGCAATATCGTCTGCTATTATCCTCAGTTATTTTCCATTCAAATTGTCAGACCCTGGTGGCTTGTCATTGTTAATAGACAACAATAAAAAAAAATGTACCTCTTCCACATTGACTTGAATTCAAAAGTACCATTCTTGTCTTTTCATAATTCGGTCAGATATACTTGGATGTGTAGTGTCAGCGTTTGTTGCTGGCATGTCATCCCCAAATTTGTGTATCTTGCCAATGGAAAAGTCATTAAAGTTGTGTGTGTCCTGCAATAACTGGTATTGTTGGTATGAGACGGTCCATTGACATGTGTACTAATAGTATTCCTGTGTTACTCCTCTGAGATGACTGTGTGTCTGCACTGCCAGGTAAAGTATTCCAGCTATGGATGGTATTGTTGGTATGAGTTCCCCTGACGTGTGTCCCTGCGTTTGGCCCCCACAGCGTGCTGGACCAGTTCGACAGCCTCCCTGGTCACCTGAGTGAGGACCTGCACCTGTTCTCCCTCAGCGACCTCAACGCTGTGCGCAACGGAGAGCTGGCCCCCCGGCTACGAGAGCTTCTGAAATTGGGTTCCGCGCACGTGGCTGGCTGTGTGGTGAGAATGTTTATCATGAACCAGATACTCCTGTTTTCACTGTAGTTCACTCTCAGATACGCTAATAGAGCTACATTGTTGATTTTGATATGAGGATTTACATTTTGAATTGTCTTTTTAACTCTTAAATAAAGGTTAAATAAAATATCCATATGAGTAGGATGATTGGTCTTCACCAATCCAGTGTGATTGTGAACTAACATTCTGGAGTTGTCATTCTATAAGATGGTTAGTGCTGTGTGTTCCAGTAGACTTGTGGGTGTTCTAACGTGACATTTTCAAAGTAAAAAAATAAATAATAATAATAATTGTTTTCTCAGTGTTTGGCTCTTGCCCTCAATGTCTCAATTTCCCCTCTATCCCTGTCTTTGTCTCCCACAGCTGTGTCAGGCCAAGGGCTTTGTGTGTGAGTTTTGCGGCAACGACAAAGACATCATCTTCCCCTTCCAGTTGAACAAGTGCACGTGCTGCGAAGGTGAGCCCCCCCTGCTGGTGGGAGGACTGGGTGTCCCACGGGCCCCCTCTCCCTTCCTCTCCCCCTCCTGGAGAAATTGGAAGTTCCGCAGGCTGGCCAGGGCCCTGTCCCAAGACAAGAGAGAGGGAGAGGGAGGAGAGGAAGAGGGGGAGGAAGAGAGTGAGGCAAGGGAAGATGAGGAGAAATGGACTGGAGAGAGAGAAAAGGAGAGGAGGAGAACAGAAGGGGAGACGAGGAGGTTATTCACAGCGTTCCAACACGGAACTCTGGCCAAGGCCTTTTGGAGTAAAGGAAAGGAGGAGAATCTAGAAGGAGGGCAAGAAGGAGAGAGGGAAGGAGAAACCCAGACAGGGAAAGGAATGGAGGAGGAAGCACAGTTTGAAACTGAGGAGAACAAAGAAAGGGAAGACAGTGAGGGAAGTGCAGAAGGACACGTGAAGAAAGAGAAGGGCAATTTATTTAAGGCCCTCGGTGTCAGCAAACTAACCAACACTTTCTCCAAGGACAAAGGATGCAGGGAAAGAGAGAAAGAAAAACAAGGGGGTGGGACAGAGAAGGAAGAGAGGAGAGGACTCTGGAAAGTCCCAGGGGTTGGGAGGCTAGCGAAAGCGTTCTCAAAAGGGGAAGTAGAGAGGAAAAAGGAGAAAGGAGAGCTAGAGGAATTATTAGACAAGTGTGACAGTAAAGGGAAATTCTTTAAAAAAGATTGTTCAGACAAAGGAGAAAGTGAAGTACAAGAGAATAACAGCAGCGTAGTAGTGGAAGGAAAGGACGGATGGTTCACAGTGAAATCTCCGGTTTTGGGCCTTAGGTTGCTCAACGTTTTCTCCAGAGACACCAGAAAGAAAGAAGGGAGGAAGATGAGTGGTGAAAAAGAGAGAATGGAAGAGCAGGAGACCCCATCTAACTGGAGATCCTGCAAAACACGCAAAGCCAGGAGGATAACAATCGGTAGGGGGGAGAGAGAAAAGGACCGGGGTGAGGAGGAGGAGGGGGAGGAACAGAGCAATAGATGGAGGGCAGTGACCAAGGCTCTCTCGCCAAGCCTAACGGAAGTGAAGTCAGAGAGGATGGAGGGAGGAGTGCGAGGAGGGGAGTGAAAGCAGCGTTTCATTGCCCTCTCCTTGGAAAATTTAGATGACTTCTAAACAGAAAGAAATTCCCTCTCTGAGTATTGGTGAAGGATGAAGAGAATAGCAGAAACGGTTTGGTTACAATCAATCCCTAATCAGTTGCTGTATTCCAAATCAAACCCCAATGGCTTACTGGTCAATTTGGAATTAGGAAAATATCTTTATTTCCAAAAGACATGATTGAGAGATGCAGAATGTAGCACATTAACATTGACTTGCACTAGCTGTAATGGAAACACGTGTGGACTGAGGTGAATTGGTATGGAAATATGCAACTTAGGATATTGTTTACTTGGGTATGAATTCATATTGGCAGTCACAGCCTATAATTGCGTTTCTGTGTGTGTGGTGGATTCACTATGGTGGTGGTGGTTGGTTGGACTGGTTTTCATCGCTATGGTGGTTGGTTGGACTGGTTTTCATCGCTATGGTGGTTGGTTGGACTGGTTTTCATCGCTATGGTGGTAGGCTGGACTGGTTTTCATCGCTATGGTGGTTGGTTGGACTGGTTTTTATGGTGCAGGGTGGCACTACTGGTGGAAGGTAGTTATAGGATGTTCTGACATCTTTGGTTGTGGCTGCCAAGGTTGTTTGATCTTGTTGTCTGGCCTCTCCTTGGTGCCTCACTGAGCTCTGGCCTCTCCTTGGTGCCTCACTGAGCTCTGGCCTCTCCTGGGTGCCTCACTGAGCTCTGGCCTCTCCTGGGTGCCTCACTGAGCCTGGCCTGGGTGCCTCACTGAGCTCTGGCCTCTCCTGGTGCCTCACTGAGCTCTGGCCTCTCCTTGGTGCCTCACTGGGCTCTGGCCTCTCCTTGGTGCCTCACTGGGCTCTGGCCTCTCCTTGGTGTCCTCACTGGGCTCCTGGGTGCTGGCCTCCTCCTTGGTGCCTCACTGAGCTCTGGCCTCTCCTGGGTGCCTCACTGAGCTCTGGCCTCTCCTTGGTGCCTCACTGAGCTCTGGCCTCTCTTTGGTGCCTCACTGAGCTCTGGCCTCTCCTTGGTGCCTCACTGGGCTCTGGCCTCTCCTTGGTGCCTCACTGGGCTCTGGCCTCTCCTTGGTGCCTCACTGAGCTCTGGCCTCTCCTTGGTGCCTCACTGGGCTCTGGCCTCTCCTTGGTGCCTCACTGAGCTCTGGCCTCTCCTGGGTGCCTCACTGAGCTCTGGCCTCTCCTCAGTATGGCTGTGAAAGGTCAAAAGGTCCTACTGGCCTCACCTTCTGATGTACAGAATGTGTGTGTTAGAGGTCATTGTCAGATAACATTGTTTTTAACCGAGTGTTTTCGGCTACAGTGTTTGTCAGCTGTGTTCATCAATTTCAAATGTGACATGGCATAATTTTCTCAAGAGTTGCTATTGCTGTCTGCCCTGTCTGAAAAGTTATTTAGTATTTGAAAGTAGTTCTTTGTGTGTTATTTAAGAGACAGGTTTATATTGTGACGCGTGGGGAAGAGAGATGTGGGTAATGGAGGATCAACTGGACTGAGAGAAAGTGTTTATTCGTTTCGATGTGTGCCTGGCTGTTCACCATTTATTATATAAGCATCAACTTCCCTGTTTGAATGTCAAATAAACACATTTGTGAATTTCAGTTTCTTTTGTCATTTCATTATCGTGGGAACAATAATATTCATTAGAAATATATATGGTTTAAAAAATGTGTGCATTCGAAGCTTCCACACAGGTGTTTTCTGACATGGTTCAGGCACACATTTTGAGCTTTACAAGCTGCGTCTCTGCCTCTATTGAGGCTTCTCATTGCGGTCGTGTCTGAACTGGTTTGAGTGGTGAACTGACTCTTGACAATTTTCTGTGCTTTTACCACTCCTCTGTCCCACCTTCTGCCTTTGCCAGCAGCCTTACCGCTTATTTTATAGTTTTCTGTCACCCCTCCCCCCTCGCTTCAGAGACTATCATTGGCTCTTCTGCCGTGACATCACAACACCTCAGTCCTCTTGCCATTGTGAGCAATGTTGTCAAACCGGTTATTAGCGGGACCCCACCCATTTTTGTGTGTCTATCTCTTACATAGTGTTTCAGAGTGCTAGTTTCACTGATATCTTTCTTTTGTGTTTTGTCTTTCAGAGTGCAAGGCGTGTTTCCACAGCAAATGTTTTCAGGCAGGCAAGGAGTGCCCGCGGTGCCAGCGCTTGGCAGATCGGCGGGAGAGGATGGCACGCAAGAACATGGAGGAGCAGGAGGATGAGGAGGAGGACGAGGGAGGCGGGAGCTAGGAAGACTAACTGAGGAAACGAGGGTGGCGGGGAGCTAGGACAACGAACTGAGGGTGGCGGAGAGCTAGGACAACGAACTGAGGGTGGCGGAGAGCTAGGACGACAAACTGAGGAAATGAGGGTGGCGGGGAGCGAGGACGACAAACTGAGGAAACGAGGGATCTGGAAAAGAAAGATGGAAAAACCAAGAGCACAACATGAGAATGATTGTAGGGACCTTATTCCTTCAACTCCTCCCTCCATTCATTCCTCTTTCCCCTGAAAGTCCAGCTTCTGGATAGTGCATGAGCTCTGATGATTTGGATTCTTGCTTTTGTTTTTTGAATGTCTTGCCAATATGCTAAATAACATATTATATTAACATATTGGCTGCTTTTATGGTTTTCTGCTCTGATTGCAGATATCCCCATCGTATGATGTAATCCTGCCATTTATGTAAACAAGTTGATCAATTTAAATAGATCAAGGAAGGTAGAAGTACTGAAATCAACCACAACAGATAAAAAATAAAAATAAATCCCCTTTTCATACAAGTGCGATTTACTCCAACCCATTTCAGGCTATTTTAGCCCAAGTGCCTCTGCGACCAATGGTCTTATACTAATATAAATAATATATCCCATTTAGCAGTTTTGTCCTCTGCATATGACCAATGGTCTTATACTGGCAGAGCTGGTGCACCATTGGTCGTTCTGGAGGAGCTGGAATGACAGGTCTTTGGAGGGAGTCTTTCAGTCAGTGTTGCACAGAGTTACGAATATTTTGTAAGATGAGGCAGCGTGTTTGTCCTGCTTTGTGTGCATCCTACAAAAAAGTGGGAGTGTGTGTGTGAGAGGTGTGTCAGAGGTGTGTGTGTGTGTGTGTGTGTGTGTGTGTGTGTGTGTGTGTGTGTGTGTGTGAGAGGTGTGTGAGAGGTGTGTGAGAGGTGTGTGTGTGGTGTGTGTGTGTGAGAGAGGTGTGTGTATGAGAGAGTTGTGTGTGTGTGTGAGAGAGTGTGTGTGTGTGTGTGAGAGAGGTGTGTGTGTGTGTGTGTGAGAGGTGTGTGTGTGTGTGTGTGTGAGAGTGTGTGTGTGTGTGAGAGGTGTGTGTGTGTGTGTGAGAGAGGTGTGTGTGTGAGAGAGGTGTGTGTGTGTGTGTGTGTGAGAGAGGTGTGTGTGTGTGTGAGAGAGGTGTGTGTGTGTGTGTGTGAGAGGTGTGTGTGTGTGTGTGTGTGTGTGTGAGAGGTGTGTGTGAGAGAGGTGTGTGTGAGAGAGAGTGTGTGTGTGTGTGGTGTGTGTGTGTGTGAGAGGTGTGTGTGTGAGAGGTGTGTGTGAGAGAGGTGTGTGTGTGAGAGGTGGTGTGTGTGTGAGAGAGGTGTGTGTGTGAGAGAGGTGTGTGTGTGAGAGAGGTGTGTGTGTGAGAGAGGTGTGTGTGTGAGAGAGGTGTGTGTGTGTGAGAGGTGTGTGTGAGAGAGGTGTGTGTGTGTGAGAGGGTGTGTGTGTGAGGTGTGTGTGTGTGAGAGGGTGTGTGTGAGAGAGGTGTGTGTGTGAGAGAGGTGTGTGTGTGTGTGAGAGGTGTGTGTGTGAGAGAGGTGTGTGTGTGAGAGAGGTGTGTGTGTGAGAGAGTTGTGTGTGTGAGAGAGTTGTGTGTGTGAGAGAGGTGTGTGTGTGAGAGAGTGTGTGTGTGTGAGAGAGGTGTGTGTGTGAGAGGTGTGTGTGTGAGAGTGTGTGTGTGTGTGAGAGAGGTGTGTGTGTGTGTGAGAGAGGTGTGTGTGTGTGAGAGGTGTGTGTGTGTGAGAGAGGTGTGTGTGTGTGTGAGAGGTGTGTGTGTGTGTGAGAGAGGTGTGTGTGTGTGAGAGAGGTGTGTGTGTGTGTGTGTGTGAGAGGTGTGTGTGTGTGTGTGAGAGAGGTGTGTGTGTGTGTGTGAGAGAGGTGTGTGTGTGAGAGAGTTGTGTGTGTGAGAGAGGTAGGTGTGTGTGAGAGAGGTAGGTGTGTGTGAGAGAGGTAGGTGTGTGTGAGAGAGGTAGGTGTGTGTGTGAGAGGTAGGTGTGTGTGTGAGAGGTAGGTGTGTGTGAGAGGTGTGTGTGTGTGTGTGTGAGAGAGGTGTGTGTGAGAGAGGTGTGTGTGTGTGAGAGAGGTGTGTGTGTGTGTGTGTGTGTGTGAGAGGGTGTGTGTGTGAGAGAGGGGGTGTGTGTGTGTGAGAGGGGGGTGTGTGTGTGAGAGAGGGGGTGTGTGTGTGAGAGAGGGGGGTGTGTGTGAGAGAGGGGTGTGTGTGTGTGTGTGTGTGAGAGGTGTGTGTGAGAGAGAGGGGTGTGTGTGTGTGTGAGAGAGGGGTGTGTGAGAGGGGTGGGTGTGTGTGTGGGTCTGTACCTGCTGAAAAGCACCAGCCTAATTGGACACTTTATATTTCTGTTTTTCTGTCAAATATGAAGTGTGTTTTTGTTGTTGATTTATTCAATTTAATTGCACTGGTCTGTCGGGTTGGGGGGGGGCAAGGGGTGTTGGTGATCTTTATCTCACACAAAGCATATAGGGCTTTACAGGTTATAGTGCCATTCTGCCTTCTTGATCTTGTTGCTTCATGGATTCATCTTGGGCCTCTTGGGCTGAGGTCCAATATTCCTAAAGGGCGTTTTGCTGAATTCAGAGGGTCTGTTCGTTTTCCCCACAGCGTGTTGATCCATCATCCCAAGTTTCACCATTTTAATGTTTAAGACTACTGATGGAAGGAAGATATGGAACGGTTGTGTTTGAGTTTTGGGACAAATCTAGTTGGTTTTCTGTTGGTCGCTCTGGTTAGCGATGTTGTGTCTTGGGGTGGGGGGGGGAGTGTGCTCATTCACAAGACGATTGGTAATACACAACATTTTGCTCTGGTTTTCCTGACAGATTAAGCCTCTGACTAAGAAGCTTTTAGGATGGAGAACTTCCTTTTTTAGACTTTGTGTCTGTGGAAACGAGCCCATATATAACACTGCTCCATATATACAGCCTGGCATGCCGTGTTGGCCCTCACAAGACTCATAATTCAATGTTCCCGACATATATTCGTGTGTAGTCTATTGCCAACCAGGGGAGTGTGACCTTATTCATCTAACATTTTAACAAGCCTGCTTTAAATAGAAACGCTTTTGATATAATCGTCGCCCGGGAGGCGTCTGGACCTGTGTTCAGTCCCCCCCCCCCGTCCATATAGTAGTATCCATTATGATCTGAAAGGTAAAACTGATCCGAGATCAGCACTTCTACTCCGAGACACATTGTGAATTCAGGCCCTGATCTTCAGTTGATTTTACTGATGGCCTCTCCGATCCAAGCAGACTCCCGTCCTTATTAAATATAACACTGTTGTTGTTGGGTTTTTTTACGTGTAGGGTGCTGTGGAGCTTTAAGTAAACTACTGGAATAAAATGCTATTGTTTGTGTTTTATGTACTGTTTATATAATTCAAATATGATGACGATTAAAGACTGGTCAGACTGTTTTCTCCTGGTGTCGTTGCTGGTTCCTGGGGGATTGTGGGATAGATGGGTGGTTTGTACGGTAGCCCGTAGGGGCAAAGTAGCTTTGGATTACATCCCAATCTTGTTTCTCCTGAAGAGTGCACTCACTTCCCTCCATGGAATTTAGAAGAATTGACTGGTTTATGCGCGTGCCTTACACCAATCTAATGCTTTAAAACTTGGGAGTAGTGAACGAGGGAACACATGAGGAGGAAGGAGAGGTTATTGGGACATCACCATGGCTTGATGTTTTTCTGCCACAAGACACAATCTTACATTTAGACAGGAGTCCAATGAAGAGAGTCAAGTAGAAGGCAAGACAATTAGGAGTTGTATTTATAGCTGTTTTCCATTTTGTTATTTTGTAGCTTCGCAGGCTGTTAGCAGGCTTAAGTGTTAATTGAGTCCTGTGGGTAATGAGGACTGGCATAGTAAGGGCTGGTGTGTATACACACACACACACACACAGAACACACACACACACACACAGAACACAGCTCTTTCAGTCAAGAGTACTTCAGTTTATTGTTCATGAAAAATGTGTATTCAGACCTCGGGGCTTTTAAACCTTCAGACCTCAGGGCTTCTAAACCTTCGGGGCTTCTAAACCTTCGGGGCTTCTAAACCTTCAGGGCTTCTAAACCCTCAGACCTCAGGGCTTCGAAACCTTCAGGGCTTCTAAACCCTCAGACCTCAGGGCTTCGAAACCTTCAGACCTCAGGGCTTCTAAACCTTCGGGGCTTCTAAACCCTCAGACCTCAGGGCTTCTAAACCTTCAGACCTCAGGGCTTCGAAACCTTCAGGGCCTCTAAACCCTCAGGGCTTCTAAACTTTCAGACCTCAGGGCTTCTAAACCTTCAGACCTCAGGGCTTCTAAACCTTCAGACCTCAGGGCTTCTAAACCTTCGGGGCTTCTAAACCCTCAGACCTCAGGGCTTCTAAACCTTCAGACCTCAGGGCTTCTAAACCTTCAGACCTCAGGGCTTCTAAACCTTCAGGGCTTCTAAACCTTCGGAACTTCTAAACCCTCAGACCTCAGGGCTTCTAAACCTTCAGGGCTTCTAAACCTTCGGAACTTCTAAACCCTCAGACCTCAGGGCTTCTAAACCTTCAGGGCTTCTAAACCTTCGGAACTTCTAAACCCTCAGACCTCAGGGCTTCTAAATCTTCAGACCTCAGGGCTTCTAAACCCTCAGGGCTTCTAAACCCTCAGGGCTTCTAAACCTTCAGACCTCAGGGCTTCTAAACCTTCGGGGCTTCAAAACCCTCAGGGCTTCTAAACCTTCAGACCTCAGGGCTTCTAAACCTTCAGACCTCAGGGCTTCTAAACCTTCAGGGCTTCTAAACCTTCGGAACTTCTAAACCTTCAGACTTCAGGGCTTCTAAACCTTCAGTGGGGTGTTATTCTTGGTGAACATGGTAGCGTTTCATTAAAATCTCCACAGGCATTTAGTATAGCAGATAAATAACATGTAGTAAGCCTACATGGACTGTAGGGGCATATGACTGTAGGGGCGGCAGGCAGGTAGCCTAGTGGTTAGAGGGGGGGCAGGTAGCCTTGTGGTTAGAGGGGGGGGCAGGTAGCCTTGTGGTTAGAGGGGGCGGCAGGTAGCCTTGTGGTTAGAGGGGGGCGGCAGGTAGCCTAGTGGTTAGAGGGGGGCAGGTAGCCTAGTGGTTAGAGGGGGCGGCAGGTAGCCTAGTGGTTAGAGGGGGCGGCAGGTAACCTCGCGGTTAGAGGGGCGGCAGGTAGCCTCGCGGTTGGAGGGGGCAGGTAGCCTCGCGGTTAGAGGGGGGCGGCAGGTAGCCTCGCGGTTGAGAGGGGGCGGCAGGTAGCCTCGCGGTTAAGGGGGCGGCAGGTAGCCTCGCGGTTGGAGGGGGCGGCAGGTTAGCCTCGCGGTTGGAGGGGGCGGCAGGTAGCCTCGCGGTTGGAGGGGGCAGGTAGCCTCGCGGTTGGAGGGGGCGGCAGGTAGCCTCGCGGTTGAGAGGGGCGGCAGGTAGCCTGCGGTTATCGGCAGGTAGCCTCGCGGTTAGAGGGGGGGGCAGGTAGCCTCGCGGTTAGAGGGGGCGGCAGGTAGCCTCGCGGTTAGAGGGGGGCGGCAGGTAGCCTCGCGGTTAGAGGGGGGAGGCAGGTAGCCTCGCGGTTAGAGGGGGGCGGCAGGTAGCCTCGCGGTTAGAGGGGGCGGCAGGTAGCCTCGCGGTTAGAGGGGGCGGCAGGTAGCCTCGCGGTTAGAGGGGGCGGCAGGTAGCCTCGCGGTTGGAGAGGGGGCGGCAGGTAGCCTCGCGGTTAGAGGGGGGGGCAGGTAGGCCTCGCGGTTAGAGGGGGGCGGCAGGTAGCCTCGCGGTTAGAGGGGGCGGCAGGTAGCCTCGCGGTTAGAGGGGGCGGCAGGTAGCCTCGCGGTTAGAGGGGGCGGCAGGTAGCCTCGCGGTTAGAGGGGGGGCAGGTAGCCTCGCGGTTAGAGGGGGGCAGGTAGCCTCGCGGTTAGAGGGGGGGCAGGTAGCCTCGCGGTTAGAAGGTAGCCTCGCGGTTGGAGGGGGGGCGGCAGGTAGCCTCGCGGTTGGAGAGGGGGCGGCAGGTAGCCTCGCGGTTGGAGATCGGCAGGTAGCCTCGCGGTTAGAGGGGGCGGCAGGTAGCCTCGCGGTTAGAGGGGGGCGGCAGGTAGCCTCGCGGTTAGAGGGGGGCGGCAGGTAGCCTCGCGGTTAGGGGGCGGCAGGTAGCCTCGCGGTTAGAGGGGGGGGCAGGTAGCCTCGCGGTTAGAGGGGGGGCAGGTAGCCTCGCGGTTGAGGGGGCGGCAGGTAGCCTCGCGGTTGAGGGGGCGGCAGGTAGCCTCGCGGTTAGAGGGGGGGGGGGCGGCAGGTAGCCTCGCGGTTAGGGGGGCAGGTAGCCTAGCGGTTGGGGGCGGCAGGTAGCCTAGCGGTTGGGGGCGGCAGGTAGCCTCGCGGTTTCAGGTAGCCTAGCGGTTAGGGGGGGTGGGTCAGGTAGCCTAGTGGTTAGTGTTGGGCCAGTAACCGAAAGGTTGCTAGATCGAATCCCCGAGCTGACAAGGTAAAAATCTGTCTTTGTGTCGCTGAACAAGGCAGTTAACCCACTGTTCCCAGGCAGTCATTGAATATAAGAATTTGTTCTTAACTGACTTGCCTGGTTAAATAAAGGTAAAAAAAAAAAATGTGTTAACTCAATTTTTCACAAAATTAAAACTACATTTAAAAAATTTTTGGGGAGATTTATGGTACATACAGTCCATTGTTCTCACTATTTTCTACCCCCCGTCCGTCCCCCTTCTTTCTTCTCTCTCTGGGTGCATTTGTTTTAGCTCGCCCCACTGCCTGAGGTGATCTGAGATTTCACTTTCAGACCAATGGAATGGGCAAGTTAAAACAAATGCACCTTTTGGTCTCTCATTGGTTGATCCAGATGCACCACATACAGATAATGACCATGGCGTAGCAGGAGATGAGGAGGAGGTAGATGCGGAAGAGCAGGAAGTCCAGCACGTAGCCTACGTGGCACCACTGTTCCTGAAGCACGCCCTCCTTCTGCATCGACGTTAGGTGGGCACGCAAGTCACTCAGGTCCTGGCAGATCTGACGCAGCTCAGGCACAGAGGACACCACCCCGGGACCTAAAAACAACAAAGGGATGAGCATAGATGCTTAGCCTGTGGTGCTGAAACGTTGCTATTGGTCAGCAAGACTGATTGCTCAATACGCAGTTGATCATGTTTGAGCAAGTTCACGATAAAAACATATTACCTACAGGGGGTGTTAAGCATTCTGATAATATGCTGTTTTGTTATATAGAAGGGATTGGGGCAGTTCCCTGGTAAACCCAGTCAATTTAAATTCCGGAAATGATTTAAATTGTGAAGTTTTTAAATTGACTTGAAGGTTGAAATGAAAATGATCCCAAACTATTACTTTATAACAGCTTCATGTCTGCTAATCACATCTGCCCAAAATGAGCCCAGATTATTTAACAGTTTCATCTCTGCTAATCAAATCTACCCGCGAATGGCTCCTCACCAATGGTGCTTGTAGTGTGCTGGGCAGGGATGTGCACAGGGTTGGCTGGTGCAAGGACCCAGGGAGGGCTTGTGGGGTTTGGTCTGTCTGCCTTGTCATCCTGGGTGGATCCTCTGGAGGCTGAGGGTTGAACAAGCTCCTCGGGCCACTGGTAGCAGATCATACGGGCGATGTGCTTCAGGATGACCACGCGGACCCAGTGGGGCACCTCGCGGTACTTCTTGGAGTTGGAATGGAGCACATTAGTGATGATGACTGTCTCCAACAGGCTGATGACCATGAGAGCCAGACACACTGAAAAGTAAATTCCTGAGAGGGAGGGGGGGGGGGGGGGGTAGCAGGGACACTACGGGATTAGGTGGGTTAAATTCTCTTGAGATGTGCCATTTATTTTCAGAGGACTTCGGGTTCACTCCCAGAAGTACCTGAAGTACAATGGAATTGCCCCCAATTAGTAGGGAGGGACACCAAAGGAGGAATGTGGCACTTTAATTGGGGAGGACAGGCTTGTGGTAATGGCTGGAGTGGAATAGGTGGAATGGTATCCAACACATAGTTTCCAGGTGTTTGATGTCATTCCATTGACTCCGTTCCAGCCGTTATTATGAGCCATCATTCCCTCAACAGCCTCCAGTGAGGGACACAGTGTTTTGTTTATTTTGTTACTCCGTGTCTAACCCACAACACTTATCATAGACCTCAGTGCTCCGTGTCTAACCCACCACTTATCATAGATCTCAGTGCTCCGTGTCTAACCCACAACACTTATCATGGACCTCAGTGCTCCGTGTCTAACCCACAACACTTATCATAGACCTCAGTGCTCCGTGTCTAACCCACAACACTTATCATAGACCTCAGTGCTCCGTGTCTAACCCACCACTTATCATAGATCTCAGTGCTCCATGTCTAACCCACAACACTTATCATAGACCTCAGTGCTCCGTATCTAACCCACAACACTTATCATAGACCTCAGTGCTCCGTGTCTAACCCACAACACTTATCATAGACCTCAGTGCTCCGTGTCTAACCCACAACACTTATCATAGACCTCAGTGCTCCGTGTCTAACCCACCACTTATCATAGACCTCAGTGCTCCGTGTCTAACCCACAACACTTATCATAGACCTCAGTGCTCCGTGTCTAACCCACAACACTTATCATAGACCTCAGTGCTCCGTGTCTAACCCACAACACTTATCATAGATCTCAGTGCTCCGTGTCTAACCCACAACACTTATCATAGACCTCAGTGCTCCGTGTCTAACCCACAACACTTATCATAGACCTCAGTGCTCCGTGTCTAACCCACAACACTTATCATAGATCTCAGTGCTCCGTGTCTAACCCACCACTTATCATAGATCTCAGTGCTCCGTGTCTAACCCACCACTTATCATAGACCTCAGTGCTCCGTGTCTAACCCACAACACTTATCATAGACCTCAGTGCTCCGTGTCTAACCCACAACACTTATCATAGACCTCAGTGCTCCGTGTCTAACCCACAACACTTATCATAGACCTCAGTGCTCCGTGTCTAACCCACAACACTTATCATAGATCTCAGTGCTCTGTCTAACCCACAACACTTATCATAGATCTCAGTGCTCCGTGTCTAACCCACAACACTTATCATAGACCTCAGTGCTCCGTGTCTAACCCACAACACTTATCATAGATCTCAGTGCTCCGTGTCTAACCCACCATAGATCTCAGTGCTCCGTGTCAACCCACAACACTTATCATAGACCTCAGTGCTCCGTGTCTAACCCACAACACTTATCATAGACCTCAGTGCTCCGTGTCTAACCCACAACACTTATCATAGACCTCAGTGCTCCGTGTCTAACCCACAACACTTATCATAGATCTCAGTGCTCCGTGTCTAACCCACACTTATCACTTATCATAGACCTCAGTGCTCCGTGTCTAACCCACAACACTTATCATAGACCTCAGTGCTCCGTGTCTAACCCACAACACTTATCATAGACCTCAGTGCTCCGTGTCTAACCCACAACACTTATCATAGACCTCAGTGCTCCGTGTCTAACCCACAACACTTATCATAGATCTCAGTGCTCCGTATCTAACCCACAACACTTATCATAGATCTCAGTGCTCCGTGTCTAACCCACAACACTTATCATAGATCTCAGTGCTCCGTGTCTAACCCACAACACTTATCATAGACATCAGTGCTCCGTGTCTAACCCACAACACTTATCATAGACCTCAGTGCTCCGTGTCTAACCCACAACACTTATCATGGACCTCAGTGCTCCGTGTCTAACCCACAACACTTATCATAGACCTCAGTGCTCCGTGTCTAACCCACAACACTTATCATAGACCTCAGTGCTCCGTGTCTAACCCACAACACTTATCATAGATCTCAGTGCTCCGTGTCTAACCCACAACACTTATCATAGACCTCAGTGCTCCGTGTCTAACCCACAACACTTATCATAGACCTCAGTGCTCCGTGTCTAACCCACAACACTTATCATAGATCAGTGCTCCGTGTCTAACCCACAACACTTATCATAGATCTCAGTGCTCCGTGTCTAACCCACAACACTTATCATAGACCTCAGTGCTCCGTGTCTAACCCACAACACTTATCATAGATCTCAGTGCTCCGTGTCTAACCCACAACACTTATCATAGATCTCAGTGCTCCGTGTCTAACCCACAACACTTATCATAGATCTCAGTGCTCCGTGTCTAACCCACAACACTTATCATAGATCTCAGTGCTCCGTGTCTAACCCACAACACTTATCATAGACCTCAGTGCTCCGTGTCTAACCCAACACTTATCATAGATCTCAGTGCTCCGTGTCTAACCCACAACACTTATCATAGACCTCAGTGCTCCGTGTCTAACCCACAACACTTATCATAGATCTCAGTGCTCCGTGTCTAACCCACAACACTTATCATAGACCTCAGTGCTCCGTGTCTAACCCACAACACTTATCATAGACCTCAGTGCTCCGTGTCTAACCCACAACACTTATCATAGATCTCAGTGCTCCGTGTCTAACCCACAACACTTATCATAGACCTCAGTGCTCCGTGTCTAACCCACAACACTTATCATAGACCTCAGTGCTAACCCACCACTTATCATAGACCTCAGTGCTAACCCACCACTTATCATAGATCTCAGTGCTCCGTGTCTAACCCACCACTTATCATAGATCTCAGTGCTCCGTGTCTAACCCACAACACTTATCATAGACCTCAGTGCTCCGTGACCTCAGTGCTCCGTGTCTAACCCACAACACTTATCATAGACCTCAGTGCTCCGTGTCTAACCCACAACACTTATCATAGATCTCAGTGCTCCGTGTCTAACCCACAACACTTATCATAGACCTCAGTGCTCCGTGTCTAACCCACCACTTACTAACCCACAACACTTATCATAGACCTCAGTGCTCCGTGTCTAACCCACCACTTATCATAGACCTCAGTGCTCCGTGTCTAACCCACAACACTTATCATAGACCTCAGTGCTCCGTGTCTAACCCACAACACTTATCATAGACCTCAGTGCTCCGTGTCTAACCCACAACACTTATCATAGATCTCAGTGCTCCGTGTCTAACCCACAACACTTATCATAGATCTCAGTGCTCCGTGTCTAACCCACAACACTTATCATAGACCTCAGTGCTCCGTATCTAACCCACAACACTTATAGACCTCAGTGCTCCGTATCTAACCCACAACACTTATCATAGACCTCAGTGCTCCGTGTCTAACCCACCACTTATCATAGACCTCAGTGCTCCGTGTCTAACCCACAACACTTATCATAGATCTCAGTGCTCCGTATCTAACCCACAACACTTATCATAGACCTCAGTGCTCCGTGTCTAACCCACAACACTTATCATAGACCTCAGTGCTCCGTGTCTAACCCACAACACTTATGATAGATCTCAGTGCTCCGTGTCTAACCCACAACACTTATCATAGACCTCAGTGCTCCGTGTCTAACCCACCACTTATCATAGACCTCAGTGCTCCGTATCTAACCCACAACACTTATCATAGACCTCAGTGCTCCGTGTCTAACCCACAACACTTATCATAGATCTCAGTGCTCCGTGTCTAACCCACCACTTATCATAGATCTCAGTGCTCCATGTCTAACCCACAACACTTATCATAGATCTCAGTGCTCCGTATCTAACCCACAACACTTATCATAGACCTCAGTGCTCCGTGTCTAACCCACACCACTTATCATAGACCTCAGTGCTCCGTGTCTAACCCACAACACTTATCATAGACCTCAGTGCTCCGTGTCTAACCCACAACACTTATCATAGATCTCAGTGCTCCGTGTCTAACCCACAACACTTATCATAGATCTCAGTGCTCCGTGTCTAACCCACAACACTTATCATAGATCTCAGTGCTCCGTGTCTAACCCACAACACTTATCATAGACCTCAGTGCTCCGTGTCTAACCCACCACTTATCATAGACCTCAGTGCTCCGTGTCTAACCCACCACTTATCATAGATCTCAGTGCTCCGTGTCTAACCCACCACTTATCATAGACCTCAGTGCTCCGTGTCTAACCCACACTTATCATAGACTTAACCCACAACACTCATAGATCTCAGTGCTCCGTGTCTAACCCACAACACTTATCATAGATCTCAGTGCTCCGTGTCTAACCCACAACACTTATCATAGACCTCAGTGCTCCGTGTCTAACCCACCACTTATCATAGATCTCAGTGCTCAGTATCTAACCCACCACTTATCATAGACCTCAGTGCTCCGTCTCTAACCCACAACACTTATCATAGACCTCAGTGCTCCGTGTCTAACCCACAACACTTATCATAGACCTCAGTGCTCCGTGTCTAACCCACAACACTTATCATAGACCTCAGTGCTCCGTGTCTAACCCACAACACTTATGATAGATCTCAGTGCTCCGTGTCTAACCCACAACACTTATCATAGACCTCAGTGCTCCGTGTCTAACCCACAACACTTATCATAGACCTCAGTGCTCCGTGTCTAACCCACAACACTTATCATAGACCCAGTGCAACCCACAACACTTATCATAGACCTCAGTGCTCCGTGTCTAACCCACAACACTTATCATAGACTCAGTGCTCCGTGTCTAACCCACAACACTTATCATAGATCTCAGTGCTCCGTGTCTAACCCACAACACTTATCATAGATCTCAGTGCTCCGTGTCTAACCCACAACACTTATCATAGATCTCAGTGCTCCGTGTCTAACCCACAACACTTATCATATCTCATAGACTTATCATAGACCTCAGTGCTCCGTGTCTAACCCACCACTTATCATAGACCTCAGTGCTCCGTGTCTAACCCACAACACTTATCATAGACCTCAGTGCTCCGTGTCTAACCCACAACACTTATCATAGATCTCAGTGCTCCGTGTCTAACCCACAACACTTATCATAGACCTCAGTGCTCCGTGTCTAACCCACCACATCACACTTATCTAACCCACCACTTAGACCTCAGTGCTCCGTGTCTAACCCATCAACACTTATCATTAGACCTCAGTGCTCCGTGTCTAACCCACAACACTTAACCCTAACAACACTTATCATAGATCTCAGTGCTCCGTGTCTAACCCACAACACTTATCATAGACCTCAGTGCTCCGTGTCTAACCCACAACACTTATCATAGACCTCAGTGCTCCGTATCTAACCCACAACACTTATCATAGATCTCAGTGTTCCGTGTCTAACCCACAACACTTATCATAGATCTCAGTGCTCCGTGTCTAACCCACCACTTATCATAGATCTCAGTGCTCCGTGTCTAACCCACAACACTTATCATAGACCTCAGTGCTCCGTGTCTAACCCACCACTTATCATGGACCTCAGTGCTCCGTGTCTAACCCACAACACTTATCATAGACCTCAGTGCTCAGTATCTAACCCACAACACTTATCATAGACCTCAGTGCTCCGTGTCTAACCAACAACACTTATCATAGATCTCAGTGCTCCGTGTCTAACCCACAACACTTATCATAGACCTCAGTGCTCAGTATCTAACCCACAACACTTATCATAGACCTCAGTGCTCCGTGTCTAACCCACAACACTTATCATGGACCTCAGTGCTCCGTGTCTAACCCACAACACTTATCATAGACCTCAGTGCTCAGTATCTAACCCACAACACTTATCATAGATCTCAGTGCTCCGTGTCTAACCCACAACACTTATCATAGACCTCAGTGCTCCGTGTCTAACCCACAACACTTATCATGGACCTCAGTGCTCCGTGTCTAACCCACAACACTTATCATAGATCTCAGTGCTCCGTATCTAACCCACAACACTTATCATAGATCTCAGTGCTCCGTGTCTAACCCACAACACTTATCATAGACCTCAGTGCTCAGTATCTAACCCACAACACTTATCATAGAACTCAGTGCTCCGTGTCTAGACCAGGGGCCGTATCACAGCGTATCCACAAAGCGTCTCGAAGTATACATTTGGTCGTAAGTGCTGATAATAGAGACATTTTACTCCTACTGTAGAAAAGGCAGTACTACTCCTCTCCTCTCGACGTAACTTCTCCTCACAGTCCATTCAGTTTCCCTTAAGTCCCGTTAGTTTGGCTGCTCGGCCTACCTTAGTTATTCCTCACCTATTATAGCCCTGCCATTCCTAACCAATCAGAGCGCTTGGAAATGCTCATCTGGACACGAACACCTGCCTACTCAGGTCAGAGTGTTATCGTCGTCGGGAAGGGAGAAGATGCACATTTCTGAAGACGTTTTTTTATTGTCAACAGTAACACCAATTTCTGAATGTGGTGCATCAATGTAAGTTGCAGGACAGTTTTATAGTTGTTTTTTTACATACTGTGTAATAATAGGTAATTACCACTAATTACTTCCTGTTACTTTGATAGCTTTTAGACATAAAAGTTGTTTACTATTCTTTAATGTTAAGAGTTGCCAATGCTGCTTTAACAAATTGTTTATCATATGTACGTATTATTCCTTACTGTCATAAGTGTTATTGTTGCATTGGTTGCACAAATACTTTTGCAGAAGTTGAATTGCTGTATTGGTAAACATAGTCTTTTTGCATGCACACGCCACCACAGCGTTTTCCATAGTGGCCTTTAAGGTGTTTTATTGTGCTGCCATGGGCGAGCTTCTAGAGTCATCCCACAGTCATCCCAGAGTCATCCCACAGTCATCCCGAAGTCATCCCAGAGTCATCCCACAGTCATCCCAAAGTCATCCCACAGTCATCCCACAGTCATCCCACAGTCATCCCAGAGTCATCCCACAGTCATCCCAGAGTCATCCCACAGTCATCCCACAGTCATCCCAAAGTCATCTTACAGTCATCCCAAAGTCATCCCACAGTCATCCCAGAGTCATCCCAGAGTCATCCCACAGTCATCCCACAGTCATCCCAGAGTCATCCCACAGTCATCCCAGAGTCATCCCACAGTCATCCCAAAGTCATCCCAAAGTCATCCCACAGTCATCCCAGAGTCATCCCACAGTCATCCCAAAGTCATCCCACAGTCATCCCAGAGTCATCCCAGAGTCATCCCACAGTCATCCCACAGTCATCCCAGAGTCATCCCACAGTCATCCCGAAGTCATCCCAGAGTCATCCCAGAGTCATCCCGAAGTCATCCCAGAGTCATCCCAGAGTCATCCCAGAGTCATCCCACAGTCATCCCAGAGTCATCCCAGAGTCATCCCACAGTCATCCCAAAGTCATCCCACAGTCATCCCAGAGTCATCCCAGAGTCATCCCACAGTCATCCCACAGTCATCCCAGAGTCATCCCACAGTCATCCCGAAGTCATCCCAGAGTCATCCCAGAGTCATCCCACAGTCATCCCGAAGTCATCCCAGAGTCATCCCAGAGTCATCCCAGAGTCATCCCACAGTCATCCCACAGTCATCCCAGACGGTTCTTGGAGCCTGCTCATGAACAGAGTAATTTGCGAGTCTGTGGCTCCAGGGCAGATCTGTTAAGATCTCTGCCTGGCAGATTCTCAGGCAAGGCTGGAGAGAGATGGTGTCATAAATCTAGATCCTTTGTCAATACAAGTAATTAGTTTCTCTCTCTCCAAGAGGTGAATGTCTAAGTTTATGTTTATATTGATGCTGTGTATATAGACAAGTTGTAAGTGTAATGCCATTTATTTCATCTTCGGAGGTGCATTTATCAAACTTATCGCGGAGAAAAAAGTGTTTGGTTAGGAGCTCTCCTCAAACAATAGCATGGCATTTTTTTTGCAGTAAAAGCTACTGTAAATTGGACAGTGCAGTTATATTAACAAGAATTTAAGCTTTCAGACGATATAAGACACATGTGTATCGACATTTGTTGTTTCTCTAAAATCTGCCATCCTGACACAAGGTGCTGCATGATGTACAACAACTGTCCTGTTGACGGGACGACGATCCCCTTAAAACCTCTAGGGGGCAGTATTTGAACATCCGGATGAAAAGCATGCCGAAAGTAAACTGCCTTTTACTCAGGCCCGGAAGCTAGGATATGCATATAATTGGTAGATTTGGATAGAAAACACTCCAAAACTGTTAAAATAATGTCTGTGAGTATAGACCCGCCTGTTGTATAAATATGTATATTGCATACTTATAGTGGGTGAGGGTATTCACAGCCAATCACTCAGAAGGGTGAGGGCAACCAGACAACTGTTTTTACATGGTCTTTCTAGCTGGATTTAGCTAGAAGAAAAAACAAAACAAAAAAAAAACAGTTTTTGACATAGTCTGTCATTTCTCCGGATTTAGTGACCAATAGTTTTTTACATGGCCCGCATAATTTCTCCGGATTTAGCGACCAATAGTTTTTACACCGACACTTATGTGTTAAAACAAAAGCTATGCATGAAACCTATTTAGTCAGAAGATTTCCACCTCCGTTGACAGATATTTAGGATACCTCATGAGCTGTCCAAACCAGTTAAGACTTGATTATAGAATGAGCAAGCGGTTGCTGCGCCAAAGACATGCTATGGCTTGGAGTTGTTGAAAGAATGCATTGATATTGCTATATGATCAATTCATAAATAACCTAGACACATCCATCAGTATCTTTTGCGCTTTTTACATCGATTTCACAAGGTCTAATTTACATGATATGCCTAAATACTTATAACCACGAGGCTAATAAATAATAAAATATTTGTTTTTCGATTATTTCATTAACCTATATCATGTTATTTCAAGTTTCCCGTTGAGAGCGCATTCCAACGCGATTTGGAGTTGTTGAACGGGAGTGATAAGTGTTTTGATTAACGGTAGTTTAATTTGATCAATCTTCTGTTTTGGGGCATGCATATAAATTGGGCTATTGAAACATCTAGGGTCTATGTGTTGGCGAAAATTATAGACCAATCAACATTTTATGCAACATTGTCGAAGTTCCTTGATACCTACTGTACCAACGCGATTTAGACTTATTTAACCAATTCTGATATTTTTTATAATCCTACCGTTGTGTCAATACACTCGTCACTCGATCCCGTTTAACAAGGTTATGCATGCCAACATAATAGGCAATAATTAAGAGTAGACAAAATGATCTTGTCAGTGAAATTTGTAGGTATCAAACTTTTTACCATTGCAACATTAAATGTTCGCGGTGGTCAACCATGACCAGCAAAACCGCAGTGCACTACTTATGTGATAAAACAAAAAAACTAAAGCTATTTGAGTGTTTACCAGCATTCATAACTTGAATCTGATAATTGTCTGTACAAAACAGTTAATTTGATATACAAATAGTTGCTTGTTTTTCAGTTTCATGAAATACTTTGCAAATGTAAATTATTTCAATGTGAAAACTGAAATGGTCAATTAATTCCTTTGACATTTTAGCATACGCACGTATCCAGAGAAACTTACAATACTGAGTGCATACATTTTCGTACTGGTCCCCCGTGGGAATCGAACCCACAACCCTAGCATCTTTGTGTGCACTTATGAACAGGACGCTGACCTATGAGCGGGGTGCCGTTGGCCGTGCTGGGCAGCAGGTCGTTCATGATGAGCAGGAAGACGGTGTAGCCCAAAATAAGGGTCATCTTGAAGGAGGCGCGGTCCACGCTGTGTGGGGGCAGGTAGAAGGAGAGGATGTCGATGAGCATGAGGAAGGAACTGGGGATGAGCAGGTTGACCACGTAGAGCACTGGCCTGCGCTTTATCACCACCTGGTGGGGAGAGGAAGCAAGTACAGCAGATGGAGACATATTGGAGAGCAGAGAGACAGCAGATACAGTGAGTATTTTTACTGTACCACAACCTCTGTTGGTGCTTATAGAAAAAAAGTCTAACCCATGAGAAGTACATGTATCCCTGTCTTAGCAGGTCTCTCTCTCCCTCTCCATCTCCCTGTCTATCTCTCTCACCCAGAAAGTGATGATGTCCCATTCGTCGATGCCAAACTTGAGGACAGACGCCTCTCCATAGATGTTGACCAGCTCCCACTCCCCACTAGCCTCCAGGTACTGTTTCGAGTTCCCCGACATCTCCTCAAAGGACAGGGCTGGAGTCAACCTGACATCCTTTACTAATGGGGAGAGAGGGGGGGTCATTCATTTTCCATTTCCAAAGTAGGCTTTGGCAATATGTATGGGGGGGGGGGGGGGAAATATTACGGTATGATAGTTGTGTATTAAGTGGTGAGTAGGCTACAGTATGTATATCAGGCCATGCTGTTTTCAACTCTCTAGAGACAGCAGGAGTAGTAGAGATACCCTTAATGATCGGCTATGAAAAGCCAATTGACATTTACTCCGGAGGTGCTGACCTGTTGCACCCTCGACAACCACTGTGATTATTATTATTTGACCCTGCTGGTCATCTATGAACATTTGAACATCTTGGCCATGTTCTGTTATAATCTCCACCCGGCACGGCCAGAAGAGGGCTGGCCACCCCTCATAGCCTGGTTCCTCTCCTGGATTCTTCCTAGGTTCTGGCCTTTCTAGGGAGTTTTTCCTAGCCACCGTGCTTCTACACCTGCATTGGTTTTAGGCTGGGTTTCTGTACAGCACTTTGTGACATCAGCTGATGTAAGAAGGGCTTTATAAATATATTTGATTTGATGATATGTACATGGCATCATACACGTACACCACATCACTATCGCAGTGTGATACCTATGTGACTCCCAATCACGGCCGGTTGTGATACAGTCTGGATTCGAGCCAGGGTGTCTATAGTGACGCCTGTAGCACTGAGATACAGTGTCGTAGACCGCTGTGATACAGTGTCGTAGACCGCTGTGATACAGTGTCGTAGACCGTTGTGATACAGTGTCGTAGACCGCTGTGATACAGTGTCGTAGACCGCTGTGATACAGCCTGGAATGGAACCAGGGTCTGTAGTACTGAGATGCTGTGATACAGTGTCGTAGACCGCTGTGGTACAGTGTCGTAGACCGCTGTGATACAGTGTCGTAGACCGCTGTGATACAGCCTGGAATGGAACCAGGGTCTGTAGTACTGAGATGCAGTGTCTTAGACCGCTGTGATACAGCCTGGAATGGAACCAGGGTCTGTAGTACTGAGATGCAGTGTCTTAGACCGCTGTGATACAGCCTGGAATGGAACCAGGGTCTGTAGTACTGAGATGCAGTGTCTTAGACCGCTGTGATACAGCCTGGAATGGAACCAGGGTCTGTAGTACTGAGATGCAGTGTCTTAGACCGCTGTGATACAGCCTGGAATGGAACCAGGGTCTGTAGTACTGAGATACAGTGTCTTAGACCGATGTGATACAGCCTGGAATGGAACCAGGGTCTGTAGTACTGAGATGCAGTGTCTTAGACCGCTGTGATACAGCCTGGAATGGAACCAGGGTCTGTAGTACTGAGATGCAGTGTCTTAGACCACTGTGATACAACCTGGAATTGAACCAGGGTCTGTAGTACTGAGATGCAGTGTCTTAGACCGCTGTGATACAGCCTGGAATGGAACCAGGGTCTGTAGTACTGAGATGCAGTGTCTTAGACCGCTGTGATGCAGCCTGGAATGGAACCAGGGTCTGTAGTACTGAGATGCAGTGTCTTAGACCGCTGTGATACAGCCTGGAATGGAACCAGGGTCTGTAGTACTGAGATACAGTGTCTTAGACCGATGTGATACAGCCTGGAATGGAACCAGGGTCTGTAGTACTGAGATGCAGTGTCTTAGACCGCTGTGATACAGCCTGGAATGGAACCAGGGTCTGTAGTACTGAGATGCAGTGTCTTAGACCACTGTGATACAACCTGGAATTGAACCAGGGTCTGTAGTACTGAGATGCAGTGTCTTAGACCGCTGTGATACAGCCTGGAATGGAACCAGGGTCTGTAGTACTGAGATGCAGTGTCTTAGACCGCTGTGATGCAGCCTGGAATGGAACCAGGGTCTGTAGTACTGAGATGCAGTGTCTTAGACCGCTGTACCATCTGCTCTTTCCTTGACGTAGACTGACCGATTTTCCCTTATTGATGTCACTTGTTCAATCCATTTCAATCAGTGTAGATGTCGGGGAACAGACCGGTTAAAGAAGGATCATTGAGGCATGGATTGTGTATGTGTGCCATTCAGAGGGTGAATGGGCAATATAAAATATTTAATTGCCCTTGAACTGGGTATGGTAGTAGGATGCCAGGCGCACTGGTTTGTGTCAAGAACTGCAAAGCTGCTGGGTTTTTCACACTGAATAGATACCCGTGTCTATCAAGAATCGACCACCACCCAGAGGACATCCAGACAACTTGACACAACTGTTGGAAGCATTGGAGTCAACATGGGCCAGCATCCCTGGGGAACGCTTTCAAACACCTTGTAGAGTCCATGCCCCAACGAATTGAGGCTGTTCTGATGGCAAAAGGGGGTGCAACTCAATATTAGGAAGGTCTTCCTAATGTTTTGTCCACTCAGTGTAGTTAATTACTGGTGTGCGTGCAATAGCCTATCACAGTGGTGTTAGTTACTGGTGTGCTTGAAGTAGCCTATCACATTGGAGTTAGTTACTGGTGTGCTTGAAGTAGCCTATCATAGTGGAGTTAGTTACTGGTGTGCGTGCAGTAGCCTATCACAGTGGAGTTAGTTACTGGTGTGCTTGAAGTAGCCTATCACAGGGGAGTTAGTTACTGGTGTGCGTGCAGTAGCCTATCACAGGGGAGTTAGTTACTGGTGTGCGTGCAGTAGCCTATCACAGTGGAGTTAGTTACTGGTGTGCTTGAAGTAGCCTATCACAGGGGAGTTAGTTACTGGTGTGTGTGCAGTAGCCTATCACAGTGGAGTTAGTTACTGGTGTGCATGTAGGAGCCGAAGGTAAACGAGCAGTTCTGCACATCGAAGGGGAAGCTGAAGATTTCCAGGTTGCAGGCGCTGACGAGGCGCAGCATCCTGTCCCAGCGGATGTGGCCTGTGTGGTTGACGTAGACGTAGGGGCATTGCTGTGACACGTCGTCGTCCACACTGAGAGACAGAGAGGGAGGCAAAGATGCATCAAAAATACCCTAAAGACCAATGTATCAACATAAAATTAACTCTAGCAAAGATTGTGTTTAGTTATAATACGTTAAATGTGTATTTTAAATGTACAAAAAATACATTTTACAACAGTGTTTTCAGTAAAGGTTACAGAACTTTTTTTGACTTGCTATGACTGTGACAGATGGTTGTTAATCTAGTTGAATACAGAGTGTCTGCAGAAGTGACTAAAATGTAAAAAAAATAAAATAATAATAATTTTAAATAATAACACTTGCAAAGTACACTGGATATTATTTTAATGAGCTCGACCCCCTAATTTGGCCTTGTTAATTATTAATTTACACTACAATATACACTACTGTTCAAAAGTTTTAGGTCACTTAGAAATAGCCTTGTTTTTGAAAAAAAAACACATTTTTTTGTCCATTTAAAATAACATCAAATTATTCAGAAATACAGTGCAGACAGTGTTAATGTTGTAAATGACTCTTGTAGCTGGAAATGGCAGATTTTTAATGGAATATCTACATAGGCGTACAGAGGCCCATTGTCAGCAAACAACAATCCTGTGTTCCAATGGCACGTTGTAATAGCTAATCCAAGTTTATCATTTTAAAAGGATAATTGATCATTAGAAAGCACTTTTGCAATTATGTTAGCACAGCTGAAAACTGTTGTCCTGATTAAAGAAGTAATACAACTGTCCTTCTTTAGACTAGTTTAGTATCTGGAGCATCAGCATTTGTGGATTTGATTACAGGCTCAAAATGGCCAGAAACAAAGAAGTTTCTTCTGAAACTCTAACCAGAATAGAAAGAGGAGTGGGAGGCCCCGGTGCACAACTGAGCAAGAGGACAAGTACATTAGAGTGTCTAGTTTGAGAAACAGACACCTCACAAGACCTCGACCGGCAGCTTCATTAAATAGTACCCGCAAAACACCAGTCTCAACGTCAACAGTGAAGAACTTGTGATAGAGGAGAGAAGGACATGTGATAGAGGAGATAAGAACATGTGATAGATGAAAGAAGGTCATGTGATAGAGGAGAGAAGGTCATGTGCTAGAGGAGAGAAGGTCATGTGATAGAGGAGAGAAGGTCATGCGATAGAGGAGAGAAGGACATACAATAGAGGAGAGAAGGTCATGTGATAGAGGAGGGAAGATCATGTGATAGAGGAGAGAAGGTCATGTGATAGAGGAGAGAAGGACATGCGATAGAGGAGAGAAGGACATGTGATAGAGGAGATAAGATCATGTGATAGAGGAGAGAAGGTCATGTGATAGAGGAGAGAAGGTCATGTGATAGAGGAGAGACGGTCATGTGATAGAGGAGAGAAGGTCATGTGATAGAGGAGAGAAGGTCATGTGATAGAGGAGAGAAGGTCATGTGATAGAGGAGAGAAGGACATGTGATAGAGGAGAGAAGATCATGTGATAGAGGAGAGAAGGACATGTGATAGAGGAGAGAAGATCATGTGATAGAGGAGAGAAGGTCATGTGATAGAGGAGAGAAGGACATGTGATAGAGGAGAGAAGATCATGTGATAGAGGAGAGAAGGACATGTGATAGAGGAGAGAAGGAGGAGGTGATAATGATTGGGGGGGTTGGTTGACCCCAAGTTTTATACAGGACATGAAGGTAGGCGTATAGATGAGTAAAACAAAGTAATTTTTTCCCCGGACACTCACAACTCATACACGATGATGTCAGGCACCCAGAGCTCTTTGACTGGCAGAGAAATCCTGGTGACTCCGCCACAATCATCAGAGTCCCAAACCAGGAACTGATGGTGCCAGTACTAAAAAGGACCCAGTAAAGAATTAGGCTTAGGGAAGCTTATACCACTACAAACTGTTGGCAAAATAAAATAGGAAGATCTCTTGACATTCACCAATCTCAACCACAGGAAGGTAGTGAGGATCTGGGTCTTCTCATTCTGAAATAAGACCAAGCAAGAAAGCGGATAATTGTTAGTAACGAATGAATTGAATGAATGGACCCTATGCATAGAGGAACATTGTGGCCTTACACTGTCCAACACTCACCACGCCCAGGACAGCATACAGGGTGAAGGAGATGTTTGTTATGGTGGGATTGCTCAGGTTGACTGCCGGTCTGAAGGATATGCGGTCAAACACAGTCTGCATCGACTCGTAGGTTGGACCGCTGTGACCCTCTTTACAGGTCAAATCGCACTGGCATAAATATACTTAAGAGCATAGAGGAGAGACAGAGAGAGAGAGTGAGAGCGGCAGAGAGCAAAAGGAAAGAGAGAAAGAGAGAAAGAAAAAAAGTGAGATAAAGAGAGACAGAACGAGAGATGGTAGGAGGAGCCCATCCATAGGATTAAATGCTATGGTATCAATGGAACCTAATCAATAAGGACAAGGTTATTCATAAGTAAGGGACATTAGCAACCTCCAAACTTTCAAAACTGCCCAAACTCATATCATGCAACATGGTATACTACATTGTGTCAAGTTGGTCAAACCTCACCATTCAGCTAATACTGTAGGCTACTATACATACCTACAGTATTTGTCAAAAGTGATAATTCTCAGTAATTTAAAACATTCAATTTCTCAAAAAGTTGTCATTCACGTTTGTAATAAGGTCTTTTTAGAGGGACATTTAAAAAAAATTAAAAAATGTAACAAACAAACATTGACAGATTAATGAACACCTTTCTGTTTACTCCGAACAAAACATTATTACCTTAAAACAAACCAGAAGGACAAATTAAAAAGTTATTAGTCACAGGGATAGAGGGAACCAATGTTAAACAGGTCACTTTTATGTAAATACATATGCGGAACATCTAAACTTACTCCACTGTGATAGGCTACTGCACGCACACCAGTAATTAACTCCACTGTGATAGGCTACTTCAAGCACACCAGTAATTAACTCCACTGTGATAGGCTACTGCATGCACACCAGTAATTAACTCCACTGTGATAGGCTACTGCACGGTACACCAGTAATTAACTCCACTGTGATAGGCTACTGCACGCACACCAGTAATTAACTCCACTGTGATAGGCTGCTGCACGCACACCAGTAATTAACTACACTGAGTGGACAAAACATGAAGAACACCTTCCTAATATTGAGTTGCATCCTTCCCTTTTGCCCCCAGAACAGCCTCAATTCATCAGGTTATGGACTCTACAAGGAGTCGAAAGCGTTCCACAGGGATGCTGGCCCATGTTGACTCCAATGCTTCCCACAATTGTGTCAAATCTTCTGGATGTCCTTTTGGTGGTTGACCATTCTTGATACACACGGGAAACTGTTTAGCGTGAGAAAGCCCAGCAGTGTTTCAGTTCCTGACACAAAACCAGGCACTTAAATCTTTTCTCTTTCCCATTCACCTTCTGAATGGCACACACATAGAATCCATGTGTCAAGGCTTAATCCTACTTCAACCTGATCCTACTTCAACCTGATCCTACTTCAACCTGTCTCCTCCCCTTTATCTACACTGATTGGAGAGGATCTGACATGCAGAAGGGATCACAGCATTCACCTGGATTCACCAGATCATCCTGTGTCATGGAAAGAGCAGGTGTTCATATTGTTTTGTCCACTCAATGTATTTCCCTTTGTGCACATTTCAATGGATTAATAAGCAATACTAGCACTTACCGATGCGCTCAAATATATAGTCACTCAGGATGAGCTATTTATCCAGACATTTTGGGGGTTTTTACACAAGTTTTCTTTTTGCACTGGACCCTCCAAAAAAATGTCAAATCAAAAATGGCCTAAATTATTTAAAAAAAAATCGAATTAATTTATCTGGAGACAATGATTCTCATTATACTGTGTAATGTATTACACTCGTAGTGCCTAAAAATAGCCCCTTCAACCAGTTTTGAAAAGAAAAAAAAACAGAACTTTCCAGGTGAGAAATAATTCAAAAAATAACTGAGTAGCCACAGCCTAGTTAGATAATTATATTTCTAGCAAAACATGCTTAAAATGTTCAAAATATTGTTAAAAACACGTACAATAATTTACAACATAATAAAACTTCAAATCTAACATGCAAATGAAGGATATTACCTGCCAATAGAAAGAAACCTGATGTAAGAATACATCTCCATGGTTGTCCCATACTGTGCCCTGTTGGATGGTACTAGTTAACCAAATGTCCTGCACATACACAGCTCGGACCAAACTGAGTGATTGACTTATAATGCAGACACACACACACTGTGAGACCACAACCCCTTTTCACACTACTGAGTCAAGCAGGGCCAAACTGAACCGTGCTGGAAAACATCTGAGCTAGCTAGTACAGTTTGTCTTGGGTCGGCACGATAGTGTGAAAAGGGACACATACGCGGTCTCTAATCACAGTCTCATGATATTGGTCACACGAACACAACAGAGTTGTTTTTTTAACACCTGCAGTAACCACTCAGCCATTTCATTTTTTTTGAGTTCAATACATCTGTGCCTATGGGAGATAAACTGGCCTTGTAGAAGTCTTTGTAGCTTAATCACACCATAGGTTCTGATAATGGCACACATTTAATTGGATGTCAACTAACATCACTGGTACAGCTATACGACCAATCATAAGTAATATATAAGTATATTTATATATACGTTTTACAACCAAGAGGTATTCACCCATTCCTGTAATACAGAAGATATATATTGCTGTGTTGAAACACTCTTTAGTAGAAAGTCTTCATGGCGACTCCGGGATGCTTATCATGATTTTGATTAGATTCATTAGGATCCCCATTAGCCGACGCCAAAGGCTTAAACCTTATAATTATAAGATGATCCGCAAGGGGATCACTGAATATCTCTCAGAACACTTTTTACACCACTCACTTACTGGTGCGCAGGTTGTATATTTATATATATATATATATTTTTCTCAGTTTTGTTTTTATTGCTACTTTATCAAATCTCTAGTAACTCGTTATACCCACATACCACACATACAACCTCACAATTCTTTTCTACCAGCCGGCTATGCTATCCTTAAAGTACGGTCAAACTCAGAATACATTGCTTTAAAAAAATATGATTTCGTCAAACACCGAACTACTTTCCTTTTTTTTTATGGTCAAACTCTGAATACTTTTCTACCTACTTTAAAGTATAGTCAAACTGAATACTTTTCCTGTAGGCTATCACGTGATTATGTATAGTCAAACTCAGAATACTTTTCCTGTAGGCTATCACGTGATTATGTGGGCTTTAAAGTATAGACAAACTCAGAATACTTTAAAGTGTGGTCAAACTCCGAATACCCACTATTGATCAATATTATCTGTCCAGATGAATTATTATCGGAAAAACAGTTCTGAAAACTTGAACTGCAAAATGTTGTGCTCCTTGGGATGTTTAAAGCTTGGGAAATCTTTTTGTATCCAAATCCAGCTTTAAACTTCTTCACAACAGTATCTCGGACCTGCCTGGTGTGTTCCTTGTTCTTCATGATGCTCTCTGCGCTTTTAACGGACCTCTGAGACTATCACAGTGCAGGTGCATTTATACGGAGACTTGATTACACACAGGTGGATTGTATTTATCATGATTAGTCATTTCGGTCAACATTGGATCATTCAGAGATCCTCACTGAACTTCTGGAGAGAGTTTGCTGCACTGAAAGTAAAGGGGCTGAATAATTTTGCACGCCCAATTTTTCAGTTTTTGATTTATTAAAAAAGTTTGAAATATCCAATAAATGTCGTTCCACTTCATGATTGTGTCCCACTTGTTGTTGATTCTTCACAAAAAAATACAGTTTTATATCTTTATGTTTGAAGCCTGAAATGTGGCAAAAGGTCGCAAAGTTCAAGGGGGCCGAATACTTTCGCAAGGCACTGTATCTTACCTTTTTAAGCTGTGGCCAGACGATGTCTGAGTCCCAGCCGAAGGTCAGGACGCTCTCATCCGGGTCCTGGTACCAAATTGTGCGGAAAATGTGTTCCAAAGATTAAGACAGGGACTATATAATGATATAATAGAAAAACATTTAATGTGAAATTAAAGCAGCTGCTTGTATTAAATATGTTTCTATTATATCATGAAATAGTCCCTGCCATAATCTTTGGATCGGATTTTACACAACACATCTCTTTGGAAAAGATGGTGTTTGACCAAATACAATACTATTTATCTGTAAACAAATTGACAACAGACTTTCAGCACGGTTATAGAGAAGGGTACTCAACATGTACTGCAGTAACATAAATCACTGATGATTGGTTGAAAGAAATTGATCATTTGAAGATTGTGGAAGCTGAACTGTTTGATGTCAGTGCAGCCTTTGACATTATTGACCATAACCTGTTGTTGAGAAAACATATGAATCCTACAGACGAAGAACCATATTTGTGACAATTTTTCCATTTTAAGATAATCAGTTATTTTTATATTATTAATTGTGTGTACCACATTAGGTGTTTTATGGTTGACAAATAATTCACCATACCCGTATCTTCCAACAACAATTTATATTTTTTTGTTATTTCAAATAATTCTTTTTTTATTGCCGTTTTAATTTTTAGAATGTGGAAAAACATTATATCTCCAGTGATGATTTCAGTTTGTGGAAGAACAGTATATCTCCAGTGATGATCTCAGTTTGTGGAAGAACAGTATATCTCCAGTGATGATCTCAGTTTGTAGAAGAACAGTATATCTCCAGTGATGATCTCAGTTTGTGGAAGAACAGTATATCTCCATTGATGATCTCAGTTTGTGGAAGAACAGTATATCTCCAGTGATGATCTCAGTTTATAGAAGAACAGTATATCTCCAGTGATGATGTCAGTTTGTAGAAGAACATTATATCTCCAGTGATGATCTCAGTTTGTGGAAGAACAGTATATCTCCAGTGATGATCTCAGTTTGTGGAAGAACAGTATATCTCCAGTGATGATCTCAGTTTGTGGAAGAACAGTATATCTCCAGTGATGATCTCAGTTTATAGAAGAACAGTATATCTCCAGTGATGATCTCAGTTTGTGGAAGAACAGTATATCTCCAGTGATGATCTCAGTTTATAGAAGAACATTATATCTCCAGTGATAATTTCAGTTTGTGGAAGAACAGTATATCTCCAGTGATGATCTCAGTTTGTGGAAGAACAGTACATCTCCAGTGATGATCTCAGTTTGTAGAAGAACAGTATATCTCCAGTGATGATCTCAGTTTGTGGAAGAACAGTATATCTCCAGTGATGATCTCAGTTTATAGAAGAACATTATATCTCCAGTGATGATTTCAGTTTGTGGAAGAACAGTATATCTCCAGTGATGATTTCAGTTTGTGGAAGAACAGTACATCTCCAGTGATGATCTCAGTTTGTAGAAGAACAGTATATCTCCAGTGATGATCTCAGTTTGTGGAAGAACAGTATATCTCCAGTGATGATCTCAGTTTGTGGAAGAACAGTATATCTCCAGTGATGATCTCAGTTTATAGAAGAACAGTATATCTCCAGTGATGATCTCAGTTTATAGAAGAACAGTATATCTCCAGTGATGATTTCAGTTTGTGGAAGAACAGTATATCTCCAGTGATGATCTCAGTTTGTGGAAGAACAGTATATCTCCAGTGATGATCTCAGTTTGTGGAAGAACAGTATATCTCCAGTGATGATCTCAGTTTGTGGAAGAACAGTATATCTCCAGTGATGATCTCAGTTTGTGGAAGAACATTATATCTCCAGTGATGATCTCAGTTTGTAGAAGAACATTATATCTCCAGTGATCTCAGTTTGTGGAAGAACAGTTTATCTCCAGTGATCTCAGTTTGTGGAAGAACAGTATATCTCCAGTGATGATCTCAGTTTGTAGAAGAACATTATATCTCCAGTGATGATCTCAGTTTGTAGAAGAACAGTATATCTCCAGTGATGATTTCAGTTTGTAGAAGAACAGTATATCTCCAGTGATGATTTCAGTTTGTGGAAGAACAGTATATCTCCAGTGATGATCTCAGTTTGTAGAAGAACAGTATATCTCCAGTGATGATCTCAGTTTGTAGAAGAACATTATATCTCCAGTGATGATCTCAGTTTGTAGAAGAACAGTATATCTCCAGTGATGATCTCAGTTTGTGGAAGAACAGTATATCTCCAGTGATGATGTCAGTTTGTGGAAGAACAGTATATCTCCAGTGATGATGTCAGTTTGTGGAAGAACAGTATATCTCCAGTGATGATGTCAGTTTGTGGAAGAACAGTATATCTCCAGTGATGATCTCAGTTTGTGGAAGAACAGTATATCTCCAGTGATGATCTCAGTTTGTAGAAGAACATTATATCTCCAGTGATGATGTCAGTTTGTGGAAGAACGGTATATCTCCAGTGATGATTTCAGTTTGCGACATTTTGCATGACTCTTGTAAGATGTCCTTTTTTAACACCTGATATGATGTTTTAAGTACTTTCAAGTATAGATGCCCTTCATGTAAATAACTTAAATGCAATATGCAGTTAATTAATTAGTATGGAGGTTCATTTAAAGGTGGTCTATCAACTTTAGCACTGATGACTTTTCTTAAAAGTTGAGTCATGAAATCTTAGTCTCATTTAAAATGAAGCCCTCAATGTGAACATACCATAGAACTACAAAAATAGAATACAATTAAATTAGTTCAATCAAAACAAGCACAACTTGTAAATATCAAATATGGATCAATGTGATGTGCCAATATGCAGGTCCCTAAGGTCAATATTACAAAACGTTCAGAAAACCATTCTCTTTGTGTTTAACACTATGATCAGCAATTAGGTTTTGAATTGCGTTAAACCCTAAAGGCAAGACATGTCCTTCTGTACTGAGGTGACAGCAGTACATAAGTATTAACTGCTTAGAGTTCATGCTAAATGTGGTGACAGAGACGTACTGTATATTGTAATCAATCAAAAAAGGGAATTAAAATCAAATGAATACTCACATACTGTGTGACGACTTATTTGTTTTTAATTCATTCAGATTAAAAAAGGTTCAAATGATCACACACAAAATAATTCTCAACAGAACACATTGTACATAACATTTTCTACACGAGGAACAACATCTTAAAATTTAATTAATTCAATATATTGTGCTGGTTCAAATCATACACCAATTGATTCACATAGAAAACACCTACTATACATTTAATTTCCTACAGTATGGGTGACATGTCTTCTGAAATGTATTCAGACTCAACATCCTATACAGGTTCAGGGGATCATAAACTCACAGAAAAAACGGTTAATTATGTAGCTTGGTTTAACAACAAATTATTCACTCTGCAGTGATTCATAAAAAGAGCGTGCAGCAGCTGGCAAGTAAGTTGAGCATGGTCATCAGATCTTGGTACTTGTTTTTTGATGGGCAGAGGACTCTCATATGCTCTAGGGTGGTGGCTTGCAAAATAGGGAGGTTGAGGTGTAGCTCCTTGTTTTGATTTGGAGATCAGCCACGATTTCCATCCCTCAAATAGACTGTGGCTCTGTCTGGCGTACAGATTCTAAGGATCCTCAACTGAAATTAGAACAGAAACATTTTAAGTTCCTGACATCAATAAACCACTTTCACAGTCAAGCATTAGGATATTTTATTGTTAGAACAACATGTTGCATGTTGATGGGATGTTAGTAAACTATTCTCTGTGCAATACTTGTGACGTTTAACCACCTCACTGAGGTGATCTGTAGTCCAGCTGGTCGCTTGAGGACAGAAATCTGGGAGGTGCCTGAAGTCTTCACATTGCATCCTCATCACCTTGAATGGTTTCGCTGGTTGTGCTTCAAGTATCATCTTTGAAACATCATCAGGTGTATGAAGGACTGACACCTTGCCCCTCTTCTCGATGGTGGCAAAATATTCATCACAAGGAAGAAAAGAATGACCAGAGACCATGAACTTCTGCTCAACTTGGGTAAAGTAACCCATAGAGACGAGCATCGACATCAGATTGAGCATCCGCCAGTTGTTATTCTGCCCACAGCATCTGTCACTGAATATGATCAACTTGCGCACCTCTGGTTTGGTGAGTGGCGTGAATTTTGTCTTCACCCACTTCATTATGCAGCTTGCCACCTCAATGGACCCTCGGTGTGCAATCCCCCCAAACACACATGGATCTTCTTTTCCAAGTTCCTGGATGCAAAAGTTAAAATCTGACAGCTGCCGCTGGTAGTAGACATTGGAGTGGGTTAGATTAGGGGTGTACATCACCCCCTGTAGATCCACAGAAATGACATGGCAGTCAGCATTGGCTTTAGCCCACTCAGTGTCACTTTGAAGCTGTGTGTAGGCCTTTTCGGCTTTTCGATGGTGCAACTCACTTTCAACTGCAATCTTCCTCTTCTCCTCTTCAGATGTTGCTGCTGACATCTTAGTGAAGAATGCATCACATTTGCCACAGGTATCACTCCTGGGTTGGCCGAAATTGAGACTCTGCTGTTTGAAAATGTCCCTATAAACCCAGAATTTTGCAGATGATGTGGTATTCTTCTCTTTGTAGAGTCGGTACATTCGCAACAAATTCAGATCAGGGCTGAGGTATTCTCTGTGTACATCCCCCTTCATCCGAGAGTAGTGGTCCTGGGTTCTTGGGAAAGATAGAATGTGCTCCTTGATGCCCTCTTTCACTGTAGCATGTATCCGATGTGGCCTATAAGGAGACAACAAGGTGTTGATAAACTTGTATTCTCTCAATGGTCTAGGGACCTGCCTTAGAGTGCAACTGTGTCGCTATAACTGGGGTACAAATCCCGGTCACGCCATTGCCGTTTGTGGCCGGGGGGTCTTGTAGGGCGGCGAGAATTAGGGCAGTGCTGTCCGGTGGGAGGGGGAAGGCGCTCAGTCCTCAATGCTCAGGTGGTAGTTGGACAGCTTATTTACCATCATTTTGTTTAAAAGTAATACACATTTTTATATTTTTGTTTCAGAATTCGCTATTCATTCGATACTCTATGTTAATGTTTAGAAGATTGTTTAGAGCACTGCTATAGTGAAATAATCCAGGCTGGAATCCATAGCGCATTACCTATTGCTATGCTTCCCTCTTCCATCTTCTAAAGGAGACCTAGCCTCAGTAGTCTGATCTGGAGACCCTGCAACCTCACCTGCCTCAGCCAACGTTTCCTGAATAACCAAAACAATTACATTTCAATTAGCAGGTTATTAAAAACTAGTACAGAGAATACAATATGTTTGTAATTGATATTCATATAGACATTAATTCATATTTTCACTTGCCTGAAGACGGCTGTTGGTTAGCTGGAACACAGACATGAAAGTAACCTTGCACACATTCAATCTCTGGCCTGCTTGCTGTACATGGTATTTGAAGGTTTGTTTCCGTCGTTTGTTCTCCTTTGTATCCTCAGGTTTACGTCTCCGTTTCACCTCATGCTGCAATAAAAATTGACAATGATGAATTCAGAATTTAATATACTGTAGCACATTCAGGATATTGCTTGATCAGGACCTCCATCTTTCACACACTCCCAATCTATACACAGAATGAGTTTATATTGCACCATTGTGTAACACAGCACTTTTAGAGTTAACGGTAATGTACGTATCATTACTGTCAAAGTTAAACTATGCAAGTGTTCAATATAGCTATTATAATAATAGGCGTTTTGTCTTATTTCTAACCTGTTCTAAGCCGGAGAGAATCAACGTTTGTTGTTTCTCGTATGGGACAGTGTAGAAACTGTTGAACAGATGCAGCTTGCGTTCATCAGTCAACTTTCCACAATCCTTTCTGCACGTCGTGGAACACGCTCTTCCCTGCAGGATACAGTGTAACTAGCTAGCTACTGTAGCCATGTCGAATCATCCGGTGGATGGAGAAAAAGTAGCTAGCTATGTTTCTTCTATAATCTAGCAATAACATTTGTAACTATAATGTATGAGTTAGTAGTCAACGGACTTTAGCTAATATGTTTTCTCCATAGTTACAAATTAGACAACCCAGAACATACATGTTAGTTACTGTACTCCATAGCTAGCAAGCTCGATTGTTTTATATGGTTCTTCCACATACCTCTTTTGGACAGCTTTTCCCAGTTTTTTCTTGACCCTTACGATTTGTATAGGGTATTCCCGCATCCCGTAAAATCTTCCTTTGCCTGTCTTTCCATTCTTTTAGTTTGGTTCATTCATTCTGAGTGGTGCACATAAACGGTTATTCCATGAGAGCCTATCTTTAAATTTAAAATTATTGTTAATTAGCGCGTGGAAAGCTTTTGAAACCTGTTCACTATAGAAAAATTGTGTCCAATAATGATTTTTAATGTATATCTCTTTTTTTTAAATGTCACATATATGGTTCTTCGTCTGTAGGATTCATATGTTTAATGGCTTTTCAACCTCTGCCATATTGTGGATTCAGAACTATCTATCTCATAGAACTCATAGGATTTTCTTTAATGGAAGCCTCTGTCAAACATGCAGGGAGTGGTGTACTGCAGGGCAGCTCTCTAGGCCCTCTACTCTTTTCAATTTTTACCAATGACCTGCCACTGGCATTAAACAAAGCCTGCGTGCACATGCATGCTGATGATTCAACCATATACGTGTCAGCAATCACAGCCAATGAAGTCAATGAAACCCTTAACAAAGAGTTTTGGAATGGGTGGCCAGTAATAAACTGGAATGGAACATCTCTAAAACCAAGAGCATTGTATTTGGTACAAATCATTCCCTAAGTTCTAGAGCTCAGCTGAATCTGGTAATGAACGGTCTGGCTGTCAAACAAGTTGAGGAGACTAAATTACTTGGTGTTACCTTAGATTAGAACATGTCATGGTCAAAACATATAGATTCAATGGTTGTAAAGATGGGGAGAGGGACTGTATGTTCATACTAAAGAGATGCTCTGCGTTTTTCACGCCACACTCCAAAAAGTTCTGCAGGCTCTAGTTTTGTCTTGATTATTGTCCAATCATGTGGTCAAGAGCTGTGAAGAAAAACCTAGTTAAGCTGCAGCTGGCCAAAAACAGAGCGACATCTCTTGCTCTATACTGTAATCAGTGGGCTAACTTAAATACTATGAATTCCAGTCTCTCTTGGCTAATAGTTGAGGAGAGACAAGACTGCATCACTTCTTCTTTTAAGAAGAAACAATAATGTGCTGAAAATTCCAAATAGTTTACATAGTCAACTTACATACATTTCTAACACATACACTTACCCCACCAGACACGCCACCAGGGGTCTTTCACAGTCACCAAACCCAGAACAAAATCAAGACAGCGTACAGTATTACATAGAGCCGTTATTGCATGGAACTCCCTTCCGTCTCATATTACTCTAATGAACAGCGAACCTGGTTTTCCGGAACTGATAAAGCAACACCTCACGGACCTACGCCTCTCCCCTATCTTGACCTAGATATTTTGTGTATGTATTGACATGTAGGCTATGTGTGCCATTTTTAAAAATCATTTAGTTCTGGTCTTGAGCTGTTCTTATCTATTCATGTTCTGTATTATGTGATATCTCTCTTTTGTGTTGGACCCCAGGAAGAGTAGCTGCTGCTTTTGTAACAGCAAATGGGGATCCTAATAAAATCCCCAAAATAACTTCCTGTATGTCAACACTAATCAAACAAGGATGTGGTTATTGGATGATTCCCTACTTTGCATGTCACTGATCCGTGTCTTGCGTGACAGATCTTCATCATCATTGATTCAACATTACAATTCAGAAAACGTCTCAGATGACCCCAGTGAATTGTTGTTAGTGATGAAACAGTGATTTTTGTGAAAGTATGTTTATTTGACAAATAAAAATATATTTCCTCTAATATAGTAATATATAAGTCAACACACCTACTCAGTGCAGTCAGAAGATCAAACAAGCGATCGTTGAAGTTAAGGTTATTGTTTTTAAATTTAAACAGCAGTTGACAACATGGGAGACTCCTAAGTCTTGTACACGGTGGTGTAGTGGAGGGTAAGCACTATTTCCTCACATTTTGTATTTTAACACAAACATTTAGCCACTTATCATGGAAAAATTGTTAGAAATTACAAGGATCGTTACTTTATTCACAATGAATGACATTGACCCACCTATTTTTTTAACCAGTACATCACTGTTTGTACGAATTACTCCAGATGCTGAGGATGACGATGAAGCTGAAGGTGATGAAGATGCAGTAGACGCCAAACAGCAGCCGGTCGAGGATGTAGCCCACCTGCATCCAGTCCTGGGAGATCTGGTTCCCGTCCACATGCTGGGCCACCTGGAGGCGGATGGACTGGAGCTCATTTCCCAGATTCTTCAGCTCTGCCAGGGCTGGAGCGCCTGCCTCTGCCCACATCTTACCTGGTTCTCCTGTTTGAACCTGTCTCTCCACCGTCACTAGAGGGCAGACTTTCACGTCTGTTTCTCAGAGACAAGAGGGAAGGAAGGGAGAATGGAGAAATTATGAATATACCTCCTAAAGACAGAAATGATTGGTTGTCTAAGGTCGGACCTTGTCAAGTGTCTGGAAAAATGTATCAGTGATTCCTGCATTTATGTTACTGTTCAGGCTTGTGATTAAATGCTTCACGGTATTGCTTTGGGTTGGACAAGACAAGGATCTGCTAACTGAATGAAAGTCTGTGTAATTGTAAATCCCTGGAGGATCAGACAGGGTACCTCTTGCAAATGGATTGAGGATGATCTTGTCCTCTCTGGATTTCTGAGGCAGCAAGACGAGGGTGCCCATGAAGCGCAGGACGAGCACTCGGACCCAGCCAGGCACTGGGTGGAAGTTACAGGGGGCGACCAGGAGGTTGGTGATGAGAATAGTCTCCAGCAGGCTGGCCACCATCAGAGCCAAGCAGATGGCGAAGAACACATCTGCATGTGCAGGAGGTGAAGAGAGGAAAATATTGAGCCACTCTTAGGACAAAGAAAGTGGACTTCAAAATGATACTTGACCCTAACCAGCTATTCCAATAACACAAAGTAAACATTTACCTCTACATTTATGACTTATGACAAATATAGTGTTTCCAGTACACATGTTTTCATACTCACTTATCAGTGGAATGGTGCTTCCTGTAACTGGCAGCAGGTTATTTATGATGAGCAGGAAGACGGAGTAGCCCAAAATTAGGGTCATCTTGAAGGAGGAGCGGTCCACGTTTTGGGGTGGCAGCAGGAAGCTGAAGAGATCCACAGTGATGAGGAAGCAGCTGGGCATCAGGAGGTTCACCACGTAGGGGGTTGCTCTGCGCCTCAGGACAATCTACAATTTAGGGACACAATGGGGAATGAAAACCTTCAAGGGTGATTTGGTGTCGTGCAGTAGATTCCCATTTCAGATAAGACAAAGCCATATATCGCTGAGTTAGCATCCTATTTATAAAATATGAAGTACTCTCTGACACAATTCAATGGTCTGTAGGTGTAGAGCTAAATTACTGGCGTCTGAGAAATTGCAGTGCTTTGGGTTCTTACATAGAAGCAAAGCTCATCATAGGGGTTGCTTTCTCCCTGATTGAATGTTGATAACTTGAACTTGCTGGATTTGATGTCCATCAGCTCCCACTCCCCTTCGGTGGACAACACGCTAATGGAGCGTTTCAGGATGTCCTCCACCTTCTTCCCTAAAATAATCCTTATGTCCGACACTGCAGGGGAGATAAAGGAATGGGACATACTGGGATGAATGGGCTGAACCTATATGGAAGCAGAACATGATCTGTACTGAGGGGATGGTAAACTTGGGCCTAATACCAAATGGATCCCTTGGTTGACACAGAGTAATTGATCAAAAACTCAATTGAACCGTGGCGTGATCCTGGACAACACCCTGTCGTTCTCAACCAACATCATGGCGGTGGCCCGTTCCTGTAGGTTCATGCTCTACAACATCCGCAGAGTACGACCCTGCCTCACACAGGAAGCGGCGCAGGTCCTAATCCAGGCACTTGTCATCTCCCGTCTGGATTACTGCAACTCGCTGTTGGCTGGGCTCCCTGCCTGTGCCATTAAACCCCTACAACTCATCCAGAACGCCGCAGCCCGTCTGGTGTTCAACCTTCCCAAGTTCTCTCACGTCACCCCGCTCCTCCGCTCTCTCCACTGGCTTCCAGTTGAAGCTCGCATCCGCTACAAGACCATGGTGCTTGCCTACGGAGCTGTGAGGGGATCGGCACCGCAGTACCTCTAGGCTCTGATCAGGTCCTACACCCAAACAAGGGCACTGCGTTCATCCACCTCTGGCCTGCTCGCCTCCCTACCACATGACGAAGTACAGTTCCCGCTCAGCCCAGTCAAAACTGTTCGCTGCTCTGGCCCCCCAATGGTGGAACAAACTCCCTCACGACGCCAGGACAGCGGAGTCAATTACCACCTTCCGGAGACACCTGAAACCCCACCTCTTCAAGGAATACCTAGGATAGGATAAAGTAATCCTTCTCACCCCCCCCCTTAAATGATTTAGATGCACTATTGTAAAGTGGCTGTTCCACTGGATGTCAGAAGGTGAATTCACCAATTTGTAAGTCGCTCTGGATAAGAGCGTCTGCTAAATGACTTAAATGTAATGTAAATGTAAACCAATGGACCCTCCTGTTTCATACCTATCATTTCAGATCACAAGAGAGATTCAGGATGTTTTTTTTGGGAGAGAAGGAGCGATGGGTTCGGCATCGAATCCTTATGTTCAAAGAAGTCCTAAAGACGTCTTACCGTGGTGGATGTAGGATCTGAAGGTGAAGGTGCAGTTCTGGACGTCAAAGGGGAAGGTGTAGATTTCCAGTTTACAGGAGCTAACCACTCTGACAGGTTTGGCATCTAGCACTTTACCAGTATGCTTAATGTACACATAAGGGACGATGGGAGCTGTGCTTTGATCCATACTGTAAGACAGGGTGAAATATGGGAACGATTTCAAACCATGGGCAGGATATAAATCACGTTTTATATTCCTTAATCTTGACTGAAGCTGTCACTAGTGCAATAAAAAGGGACAGAATTAAAGTGTTTGTTAAGATGTCCGCTCTCCAGCAGAATTCTAAGTAGCATAATACATCCCTATGAAGATCTGTCTGTTTAAGATGTGGATTTCTATGGCCTGTGTCTCAATCCACCACATCGGCCAATGACGGCCTTCCGCATCTGCGGTGGAAGGTTGCTGAGCGACAGTTGTGTTTGTCAGACCATAGATAGATATATTTTTTTGCAGGGGCTGTGTCTCAATCCACCACATCGGCCAATGGCGGCCTTCCGCATCTGCGGTGGAAGGTTGCTGAGCTACAGTTGTGTTTGTCAGACCATAGATAGATATATTTTTTTGCAGGGGCTGTGTCTCATTCCACCACATCGGCCAATGACGGCCTTCCGCATCTGCGGTGGACGGTGGGCGGGCTTTAGCGATGTCTGTCGGAACGTTATACATCCGTAAAATTGTTCTTCTCACGAAGACGTCTGTGGAGTCTGAACAAATTAATATGACCGCTCTATGGAAAGATGAGAATCTCGCGAATATGTTGGTGTGCTCCGTTTTGCTCTACGACGTGTCATGAGACTTGTTTGAAGTTGATTCTGTCAATCTGCCAACTTCTGTGCGAACAGTTTGGGCTACACCTCTATCAAACTGTGAGACTCTCACGAACAGGTTGCTTGTTTGGCTCTAGGACGCTTACAAGCCTTACAAGACTCTTCTGAGGGTAGCTCGTTACCAGTTAATATTTTTTTTTACGGAGGTACACACATATATATATATTTTTGGGGGTTCTTAACTGTTTATATCTTTGACAACTTTTACTCCATTTCATTCCTAATGAAAATTATGGACTTTTTACGTACAGTTTCCGAGACACCCAAAAGTACATTTTGAATGCTGAGCCGTACAGGAAAAGGGTCCAATTCATGCCCCTATCAAGACAACATCCCTGGTCATCACTACTGCCTCTGATCTGGCGGACTCACTCATTTTACTTTTAATTTTTAATACTGAAGTATATTTTAGAAATTACATTTACTTTAAATACTTAAGTATATTTAAAACCAAATACTTTTAGACTTGACTCAAATATTATTTTACAGGGTGACTTTCACTTTTACTTTAGTCATATCTCTACGCATGATAATGGTGCAGGAGGAGATTGCTGCCATTTTACGGTCCCCTAACCTATTGTTGTATTGTGTGTGTTTTTTCACGTTATTTGTAACTTATTTTGTACATAATGTTTCTGTCTCTTATGACCGAAAAGAGCATCTAGACATCTGGACAGCAATTACTCTCCTTGTAGTAGAAGAATATTTTTTCTTTAATGAGTCGTACGCGTATGATTCACTCCAGACACCCGACTAGGAACTCATCCCACTAATTCGCAGGAGAACGAGACGAAGATATCAGAGATATCAGGGGGCTTTCTAAGGATCTTACGGCGAGAGGATAATCTGCCTTTACTGTTGGTCCTATTAGCCATTGTCAAATCATTGGATAATAAAATAGACAAACTACGAGCACGTATATCCTAAAAACTGTAACATCTTATGTTTCACAGAGTCGTGGCTGAACGACGACATGAATAACATACAGTTGGTGGGTTTCCAGCTTTTTCAGAAGAATAGAACAGCCACCGTTTGTAAGACAAGGGGTGTCGGTCTATGTATATTTTGTAAACAACAGCTCGTGCACGAAATCTAAGGAAGTCTCGAGGTTTTGCTCACCTGAGGTAGAGTATCGCGGCAGGGTAGCCTAGTGATTAGAGCGTTGGACTAGTAACCGGAAAGTTGCAAGTTCAAACCCCCGAGCTGACAAGGTACAAATCTGTAGTTCTGCCCCTGAACAGGCAGTTAACCCACTGTTCCTAGGCCGTCACACCACATCAGTCACTGGCTTCATCAATAAGTGCATTGACGATGTCGTCCCCATAGTGACTGTACGTGCATACCCCAAACAGAAGCCATTGATTACAGACAACATCTGCACTGAGTTAAAGGGTAGAGCTGCTGCTTTCAAGGAGCGTGACTCTAACCTGGAAGCTTATAAGAAATCCCGCTACGCCCTCCGACGAACCATCAAACAGGCAAAGTGTCAATACAGGACTAAGATTGAATCATACTACACCGGCTCTGACGCTCATCGGATGTGGCAGGGCTTGCAAACTATTCCCTTACAAAGGGAAGCACAGCCACGAGCTGCCCTGTGACACCAGCCTACCAGACAAGCTAAATTACTTCTATGCTCGCTTTGAGGCAAGTAACACTGAAACATGCATGAGAGCATCAGCTGTTCTGGACAACTGTGTGATCACGCTCTCCGTAGCTAATGTGAGTAAGACCTTTAAACAGGACAACATTCACAATGTCGTAAGAATAGACGGATTACCAGGACGTGTACACCGAGCATGCGATGACCAACTGGCAAGTGTCTTCACTGACAGATGATGCAATCTCTATTGCACTCCACACTGCCCTTTCACACCTGGACAAAAAGAACACCTATGTGAGTATGCCATTAATGACTACAGTTCAGAATTCAACACCATAGTGCCCTCAAAGCTCATCACTAAGCTAAGGTCCCTGGGACTAAACACCACCCTCTGCAACTGGATCCTGGACTTCCTGACGGGCCGCCCCGAGGTGGTAAAGGTAGGTAACAACACATCCGCCACGCTGATCCTCAACAGAATGGCATCTGAGAAATTGCAGTTCTTTGGGTTCTTACATAGAAGCAGAGTGGTAGGTAGGCCTGATCACCGACATCAATGAGACAGTCTTTACGGAGAAAGTCAGAGACCTGGCCATGTGGTGCCAGGACAACAACCTCCCCCTTAACGTTATCAAGACAAAGGAGATGATTATGGACTACAGGAAAAGGAGGACCGAGCACGCCCCCATTCACATCGATGGGGCTGTACTTGAGCGGGTTGAGAGTTTCAAGTTCCTTGATGTCCTTGATCATCAACAAACTGTCATGGTTCAAACACACCAAGACTGTCGTGAAGAGGGCACGACAACGCCTTTTCCCCCTCAGGAGACTGAAAAGATTTGGCATGGGTCCTGACTGGTTGATTCACTGCCTGGTATGGCAACTGCTCGGGCCTCCTACCGCAAGTCACTACAGAGAGTAGTGCATAGGGCTCAGCACATCACTTGGGCCAAGCTTCCTGCCATCCAGGACCTCTATACCAGGCGGTGTCAGAGGCAGGCCCTTCAAATTGTCAAAGACTCCAGCCACCCCTGTTATAGACTGCTCTTTCTGTTACCGCACAGCAAGCGGTAGCGGAGCGCCAAGTCTGGGTCCAAAAGGCTTCTTAACAGCATCTACCCCCAAGCCACAACACTTCTGAACAGCAAATCAAATAGCTACCCAGACTTTTTGCATTGCCCCACCCCTCTTTTAGTCACTAACTCTACTTACATGTACATATTGCCTCAATTACCTTAACTAACCATTGAATCTGTACCGGTACCCCATGTATATAGCCTCGCTATTGTTTTTAGTGCTGCTCTCTTAATTATTAGTTACTTAAAATGTATATCCATTTTTTACTTAACAATTATTTTTCTTAGAACTGCATTGCTGGGTAGGGCTTGTACTGTAAGTAAGCATTTCCCTGTAAGGTCTACTACACCTGTTGTATTCGGCATTTCCCTGTAAGGTCTACTACACCTGTTGTATTCAGCATTTCACTGTAAGGTCTACTACACCTGTTGTATTCGGCATTTCACTGTAAGGTCTACTACACCTGTTGTATTCGGCATTTCACTGTAAGGTCTACTAAACCTGTTGTATTCGGCATTTCACTGTAAGGTCTACTACACCTGTTGTATTCAGCATTCACTAAACCTCACTGTTGTATTCGGCATTTCACTGTAAGGTCTACTACACCTGTTGTATTCGGCATTTCACTGTAAGGTCTACTAAACCTGTTGTATTTGGCATGTCACTGTCAGGTCTACTACACCTGTTGTATTCGGCACATGTGACAAATACAATTTGATTTGTTCTATGAACGTATCTTTACTTTTGGGTTCATTTCCATCACAGCAGTTTGATATAGGTTAAATATTGGTCGAAACCTTTTCACATTCCCTGGTCTTTAAAAAACAAAACATATATATTTTTTACTGTGTTTTTCCATCTATTAATCGGTTACTCAATGTGTTTCTATGGGCTAATATCAGTAAGACCAAATTCAATGTTTCATAAAAAACAAACAAGTATATCGTATGTATATAGACTATAGAGATGTTTAACTCACAATTCATTGATTACCACATCTGGTGACCAGAACCTTTCCCTGGGGAGAGAAATATTGGCAGAGCCGCATTGGACTGGGTCCCAGCTGAAAAATTCATTCTCCCATTCCTAAAACAACACATTAGCAACAGTACAATATGTTTGTAAGCAGCATTCAAAATTACAATTCAATATTTCGGATTGTGTAACATTCAAAGATACATTTTTTATTTTAATGTTAACATAATTATATATCACTATTGCTATTCAGTACATATTGGTAAATGGATGTTGTGCGTCCTAACAAATATGAAGTAATGTGAAGTAACGTTCTGTAGGAGAATCAGAAATCAAAGTGCAAAAATGACTCTCATACACAGTGTACATATATTTGCAAAAATCATAAAATAATAAGTTTACCTTCACCAGCCAAATGTAGGTGTTCAACAGTTGTGCTTTTTCTTCCTGAAAAGAGAATTAGTTTTCCTACAAAGTAAAGGCAATAAAGCCACATTTTACATAAGTCTATGAAACAGGATGTGGAGGAACATTCAGAACTATATAGCACATGTCAAATACATTGATGGATTTAATGGTATGTCTCCTCAGGTGAACTAGTTGAAAGGGATACCATGCTGTCCTACTACTCCTTACCACACCCAGGATGCCGTAGAGAGTGAAGTACATGCTGATGTTGGTGGGGGTTGAGAGGTTCATGACAGGTCGTATGGAGTACAGCTTCATGACGTTCTCCAGGGCGGCCAGAAGGGATATGGTGTTGGGGTTGGTGCAGTTCACCACTATCTTACATCTCAGGCATGGCGCTGGGGAAACAATGGTAACCATGCTGCTTTAAATTGTGGTTTTGTTATGGCCCTGTGTTCCTCAGTCAGTACAACATGGCACTTGCAATGTCAGAGTTGTAGGTTCAATTCCCACGGGGGACCAGGATGAAAATGTATTCACTCTCTACTGTATGTTGTTCTGGGTATGAGAATCTGGTAAATGAGGTCAAATATCTGATCATCTTCAGTGAAAAGTCTTTAATTTTGGGGTTCTTGCGTATTGTAGATATCATTGTTAGAATCTTCTTAGAAATGAAGACCTTGCTACTTGTAGATATCATTGTTAGAATCTTCTTAGAAATGAAGACCTTGCTACTTTTTCATATGATAGTGAAATGAATTGACTGCAAACCCACAAATACATTATGTTATGAACTTGATCGTTTAGGTATCAGATACCCCAAGTAATATCAAAAAGTGAACATAAAACGAAAGAATAAATGAAAACAAACTATTAATCAAATATAATACTTAAAGATGATTTAAATGAGTTGACTTGACTTTTTCTTTCCCCTTGTCCAAGCTGTACCTACCCTGTACCATGATGCAGCAGATGATGAACAGAACCTGGTGGGATCTGACCCACCATCGTTGAGACTGAAATAGTCATTTAAAAAATCACTGTTAGGTTCAAAGGTCATACTGTATTTTAGAGATACGGTCCATTGTTTAGTGTATGTTTGATAATTAACACAATGTGTATAACACCATGAATTACTTAATGAATTCACAACTTAATTTACCTCAAAAGACACCGAACAAATGTTTTGACCATTTACAGTAATGCATTGAAGCACAACACACAGACCCACAACTTAAGTAACGTAAAACCCCCAATTGTAACGAAAGGCATTAGAATGAAAGATATTTACCTCCATTTTGGAAAAATCCTTGGCTGCCATCAAGCAGCAAGCTACAAGTTCTTGACCGTTTCGATCCTTTGGCTGAAGAACTGTTCAGAGCAAAGCTTTGTTACCTCACTCACATAGCGTTGGCATCTCTTCCCCAGCTGGAACAAGTTGAATATATACAGACTAATTTGCATAGTTAAACACTTATGTTGATGTAATGTCATGTCATATCATAAGTTGCGGTTGGAGAATCCACCGAAAATCTTACAGCTCCAGACTGTTTTCAAGTTTGAACACAGTTCTCCTGCAACAAAGATCTCGGATATGTTAGAAGTGACACGAGGATTCAATGATATTCTTGATTGTACAATCAAACTAAAGTGTTGTAGAAATACTCCTAGCAACAGAGAAGACCATGAGTGAGATCCATAAAACTTGGTGCAAATGAGGTGGTCAGTAGAGCAGGTGAACTCTTGTGGTACAGAGCTACTTTACCTGCAGGGGGTTGGATACAAAACAGGCGTGAGCCACAGTAAATGGCTGTGGTGGATGGTGAAGTTGCCCATAGAAGCTGATCCTGGGTCAGTGTATCATTTTCCACACTAATGGTTAAGGTTATTATTGGGGGGGGGGCTGATCCTACATCTGTACCTAGTGGACATTTCACCTCAGAGCTGTGGTGTGCCAACCTACGCAACAAGTGCAACCAGTGGGCATCGGACGATAGTGTACCACAGCTCTGCAGACAATACATGTACTGGGCTATGGAAATGAGCTGGGGATTCACCTGTGTCCCAATGTCCCCCCATTCAGCTCTCCCACCCAAATAATTTGTTATATAACTTGTGTTATGAATTGTATGGTAATGTTTATTCTCTATCTCGTGTCTGATAGAATATATAGGCTGAAAATGTAATTATAGATGGGTGATAATATGAGCCCTGGAATTAGTTCATGACCTAAGGAAAGAGGGATGGAGAGAGAAGGAAAGGGAGAGAGGCATGGAGAGCAAAGGAAGAGGGGAGATGAAGAGAGAAATGAATAATGACAGATAAAGAATTTGTTATTTATTTAACTAGGCAAGTCAGTTAAGAACAAATTCTTATTTTCAATGATGGCCTAGGCTTAACTGCCTGTTCAGATACAGATTTGTACCTTGTCAGCTCGGGGGTTTGGACTTATAACCTTCTGGTAGCTAATCCAACACTCTAACCACTAGGCTACCCTGCCACCCGAATAAAACAGAGATGGTAGGAAAGACAAGAGTAAGAAGAGCACACATATAGGATTAAATGCTTTATTATCAATGGTACCTCATCAATAAGCAGTGTTGGAAAAAGTACTCATTTGTCATACTGAGTAAAAGTAAAGATTCCTTTATAGAATATGACTCAAGTAAAATGTGGTCACCGAGTAAAAAATGACTTGAGTAAAAAGTTATAAAGTATTTGTTTTTAAATATACTTACTTATCAAACGTACATGGAATTGCTAAAATGTAAAAGGATGAATCATTTCATATTCCTCATATTAAGCAAACCAGACGGCAGAATTTTTGTGTTTTTATTTATTAACGGATAGCCAGGCGTACACTCCAACACCAAATTACAAATTAAGCATTTGTGTTTAGTGAGTCCGCCAGATCAGAGGCAGTAGGGATGACCAGGGATGTTTTCTTGATAAGTGTGTGAATTGGACCATTTTCCTGTCAAAATGTACTTTTGGGTGTCAGGGAAAATGTATGAAGTAAAAAGCACATTATTTTCTTTAGGAATGTATTTAAGTAAAAGTGAAAGTTGGCAAAAATATAAAAAGTCATATGTAGTACATATACCCCCAAGGTTCTTTACTCCGCTGTCAATAAGGTCAGGGTTGTTCATACGGGACATTGGCAACCTCCAAAAATGACAAAACTTGTATCATGCAACATAATATACTATATTGTTTCAAGTTGGTAAAACCTCACCATTCAGCTCATGCTGCAGGCTACGCACCTATATGTCAACATGGATCATTCTCAGTAATATAATAACATTAAAGTTCCCTAAAAGTCATAATTCACACATGTAATAAGGTAGTTTTAGAGGGACATTTTTATTTAAATAAACATTGACAGACAAACACCTTTCTGTTTATACTGAACAAAACTATGTACCATAAAACAAACCAGAAAGAACAAATGAAATATCATTTTCAACAGGTTACTTTTATGCAAACGAGTTATGCAGAGCATCTAAACTGAAGTACCACTGTAGACATTGAGGAGATCTACAGTACCACTGTAGACATTGAGGAGATCTACAGTACCACTGTAGACATTGAGGAGATCTACAGTACCACTGTAGACATTGAGGAGATCTACAGTACCACTGTAGACATTGAGGAGATCTACAGTACCACTGTAGACATTGAGGAGATCTACAGTACCACTGTAGACATTGAGGAGATCTACAGTACCACTGTAGACATTGAGGAGATCTACAGTACCACTATAGACAGGGAGGAGATCTACAGTACCACTGTAGACATTGAGGAGATCTACAGTACCACTGTAGACATTGAGGAGATCTACAGTACCACTGTAGACATTGAGGAGATCTACAGTACCACTATAGACAGGGAGGAGATCTACAGTACCACTGTAGACAGGGAGGAGATCTACAGTACCAATGTAGACAGGGAGGAGACCTTCAGTACCACTGTAGACAGGGAGGAGATCTTCAGTACCACTGTAGACAGGGAGCAGATCTCCAGTACCACTGTAGACAGGGAGGAGATCTTCAGTACCACTGTAGACATTGAGGAGGTCTACAGTACCACTGTAGACAGGGAGGAGATCTACAGTACCACTGTAAACAGGGAGGAGATCTACAGTACCACTGTAGACAGGGAGGAGATCTTCAGTACCACTGTAGATATGGAGGGAACTGTACTGTTAGATTTCAGTGCAGCCGTTGATATTATTGACTATAACGTGTTGTTAAGAAAACATACAGAACCAGTCAAAACTTTGACATACCTACTCTTTCAAGGGGTTTTCTTTATTTTTTACTATTTTCTACATTGTAGAATATTAGAGAAGACACCAAAACTATGAAATAACACATATTGAATCATGTGGGAATGAAAAAAGGTTTGAAACAAATGAATTATTCAAAGTAGCCACCCTTTCCCTTGATGACAGCTTTGTGCACTCTTGGTACTCTTTCAACCAGCTTCATGAGGATAGCTTTTCCAACAGTCTTAAAGGAGTTCCCACATATGCTGAGCACTTGTTGGCTTCTTTTCCTTCACGCTGCGATCCAACTCATCCCAAAACGTCTAAATTAGGTTGGGTGATTGTGAAGGCCAGGACATCTGATGAGGCACTCCATCACTCTCCTTATAGGTCAAATAGCCCTTACACAGCCTGAAGGTGTGTAGGGTCATTGTCCTTTTGAAAAACAAATGATAGTCCCACTAAGTGCAAACCAGATGGGATTGCATATCACTGCAGAATGCTGTGGTAGCCATGCTGGTTAAGTGTGCATTGAATTCTAAATAAATCACTGACAGTGTCACCAACAACGCACCCCTATACCATCATGCTTCACGGTGGGAACCACACATGCGGAGATCATCCGTTCACCTACTCTGCGTCTCACAAAGATACTGCGGTTGGAACTAATATCTTCAAATTTGGACTCATCAGACAAAGGACAGATTTCCACCGGTCGAATGTGCATTGCTCATGTTTCTTGTCCCAAGAAAGTCTCTTCTTCTAAAAGGTGTCATTTAGTAATGGTTTGTTTGCAGCAATTCGACCATGAATCCCTGATTCACGCAGTCTCCTCTGAACAGTTGATGTTGAGATGTGTCTGTGTTAGAGGAATTCTAAATTCCTATATGTTTTGTAGCCAAAACCAAATTCACACTCTATCTATTTCATAATAAGTTGTAAGTTTATCATTTTTGCATGAAATAGATTGAGACCAGTCTTAAAAGTCAGGTAACAGCGTTTAATTCAAGAGAGTACTTGCCTAAAATACAAAGAACACTACATTTAAGAGAGAGAAGATAAAAATGACGTCATCAGTTTCTCACACTCTCTCCGAACCACACAATAGCACAGTGTCTTCAGGTCTGGAGATTGTCTCCTACTCCCCGCATAAAGCAAACATTCCAATCTGCCTAAAATACATTTTCTCCTCCACTAATGGAGCATCAAAGAATATTCTTATCTGTCTGAAAAGATATATGCCCTCCTTTCTCCCTTAACCCCGCAAGGTACAGACAATTAATTTGTTTTACCTACATTTTCGGTCCTAGTTTATCCAAAAATCCATACATTTCATACCATAACATAATAGTATTAAAACTTAAAGGTTCTAATAATAATGTATACATAATTAATCATTTCAACTATAATTTCCTCCAACAGTCTGTTACTTGAACTCTGTGAAGCATTTATTTGGGCTGCAATTTCTGAGGCTGGGAACTCTAATGAATTTATCCTCTACTGCAGAGGTAACTCTGGGTCCTCCTTCCTGTGGTGGTCTTCATGAGAGCTAATTTCATCTTAGCGCTTGATGGTTTTTGCGACTGCACTTGAAGAAACATTCAAAGTTCTTGACATTTTACAGATTGACTGAGCTTCATGTCTTAAAGTAATGATGGACTGTCGTTTCTCTTTGCTTAATTGAGCTGTTCTTGCCATAATATGAACTTGGTATTTTACCAAACATACCAACCTTACCTGTATACCAACCCTACCTTCTCACAACATAACCGATTGGCTTAAACACATTAACTTCCTCGATATAGGGGGCACTCTTTAAATTTTTGGATAAAAAACGTTCCAGTTTTAAACAAGATATTTTGTCACGAAAAGATGCTCGACTATGCATATAATTGACAGCTTTGGAAAGAAAACACTCTGACGTTTCCAAAACGGCAAAGATATTATCTGTGAGTGCCATAGAACTTATGCTACAGGCGAAACCAAGATGAAATTTCAAACAGGAATTGGCCCAGGTTCTGAAGGCGCTGTGTTCCAATGTCTCCTTATATGGCTGTGAATGCGCCAGGAATGAGCCAACACTTTCTGTCGTTTCCCCAAGGTGTCTGCAGCATTGAGACGTATTTGTAGGCATATCATTGGAAGATTGACCTTAAGAGACTACATTTACCAGGTCCTCGCTTGGTGTCCTCCGTCGAAATGATTGCGTAATCTCCAGCTGCGTGCATGTTTCCATTTTCTTCAGAGGAGAAACACAACTGCCATGAATGATTTATCATCGAATAGATATGTGAAAAAAACCTTGAGGATTGATTCTAAACAACGTTTGCCATGTTTCTGTCGATATTATGGAGTTAATTTGGAAAAAAGTTTGGCGTTGTAATGACTGAATTTTCGTTTTGTTTTTCTTACCCAAACGTCATGAACAAAACGGAGCGATTTCTCCTACAAAAATAATCTTTTTGGACAAACTGAACATTTGCTATCTCACTGAGAGTCTCCTCATTGAACACATCCGAAGTTCTTCAAAGGTAAATGATTTTATTTGAATGCTTTTCTTGTTTTTGTGAAAATGTTGCCTGCTGAATGCTAGGCTAATGCTATGCTAGCTATCAATACCTCTTACACCAATGCTTGTGTAGCGATGGTTGAAAAGCATATTTAGAAAATCTGAGATGACAGTGTTGTTAACAAAAGGCTAAGCTTGTGAGTGAATATATTTCTTTCATTTCATTTGCGATTAGTTAACATTGCGTTATGCTAATGAGCTTGAGGCTACGATTACGCTCCCGGATACGGGATTGCTCGACGCTAGTGGTTAAGAAGGAAAGAAATTCCACAAATGAACTTTTAACAAGGCACACCTGTTAATTGAAATGCATTCCAGGTGACTACCTCATGAAGCTAGTTGAGAGAATGTCAAGAGTGTGCAAAGCTGTCAACGAGGCAAAGGGTGGCTACTTTGAATAATCTGTTTACCAATTTTTTGGTTTCTACATGATTCCATATGTGTTATTTCATAATTTTGATGTCTTCACTATTATTCTACAATGTAGAAACTATTAAAAATAAAGAAAAACCCTTGAATGAGTAGGTGTGTGCGAACTTTTCACTGGAACTGTATGTTTTATGGCTTTTCAACCTCATATTGTGGATTCCGAGCTAATAATCTAATAGAACTGAGAATGTTTTTCTTTAATGGAAGCCTCTGTAATGTTAAACATGTAGGATATGGTGTACCGCAGGGCAGCTCTCTACTTTTTCTATTTTTACCAATGACCTGCCACTGGCATTAAACAAAGCATCATCACTCATTCATATCTTTATGTACATATTGTTTATCCCCTTACACTGTGTATAAGAAATTAGTTTTGGAATTGTTAGTTAGATTACTTGTTGGTTATTACTGCATTGTCGGAACTAGAAGCAGAAGCATTTCGCTACACTTGCATTAACATCTGCTAACCATGTGTATGTGACAAATAAAATTTGATTTGATATGTATGCTGATGATTCAACCATGTGCGTTTCAGCAAACACAGCTAATGAAGTGACTGAAACCCTTAACAAGGAGTTGTAGTCAATTTTGGAATGGTTGGCCAGTAATAAACTGGAACTGAACATCTCTAAAACTAAGAGCATTGTATGGACCCCAGGAAGAGTAGCTGCTGCTTTTGTAACAGCTAATGGGGATCCTAATAAAATACACCAAAATAACTTTCTGTATATCGACACTCTAATCAAACAAGGATGTGGTTATTGGATGATCCCCTACTTTGCATGTCATTGATCCGTGTCTTGCGTGACAGATCATCTTCATCATCATTGATTCAACATTACAATTCAGAAAACGTCTCAGATGACCCCAATGAATTGTTGTTAGTAATGAAACAGTGGTTTTTGTGAAAGTATGTTTATTTGTCAAAGAAAAATACATTTAATCTAATATAGTAATATAAGTCAACACACCTACTCAGTGCAGGAAGAAGATCAAACAAGCGAACGTTGAAGTTATGGTAATGTTAAGGTTATTGTTTTTAAATCTAAACAGCAGTTGACAACATGGGAGACTCCTAAGTCTTGTACACGGTGCTGTAGTGGAGGGTAAGCACTATTTCCTCACATTTTGTATTTTACACAAACATTTAGCCACTTATCATGGAAAAATGGTAAGAAAATATAGGGAGCATTTCTTTATTCACAGCGAATGGCGTTTAAACACCTATTTTTTTAACCAGTAGATCACTGGTTGTACGAATTACTCCAGATGCTGAGGATGACGATGAAGCTGAATGTGACGAAGATGCAGTAGACGCCAAACAGCAGCCGGTCTATGATGTAGCCCACCTGCATCCAGTCCTGGGAGATCTGGTTCCCGTCCACATGCTGGGCCACCTGGAGGCGGATGGACTGGAGCTCATTGCCCAGATTCCTCAGCTCCGCCAGGGCTGGATCGCCTGCCTCTGCCCACATCTTACCTGGTTCTCCTGTTTGAACCTGTCTCTCCACCGTCACTAGAGGGCAGACTTTCACGTCTGTTTCTTAGAGACAAGAGGGAAGGAAGGGAGAATGGAGAAATTATGAATATACCCCCTAAAGACAGAAATGATTGGTTGTCTAAGGTTGGACATTAGACTAGTCAAGTGTCTGGAAAAATGTATCATAGTGATACCCTCATTTATGTTACTGTTCAGGCTTGTGATTGAAGGCTTTCACTATATTGCATTTACATTTACATTTACATTTAAGTCATTTAGGGTTGAACAAGACAAGGATCTGCTAACTGAATGAAAGTCTGTAACTGAATGAAAGTCTGTGTATTGTAAATCCCTGGAGGATCAGACAGGGTACCTCTTGCAACTGGATTGAGGATGATCTTGTCCTCTCTGGATTTCTGAGGCAGCCAGACGAGGGTGCCCATGAAGCGCAGGACGAGCACTCGGACCCATCCAGGCACTGGGTGGAAGTTACTGGAGCCGACCAGGAGGTTGGTGATGAGAATAGTCTCCAGCAAGCTGGCCACCATCAGAGCCAAGCAGATGGCGAAGAACACATCTGCATGTGCAGGAGGTGAAGAGAGGAAAATATTGAGTCACTCTTAGGAGGACAAAGGAAATGGACTTCAAAATGATACTTGACCCTAACCAGCTATTCCATAACACAAAGTAAACCTCTACATTTATGACTTATGACAAATATGGTGTTTCCAGTACACATGTTTTCATACTCACTTATCAGTGGAATGGTGCTTCCTGTAACGGGCAGAAGGTCATTCACGATGAGCAGGAAGACTGAGTAGCCCAAAATAAGGGTCATCTTGAAGGAGGAGCGGTCCACGTTTTGGGGTGGCAGCAGGAAGCTGAAGAGATCCACAGTGATGAGGAAGCAGCTGGGGATCAGGAGGTTCACCACGTAGAGGGTTGCTCTGCGCCTCAGGACAATCTACAGTTCAGAGACACAATGGGGAATGAAAACCTTCAAGGGTGATATGGCTTGGTGCAGTCGATTCCCATGTCAGACGAGACAAATCCATAATTATCTGGGTTAGCATCCTATGTGTGAAACAGGAAGTACTCTCTGAAACAAAAGTAATGCTAGAAATATAGAGAACTCAACGTTCAGTGCTAGTAGAGCTAAATCACTGGCGTCTGAGAAATTGCAGTTCTTTGGGTTCTTACATAGAAGCAAAGCTCATCATAGGGGTTGCTTTCTCCCTGATTGAATGTTGATAACTTGAACTTGCTGGATTTGATGTCCATCAGCTCCCACTCCCCTTCGGTGGACAACACGCTAATGGAGCGTTTCAGGATGTCCTCCACCTTCTTCCCTAAAATAATCCTTATGTCCGACACTGCAGGGGAGATAAAGGAATGGGACATCCTGGGATGAATGGGCTGAACCTATATGGAAGCAGAACATGATCTGTACTGAGGGGATGGTAAAACTTGGGCCTAACACCAAACAGATCCCTTGGTTGACACCGAGTAATTTATCAAAAACTTCAATGGACTCGATAGGCCACCCTGTTTCACATCTATCATTTCAGATCACAAGAGAGAGTCAGGAATTTTTTGGGGAGAGAAGGAGCGATGGGTTTGGCATCTGACCCTTATGTTCAAGTAAGTCCTTAAGCATGGTTGCATTGACGTCTTACCGTGGTGGATGTAGGATCTGAAGGTGAAGGTGCAGTTCTGGACGTCAAAGGGGAAGGTGTAGATCTCCAGGTTACAGGAGCTAACCACTCTGACAGGGTTGGCGTCTCGCACTATACCAGTGTGCTTAATGTACACATAAGGGACGATGGGAGCTCTGTTTTCATCCATACTGTAAAACAGGGTGAAATAGGGGGACAATTTCAAACCATGGGCATGATATAACTGATGTGTTTTAAATTTCTAAACTGAATCAGTCACTTGTGCAATAAAAAGGGACAGAATTAAAGTGTTTGTTAAAACTTCTTATGGCTGCAGGGGCAGTATTGAGTAGCTTGGATGAAAGGCGCCCAGAGGTGCCCAGAGAAAATGGCCTGCTCCTCATTCCCAGTTGCTAATATATGCATATTATTAGTAGTATTGGATAAAAACACTCTGAAGTTTCTAAAACTGTTTGAATGATGTCTGTGAGTATAAGAGAACTCATATGACAGGCAAAAACCTGAGAAGAAATCCAAACAGGAAGTGGGAAATCTGAGGTTTGTAGTTTTTCAACCCAGGCCCTATTGAATTCACAGTGGGATATGGATGCAGTTGCACTTCCCAAGGCTTCCACTAGATGTCAACCGTCTTTAGAAACTTGAATGAGGCTTCTACTGTGTTGTGGGGCTGAATGAGAGGGGAATGAGTCAGGTTACTGGCAGAGAGCCATTTCCTGGTAATGCTCATTTCACAAGATATCGACCTGCATTCCATGGCTCCTCTACACACAAAGGAATTCTTTGGAACTTTTTTGAAGATTTATGATAAAAACATCCTAAAGATTGATTGTATACTTAGTTTGAAATGTTTCTAAGACCTGTAATATAACTTTTTGAAGTTTTTGTCCGAAGTTATGTCTGACCTGCACGAGCGTGTGGATATGTGTACCTAACGCGCTAACAAGTAGCTACTTGGACATAAATAATGGACATTATCGAACAAATCAAGCATTTATTGTGGAACTGTGATTCCTGGGAGTGCATTCTGATGAAGATCATCAAAGGCAAGGGAATATTTATAATGTAATTTCTGATTTCTGTTGACTCCAACATGGCGGAAAATTGTATTTGTTTTCTGAGCGCTGTCTCAGATTATTGCATGGTTTGCTTTTTCCGTAAAGTTTTTTTGAAATCTGACACAGTGGTTGCATTAAGGAGAGGTATATCTATATTTCCATGTCTTGCACTTGAATTTTCATCGACATTTATAATGAGTATTTCTGTAAAATGATGTGGCTCTCTGCAATATCACCGGATGTTTTTGGGAACTAGTGAACGTAACGCGCCAATGTAAACTCAGATTTTTTTATATAAATATGAACTTTATCAAACAAAACATACATGTATTGTGTAACATGAAGTCCTATGAGTGTCATCTGATGAAGATCATCAAAGGTTAGTGATTCATTTTATCTCTATTTGTGCTTTTTGTGACTCCTCTCTTTGGCTGGATTTTTTTTTTCTTTGGCTTGGTGGTAACCTAACATAATCGTTTGTGGTGCTTTCGCTGTAAAGCATATTTGAAATCGGACACTGTGGTGGAATTAACAACAAGATTACCTTTAAAACACTATAAAACACATGTAAGTTTGAGGAATTTTAATTATGAGAATTCTGTTGTTTTGAATTTGGCGCCCTGTACTTTCACTGGCTGTTGTCATATCGATCCCGTTAACGCGATTGCAGCCCTAAGAAGTTTTTAAGATGTCTTCACCCTCGCCGAATTCTAATTAGCATAATACAACATCCCTATCAAAATCTTTTTAAGCTGGAGATTTCTATGGCCTGTGTCTCAATCCACCACATCTGCCAATGACGGCCTTCCGCATCTGCGGTGGAAGGTGGCTGAGTTATAGTTGTGTTTGTCAGTGCATTCGACATCCCGAAAATCTGTCTTCTCTCGAAAACGTCTGTAGAGCCCAAATAAACTAATATGACTGTCACAAATACGATGGTGATCTCCATTTTGCTCTACGACCATAAATTCATGAGACTCGTTTGAAGTAGTTACCGCCGATCTCCCAACTTCATTCCTAACCTCGGAAATTCGTTTACATCCCTGTAAGTGAGCCTTTATCCTTTGACAAGGTAATCCCTCCACCTGACAGGTGTGGAATATCAAGAAGCTGTTTAAAGAGCATGATTATAACACAGGGACAATAAAAGGCCACTCTAAAATGTGCAGTTATGTCACACAAACAGTGCCACAGATGTATCAAGTTTTGAGGGAGCATGCAATTGGCATGCTGACTGCAGGAATGTCCTGTGTTCATTTCTCTACCATAAGCTGCCTGCAACGTCATTTTAGAGAATTTGGCAGTACATCCGGCCACACAAGCGCAGTGTATGAAGTTGTGAGGGCTAGTGGTTTCCTGATGCCAACATTGTGAACAGAGTTCCCCATGGTGACGGTGGGGTTATGGTATGCGCAGGCATAAGCTACAGACAACGAACACAATTTAATTTGATCAATTGTCAATTTGAATGCACAAAAGTACCGCAACGACATCCTGAGATCCATTGTGAGGCCCAGTTTTTAAATGTACTTTAAAAAAAAAAAGTTTTTTTATGTATCTGTAATCAACAGCCAATCATGTGAAATCCATAGATTAGGGCCTAATGAATTTATTTGATTTACTGATTTCCTCATATGAACTGTAAAATCATTGAATTTGTTGCATGTTGCATTTATATATAGATATATAAGGAGTTTTAGTGCCCCAAAAAAAGAGTTTAATAGTGGGAGGAAAAAGTACAGATTTCCTGATAGTTCTTAAATACGACAGACACTTTAAAGCAAACTAAATTTTATTACATTTTTTGACTATGTATTTTTCCATGTATTAATCTGTTACTCAATGTGTTTCTATGGGCTAATATCAGTAAGACCAAAGTCAATGTTTCATAAAAAAAACAAGTGTATCGTATGTATATAGACTATAGAGATGTTTAACTCACAATTCATTGATTACCACATCTGGTGACCAGAACCTTTCCCTGGGGAGAGAAATATTGGCAGAGCCGCATTGGACTGGGTCCCAGCTGAAAAATTCATTCTCCCATTCCTAAAACAACACATTAGCAACAATGCAATATGTTTGTAAGCAGCATTCGAAATTACAATTCAATATTTCGGATTGTGTAACATTCAAAGATACATTTTTTATTTTAATGTTAACATAATTATATATCACTATTGCTATTCAGTACATATTGGTAAATGGATGTTGTGCGTCCTAACAAATATGAAGTAATGTGAAGTAACGTTCTGTAGGAGAATCAGAAATCAAAGTGCAAAAATGACTCTCATACACAGTGTACATATATTTGCAAAAATCATAAAATAATAAGTTTACCTTCACCAGCCAAATGTAGGTGTTCAACAGTTGTGCTTTTTCTTCCTGAAAATATAATTAGTTTTCCTACAAAGTAAAGGCAATAAAGCCACATTTTACATAAGTCTACGAAACAGGATGTGGAGGAACATTCAGAACTATATAGCACATGTCAAATACATTGATGGATTTAATGGTATGTCTCCTCAGGTGAACTAGTTGAAAGGGATACCATGCTGTCCTACTACTCCTTACCACACCCAGGATGCCGTAGAGAGTGAAGTACATGCTGATGTTGGTGGGGGTTGAGAGGTTCATGACAGGTCGTATGGAGTACAGCTTCATGACGTTCTCCAGGGCGGCCAGAAGGGATATGGTGTTGGGGTTGGTGCAGTTCACCACTATCTTACATCTCAGGCATGGCGCTGGGGAAACAATGGTAACCATGCTGCTTTAAATTGTGGTTTTGTTATGGCCCTGTGTTCCTCAGTCAGTACAACATGGCACTTGCAATGTCAGAGTTGTAGGTTCAATTCCCACGGGGGACCAGGATGAAAATGTATTCACTCTCTACTGTATGTTGTTCTGGGTATGAGAATCTGGTAAATGAGGTCAAATATCTGATCATCTTCAGTGAAAAGTCTTTAATTTTGGGGTTCTTGCGTATTGTAGATATCATTGTTAGAATCTTCTTAGAAATGAAGACCTTGCTACTTTTTCATATGATAGTGAAATTAATTGACTGCAAACCCACAAATACATTATGTTATGAACTTGATCGTTTAGGTATCAGATACCCCAAGTAATATCAAAAAGTGAACATAAAACGAAAGAATAAATGAAAACAAACTATTAATCAAATATAATACTTAAAGATGATTTAAATGAGTTGACTTGACTTTTTCTTTCCCCTTGTCCAAGCTGTACCTACCCTGTACCATGATGCAGCAGATGATGAACAGAACCTGGTGGGATCTGACCCACCATCGTTGAGACTGAAATAGTCATTTAAAAAATCACTGTTAGGTTCAAAGGTCATACTGTATTTTAGAGATACGGTCCATTGTTTAGTGTATGTTTGATAATTAACACAATGTGTATAACACCATGAATTACTTAATGAATTCACAACTTAATTTACCTCAAAAGACACCTAACAAATGTTTTGACCATTTACAGTAATGCATTGAAGCACAACACACAGACCCACAACTTAAGTAACGTAAAACCCCCAATTGTAACGAAAGGCATTAGAATGAAAGATATTTACCTCCATTTTGGAAAAATCCTTGGCTGCCATCAAGCAGCAAGCTACAAGTTCTTGACCGTTTCGATCCTTTGGCTGAAGAACTGTTCAGAGCAAAGCTTTGTTACCTCACTCACATAGCGTTGGCATCTCTTCCCCAGCTGGAACAAGTTGAATATATACAGACTAATTTGCATAGTTAAACACTTATGTTGATGTAATGTCATGTCATATCATAACTTGCTGTTGGAGAATCCACAGAAAATCTTACAGCTCCAGACTGTTTTCAAGTTTGAACACAGTTCTCCTGCAACAAAGATCTCTGATACGTTAGAAGTGACACGAGGATTCAATGATATTCTTGATTGTATAATCAAACTAAAGTGTTGTAGAAATACTCCTAGCAACAGAGAAGACCATGAGTGAGATCCATAAAACTTGGTGCAAATGAGGTGGTCAGTAGAGCAGGTGAACTCTTGTGGTACAGAGCTACTTTACCTGCAGGTGATTGGATACAAAACAGGCGTGAGCCACAGTAAATGGCTGTGGTGGATGGTGAAGTTGCCCATAGAAGCTGATCCTGGGTCAGTGTATTATTTTCCACACTAATGGTTAAGGTTATGATTGGGGGGGGGGAAGCTGATCCTAGATCTGTACCTAGTGGACATTTCACCTCAGAGCTGTGGTGTACCAACCTACGCAACAAGTGCAACCAGTGGGCATCGGACGATAGTGTACCACAGCTCTGCAGACAATACATGTACTGGGCTATGGAAATGAGCTGGGGGTTCACCTCAGCACACAAAGGAACACAATGTCCCCCCATTCAGCTCTCCCACCCAAATAATTTGTTATATAACTTGTGTTATGAATTGTATGGTAATGTTTATTCTCTATCTCGTGTCTGATACAATATAGAGGCTGAAAATTTAATTATAGATGGGTGATAATATGAGCCCTGGAATTAGTTCATGACCTAAGGAAAGATGGATGGAGAGAGAAGGAAAGAGAGAGGCATGGAGAGCAAAGGAAGAGGGGAGATGAAGAGAGAAATGAATAATGACAGATAAAGAATTTGTTATTTATTTAACTAGGCAAGTCAGTTAAGAACAAATTCTTATTTTCAATGATGGCCTAGGCATTAAATGCCTGTTCAGATACAGATTTGTACCTTGTCAGCTCGGGGTTTGGACTTATAACCTTCTGGTAGCTAATCCAACACTCTAACCACTAGGCTACCCTGCCACCCAATAAAACAGAGATGGTAGGAAAGACAAGGGTAAGAAGAGCACACACATAGGATTAAATGCTTTAGTATCAATGGTACCTCATCAATAAGCAGTGTTGGAAAAAGTACTCATTTGTCATACTGAGTAAAAGTAAAGATTCCTTTATAGAATATGACTCAAGTAAAATGTGGTCACCGAGTAAAAAATGACTTGAGTAAAAAGTTATAAAGTATTTGTTTTTAAATATACTTACTTATCAAACGTACATGGAATTGCTAAAATGTAAAAGGATGAATCATTTCATATTCCTCATATTAAGCAAACCAGACGGCAGAATCTTTGTGTTTTTATTTATTTACGGATAGCCAGGCGTACACTCCAACACTCAGACCAAATGACAAATTAAGCATTTGTGTTTAGTGAGTCCGCCAGATCAGAGGCAGTAGGGATGACCAGGGATGTTTTCTTGATAAGTGTGTGAATTGGACCATTTTCCTGTCAAAATGTACTTTTGGGTGTCAGGGAAAATGTATGAAGTAAAAAGCACATTATTTTCTTTAGGAATGTATTTAAGTAAAAGTGAAAGTTGGCAAAAATATAAAAAGTCATATGTAGTACATATACCCCCAAGGTTCTTTACTCCGCTGTCAATAAGGTCAGGGTTGTTCATACGGGACATTGGCAACCTCCAAAAATGACAAAACTTGCATCATGCAACATAATATACTATATTGTTTCAAGTTGGTAAAACCTCACCATTCAGCTCATGCTGCAGGCTACGCACCTATATGTCAACATGGATCTTTCTCAGTAATATAATAACATTCAAGTTCCCTAAAAGTCATAATTCACACTTGTAATAAGATATTTTTAGAGGGACATTTTTATTTAAAAAACATTGACAGATGAACACCTTTCTGTTTATACTGAACAAAACTATGTACCATAAAACAAACCAGAAAGAACAAATGAAAAATCATTTTCAACAGGTTACTTTTATGCAAATGAGTTAAACTGCAGTACCACTATAGACAGGGAGGAGATATACAGTACCACTATAGACATTGAGGAGATCTTCAGTACCACTGTAGACATTGAGGAGATCTACAGTACCACTGTAGACATTGAGGAGATCTACAGTACCACTGTAGACATTGAGGAGATCTACAGTACCACTGTAGACATTGAGGAGATCTACAGTACCACTTTAGACAGGAGGAGATCTACAGTACCACTGTAGACAGGGAGGATATCTACAGTACCACTGTAGACATTGAGGAGATCTACAGTACCACTGTAGACATTGAGGAGATCTACAGTACAACTGAAGACATTGAGGAGATCTACAGTAACACTGTAGACATTGAGGAGATCTACAGTACCACTATAGACAGGGAGGAGATCTACAGTACCACTGTAGACAGGGAGGAGATCTACAGTACCACTGTAGACAGGGAGGAGAACTTCAGTACCACTGTAGACAGGGAGGAGATCTTCAGTACCACTGTAGACATTGAGGAGATCTACAGTACCACTGTAGACAGGGTTGGAGATCTTCAGTACCACTGTAGACAGGAGGAGATCTTCAGTACCACTGTAGACATTGAGGAGATCTACAGTACCACTGTAAACAGGGAGGAGATCTACAGTACCACTGTAGACAGGGAGGAGATCTTCAGTACCACTGTAGATATGGAGGGAACTGTACTGTTAGATTTCAGTGCAGCCGTTGATATTATTGACCAAAAACATACAGAACCAGTCAAAAGTTTTGACATACCTACTCTTTCAAGGGGTTTTCTTTATTTTTTACTATTTTCTACATTGTAGAATATTAGAGAAGACATCAAAACTATGACATAACACATATTGAATCATGTGGGAATGAAAAAAGTTTGAAACAAATGAATTATTCAAAGTAGCCACCCTTTCCCTTGATGACAGCTTTGTGCACTCTTGGTACTCTTTCAACCAGCTTCATGAGGATAGCTTTTCCAACAGTCTTAAAGGAGTTCCCACATATGCTGAGCACTTGTTGGCTTCTTTTCCTTCACGCTGCGATCCAACTCATCCCAAAACGTCTAAATTAGGTTGGGTGATTGTGAAGGCCAGGACATCTGATGAGGCACTCCATCACTCTCCTTATAGGTCAAATAGCCCTTACACAGCCTGAAGGTGTGTAGGGTCATTGTCCTTTTGAAAACAAATGATAGTCCCACTAAGTGCAAACCAGATGGGATTGCATATCACTGCAGAATGCTGTGGTAGCCATGCTGGTTAAGTGTGCATTGAATTCTAAATAAATCACTGACAGTGTCACCAACAACGCACCCCTATACCATCATGCTTCACGGTGGGAACCACACATGCGGAGATCATCCGTTCACCTACTCTGCGTCTCACAAAGATACTGCGGTTGGAACTAATATCTTCAAATTTGGACTCATCAGACAAAGGACAGATTTCCACCGGTCGAATGTGCATTGCTCATGTTTCTTGTCCCAAGAAAGTCTCTTCTTCTAAAAGGTGTCATTTAGTAATGGTTTGTTTGCAGCAATTCGACCATGAATCCCTGATTCACGCAGTCTCCTCTGAACAGTTGATGTTGAGATGTGTCTGTGTTAGAGGAATTCTAAATTCCTATATGTTTTGTAGCCAAAACCAAATTCACACTCTATCTATTTCATAATAAGTTGTAAGTTTATCATTTTTGCATGAAATAGATCGAGACCAGTCTTAAAAGTCAGGTAACAGCGTTTAATTCAAGAGAGTACTTGCCTAAAATACAAAGAACACTACATTTAAGAGAGAGAAGATAAAAATGACGTCATCAGTTTCTCACACTCTCTCCGAACCACACAATAGCACAGTGTCTTCAGGTCTGGAGATTGTCTCCTACTCCCCTCATGAAGCAAACATTCCAATCTGTCTAAAATACATTTTCTCCTCCACTAATGGAGCATCAAAGAATATTCTTATCTGTCTGAAAAGATATATGCCCTCCTTTCTCCCTTAAACCCGCAAGGTACAGACAATTAATTTGTTTTACCTACATTTTCGGTCCTAGTTTAAACTCTTACATCTATGGGGGCTATTTCATTTTTGGATGAAAAACGTTCCCGTTTTAAACAAGATATTTTGTCACAAAAAGATGCTCGACTATGCATATAATTGATACCATTCGAAAGAAAACACTCTGACGTGTCCAGAAATACCAAGATATTCTCTGTGCGTGCCCTAGAACGTGAGCTTCAGGCAAAACCAAGATGAGATGGCATCCAGGAAATGACAAGGATTTTTGAGGCTCTGTTTTCCATTGTCTCCTTATATGGCTGTGAATGCGAGAGGAGTGAGTCAACCCTTTCTGTCGTTTCCCCAAGGTGTCTGCAGCATTGTGACGTATTTGTGGGCAGATCATTGGAAGATTGACCATAAGAGACCACATTTACCAGGTGTCCGCTAATGCGCCGAAATTGGTGCGCAAAAGTCACCTGCCAGTATTTTTCCATGCGATACAGAGAGGAAATTCTGCATATCAATGAAGAGATATGTGAAAAAACACCTTGAGGATTGATTCCAAACAACGTTTGCCATGTTTCGGCTATTATGTAGTTAATCCGGAAAAAGTTTTACGTTGTAGGTGACTGAATTTTCGGTTCGTTTCGGTAGCCAGACGCAATGTAGAAAACGGAACGATTTCTCCTACACACAGACGCTTTCAGGAAAAACTGCGCATTTGGTATGTTGATCCTCATTGAAAACATCCGAAGCTCTTCAAAGGAAAATGATTTTATTTATTTGGTTATCTGGTTTTTGTGAAAATGTTGCGTGCTAAATGCTACTCAAATGCTATGCTAGCTTTGCATACTCTTACACAAATTAGTCAATTTCTATGGTTCAAAAGCATATTTTGAAAATCTGAGATGACAGTGTTGTTAAGAAAAGGCTAAGCTTGAGAGCAGACGCATTATTTTCATTTTATTTGCGATTTTCAGAAATCGTTAACGTTGCGTTATGCTAATGAGCCTGAGGCTTTAGTCACAAACCCGGATCCGGGATGGGGAGTTTCAAGAAGTTAACCAAAAATCCATACATTTCATACCATAACATAATAGTATTAAAACTTAAAGGTTCTAATAATAATGTATACATAATTAATCATTTCAACTATAATTTCCTCCAACAGTCTGTTACTTGAACTCTGTGAAGCATTTATTTGGGCTGCAATTTCTGAGGCTGGGAACTCTAATGAATTTATCCTCTACTGCAGAGGTAACTCTGGGTCCTCCTTCCTGTGGTGGTCTTCATGAGAGCTAATTTCATCTTAGCGCTTGATGGTTTTTGCGACTGCACTTGAAGAAACATTCAAAGTTCTTGACATTTTACATATTGACTGAGCTTCATGTCTTAAAGTAATGATGGACTGTCGTTTCTCTTTGCTTAATTGATTGCTGTTCTTGCCATAATATGAACTTGGTATTTTACCAAACATACCAACCTTACCTGTATACCAACCCTACCTTCTCACAACATAACCGATTGTCTTAAACACATTAACTTCCTCGATATAGGGGGCACTCTTTAAATGTTTGGATAAAAAAACGTTCCAGTTTTAAACAAGATATTTTGTCACGAAAAGATGCTCGACTATGCATATAATTGACAGCTTTGGAAAGAAAACACTCTGACGTTTCCAAAACGGCAAAGATATTATCTGTGAGTGCCATAGAACTTATGCTACAGGCGAAACCAAGATGAAATTTCAAACAGGAAATGGCCCAGGTTCTGAAGGCGCTGTGTTCCAATGTCTCCTTATATGGCTGTGAATGCGCCAGGAATGAGCCAACACTTTCTGTCGTTTCCCCAAGGTGTCTGCAGCATTGAGACGTATTTGTAGGCATATCATTGGAAGATTGACCATAAGAGACTACATTTACCAGGTGCCCGCTTGGTGTCCTCCGTCGAAATTATTGCGTAATCTCCAGCTGCGTGCATGTTTCCATTTTCTTCAGAGGAGAAACACAACTGCCATGAATGATTTATCATCGAATAGATATGTGAAAAAAACCTTGAGGATTGATTCTAAACAACGTTTGCCATGTTTCTGTCGATATTATGGAGTTAATTTGGAAAAAAGTTTGGCTTTGTAATGACTGAATTTTCTATTTGTTTTTCTTAGCCAAACGTCATGAACAAAACGGAGCGATTTCTCCTACAAAAATAATCTTTTTGGACAAACTGAACATTTGCTATCTCACTGAGAGTCTCCTCATTGAACACATCCGAAGTTCTTCAAAGGTAAATGATTTTATTTGAATGCTTTTCTTGTTTTTGTGAAAATGTTGCCTGCTGAATGCTAGGCTAATGCTATGCTAGCTATCAATACCTCTTACACAAATGCTTGTGTAGCGATGGTTGAAAAGCATATTTTGAAAATCTGAGATGACAGTGTTGTTAACAAAAGGCTAAGCTTGTGAGTGAATATATTTCTTTCATTTCATTTGCGATTTTCATGAATAGTTAACATTGCGTTATGCTAATGAGCTTGAGGCTACGATTACGCTCCCGGATACGGGATTGCTTGACGCTAGTGGTTAAGAAGGAAAGAAATTCCACAAATGAACTTTTAACAAGGCACACCTGTTAATTGAAATGCATTCCAGGTGACTACCTCATGAAGTTAGTTGAGAGAATGTCAAGAGTGTGCAAAGCTGTCAACGAGGCAAAGGGTGGCTACTTTGAATAATCTGTTTACCACTTTTTTGGTTTCTACATGATTCCATATGTGTTATTTCATAATTTTGATGTCTTCACTATTATTCTACAATGTAGAAACTATTAAAAATAAAGAAAAACCCTTGAATGAGTAGGTGTGTGCGAACTTTTCACTGGAACTGTATGTTTTATGGCTTTTCAACCTCATATTGTGGATTCCGAGCTAATAATCTAATAGAACTGAGAATGTTTTTCTTTAATGGAAGCCTCTGTAATGTTAAACATGTAGGATATGGTGTACCGCAGGGCAGCTCTCTACTTTTTTCTATTTTTACCAATGACCTGCCACTGGCATTAAACAAAGCCATCATCACTCATTCATATCTTTATATTATTATTGATATATTATTTATGTACATATTGTTTATCCCCTTACACTGTGTATAAGAAATTAGTTTTGGAATTGTTAGTTAGATTACTTGTTGGTTATTACTGCATTGTCGGAACTAGAAGCAGAAGCATTTCGCTACACTTGCATTAACATCTGCTAACCATGTGTATGTGACAAATAAAATTTGATTTGATATGTATGCTGATGATTCAACCATGTGCGTTTCAGCAAACACAGCTAATGAAGTGACTGAAACCCTTAACAAGGAGTTGTAGTCAATTTTGGAATGGTTGGCCAGTAATAAACTGGAACTGAACATCTCTAAAACTAAGAGCATTGTATGGACCCCAGGAAGAGTAGCTGCTGCTTTTGTAACAGCTAATGGGGATCCTAATAAAATACACCAAAATAACTTTCTGTATATCGACACTCTAATCAAACAAGGATGTGGTTATTGGATGATCCTCTACTTTGCATGTCATTGATCCGTGTCTTGCGTGACAGATCATCTTCATCATCATTGATTCAACATTACAATTCAGAAAACGTCTCAGATGACCCCAATGAATTGTTGTTAGTAATGAAACAGTGGTTTTTGTGAAGGTATGTTTATTTGTCAAAGAAAAATACATTTAATCTAATATAGTAATATAAGTCAACACACCTACTCAGTGCAGGAAGAAGATCAAACAAGCGAACGTTGAAGTTATGGTAATGTTAAGGTTATTGTTTTTAAATCTAAACAGCAGTTGACAACATGGGAGACTCCTAAGTCTTGTACACGGTGCTGTAGTGGAGGGTAAGCACTATTTCCTCACATTTTGTATTTTACACAAACATTTAGCCACTTATCATGGAAAAATGGTAAGAAAATATAGGGAGCATTTCTTTATTAACAGCGAATGACGTTTAAACACCTATTTTTTTAACCAGTAGATCACTGGTTGTACGAATTACTCCAGATGCTGAGGATGACGATGAAGCTGAATGTGACGAAGACGCAGTAGACGCCAAACAGCAGCCGGTCTATGATGTAGCCCACCTGCATCCAGTCCTGGGAGATCTGGTTCCCGTCCACATGCTGGGCCACCTGGAGGCGGATGGACTGGAGCTCATTGCCCAGATTCCTCAGCTCCGCCAGGGCTGGATCGCCTGCCTCTGCCCACATCTTACCTGGTTCTCCTGTTTGAACCTGTCTCTCCACCGTCACTAGAGGGCAGACTTTCACGTCTGTTTCTTAGAGACAAGAGGGAAGGAAGGGAGAATGGAGAAATTATGAATATACCCCCTAAAGACAGAAATGATTGGTTGTCTAAGGTTGGACATTAGACTAGTCAAGTGTCTGGAAAAATGTATCATAGTGATACCCTCATTTCTGTTACTGTTCAGGCTTGTGATTGAAGGCTTTCACTATATTGCATTGGGTTGAACAAGACAAGGATCTGCTAACTGAATGAAAGTCTGTGTAATTGTAAATCCCTGGAGGATCAGACAGGGTACCTCTTGCAACTGGATTGAGGATGATCTTGTCCTCTCTGGATTTCTGAGGCAGCCAGACGAGGGTGCCCATGAAGCGCAGGACGAGCACTCGGACCCATCCAGGCACTGGGTGGAAGTTACTGGAGCCGACCAGGAGGTTGGTGATGAGAATAGTCTCCAGCAGGCTGGCCACCATCAGAGCCAAGCAGATGGCGAAGAACACATCTGCATGTGCAGGAAGTGAAGAGAGGAAAATATTGAGTCACTCTTAGGAGGACAAAGGAAGTGGACTTCAAAATGATACTTGACCCTAACCAGCTATTCCAATAACACAAAGTAAACCTCTACATTTATGACTTATGACAAATATGGTGTTTCCAGTACACATGTTTTCATACTCACTTATCAGTGGAATGGTGCTTCCTGTAACGGGCAGAAGGTCATTCACGATGAGCAGGAAGACTGAGTAGCCCAAAATAAGGGTCATCTTGAAGGAGGAGCGGTCCACGTTTTGGGGTGGCAGCAGGAAGCTGAAGAGATCCACAGTGATGAGGAAGCAGCTGGGGATCAGGAGGTTCACCACGTAGAGGGTTGCTCTGCGCCTCAGGACAATCTACAGTTCAGAGACACAATGGGGAATGAAAACCTTCAAGGGTGATATGGCTTGGTGCAGTCGATTCCCATGTCAGACGAGACAAATCCATAATTATCTGGGTTAGCATCCTATGTGTGAAACAGGAAGTACTCTCTGAAACAAAAGTAATGCTAGAAATATAGAGAACTCAACGTTCAGTGCTAGTAGAGCTAAATCACTGGCGTCTGAGAAATTGCAGTTCTTTGGGTTCTTACATAGAAGCAAAGCTCATCATAGGGGTTGCTTTCTCCCTGATTGAATGTTGATAACTTGAACTTGCTGGATTTGATGTCCATCAGCTCCCACTCCCCTTCGGTGGACAACACGCTAATGGAGCGTTTCAGGATGTCCTCCACCTTCTTCCCTAAAATAATCCTTATGTCCGACACTGCAGGGGAGATAAAGGAATGGGACATCCTGGGATGAATGGGCTGAACCTATATGGAAGCAGAACATGATCTGTACTGAGGGGATGGTAAAACTTGGGCCTAACACCAAACAGATCCCTTGGTTGACACCGAGTAATTTATCAAAAACTTCAATGGACTCGATAGGCCACCCTGTTTCACATCTATCATTTCAGATCACAAGAGAGAGTCAGGAATTTTTTGGGGAGAGAAGGAGCGATGGGTTTGGCATCTGACCCTTATGTTCAAGTAAGTCCTTAAGCATGGTTGCATTGACGTCTTACCGTGGTGGATGTAGGATCTGAAGGTGAAGGTGCAGTTCTGGACGTCAAAGGGGAAGGTGTAGATCTCCAGGTTACAGGAGCTAACCACTCTGACAGGGTTGGCGTCTCGCACTATACCAGTGTGCTTAATGTACACATAAGGGACGATGGGAGCTCTGTTTTCATCCATACTGTAAAACAGGGTGAAATAGGGGGACAATTTCAAACCATGGGCATGATATAACTGATGTGTTTTAAATTTCTAAACTGAATCAGTCACTTGTGCAATAAAAAGGGACAGAATTAAAGTGTTTGTTAAAACTTCTTATGGCTGCAGGGGCAGTATTGAGTAGCTTGGATGAAAGGCGCCCAGAGGTGCCCAGAGAAAATGGCCTGCTCCTCATTCCCAGTTGCTAATATATGCATATTATTAGTAGTATTGGATAAAAACACTCTGAAGTTTCTAAAACTGTTTGAATGATGTCTGTGAGTATAAGAGAACTCATATGACAGGCAAAAACCTGAGAAGAAATCCAAACAGGAAGTGGGAAATCTGAGGTTTGTAGTTTTTCAACCCAGGCCCTATTGAATTCACAGTGGGATATGGATGCAGTTGCACTTCCCAAGGCTTCCACTAGATGTCAACCGTCTTTAGAAACTTGAATGAGGCTTCTACTGTGTTGTGGGGCTGAATGAGAGGGGAATGAGTCAGGTTACTGGCAGAGAGCCATTTCCTGGTAATGCTCATTTCACAAGATATCGACCTGCATTCCATGGCTCCTCTACACACAAAGGAATTGTTTGGAACTTTTTTGAAGATTTATGATAAAAACATCCTAAAGATTGATTGTATACTTAGTTTGAAATGTTTCTAAGACCTGTAATATAACTTTTTGAAGTTTTTGTCCGAAGTTATGTCTGACCTGCACGAGCGTGTGGATATGTGTACCTAACGCGCTAACAAGTAGCTACTTGGACATAAATAATGGACATTATCGAACAAATCAAGCATTTATTGTGGAACTGTGATTCCTGGGAGTGCATTCTGATGAAGATCATCAAAGGCAAGGGAATATTTATAATGTAATTTCTGATTTCTGTTGACTCCAACATGGCGGAAAATTGTATTTGTTTTCTGAGCGCTGTCTCAGATTTTTGCATGGTTTGCTTTTTCCGTAAAGTTTTTTTTAAATCTGACACAGTGGTTGCATTAAGGAGAGGTATATCTATATTTCCATGTCTTGCACTTGAATTTTCATCGACATTTATAATGAGTATTTCTGTAAAATGATGTGGCTCTCTGCAATATCACCGGATGTTTTTGGGAACTAGTGAACGTAACGCGCCAATGTAAACTCAGATTTTTTTATATAAATATGAACTTTATCAAACAAAACATACATGTATTGTGTAACATGAAGTCCTATGAGTGTCATCTGATGAAGATCATCAAAGGTTAGTGATTCATTTTATCTCTATTTGTGCTTTTTGTGACTCCTCTCTTTGGCTGGATTTTTTTTTTCTTTGGCTTGGTGGTAACCTAACATAATCGTTTGTGGTGCTTTCGCTGTAAAGCATATTTGAAACCGGACACTGTGGTGGAATTAACAACAAGATTACCTTTAAAACACTATAAAACACATGTAAGTTTGAGGAATTTTAATTATGAGAATTCTGTTGTTTTGAATTTGGCGCCCTGTACTTTCACTGGCTGTTGTCATATCGATCCCGTTAACGCGATTGCAGCCCTAAGAAGTTTTTAAGATGTCTTCACCCTCGCCGAATTCTAATTAGCATAATACAACATCCCTATCAAAATCTTTTTAAGCTGGAGATTTCTATGGCCTGTGTCTCAATCCACCACATCTGCCAATGACGGCCTTCCGCATCTGCGGTGGAAGGTGGCTGAGTTATAGTTGTGTTTGTCAGTGCATTCGACATCCCGAAAATCTGTCTTCTCTTGAAAACGTCTGTAGAGCCCAAACAAACTAATATGACTGTCACAAATACGATGGTGATCTCCATTTTGCTCTACGACCATAAATTCATGAGACTCGTTTGAAGTAGTTACCGCCGATCTCCCAACTTCATTCCTAACCTCGGAAATTCGTTTACATCCCTGTAAGTGAGCCTTTATCCTTTGACAAGGTAATCCCTCCACCTGACAGGTGTGGAATATCAAGAAGCTGTTTAAAGAGCATGATTATAACACAGGGACAATAAAAGGCCACTCTAAAATGTGCAGTTATGTCACACAAACAGTGCCACAGATGTATCAAGTTTTGAGGGAGCATGCAATTGGCATGCTGACTGCAGGAATGTCCTGTGTTCATTTCTCTACCATAAGCTGCCTGCAACGTCATTTTAGAGAATTTGGCAGTACATCCGGCCACACAAGCGCAGTGTATGAAGTTGTGAGGGCTAGTGGTTTCCTGATGCCAACATTGTGAACAGAGTTCCCCATGGTGACGGTGGGGTTATGGTATGCGCAGGCATAAGCTACAGACAACGAACACAATTTAATTTGATCAATTGTCAATTTGAATGCACAAAAGTACCGCAACGACATCCTGAGATCCATTGTGAGGCCCAGTTTTTAAATGTACTTTAAAAAAAGTTTTTTTTTATGTATCTGTAATCAACAGCCAATCATGTGAAATCCATAGATTAGGGCCTAATGAATTTATTTGATTTACTGATTTCCTCATATGAACTGTAAAATCATTGAAATTGTTGCATGTTGCATTTATATATAGATATATAAGGAGTTTTAGTGCCCCAAAAAAAGAGTTTAATAGTGGGAGGAAAAAGTACAGATTTCCTGATAGTTCTTAAATACGACAGACACTTTAAAGCAAACTAAATTTTATTACATTTTTTGACTATGTATTTTTCCATGTATTAATCTGTTACTCAATGTGTTTCTATGGGCTAATATCAGTAAGACCAAAGTCAATGTTTCATAAAAAAAACAAGTGTATCGTATGTATATAGACTATAGAGATGTTTAACTCACAATTCATTGATTACCACATCTGGTGACCAGAACCTTTCCCTGGGGAGAGAAATATTGGCAGAGCCGCATTGGACTGGGTCCCAGCTGAAAAATTCATTCTCCCATTCCTAAAACAACACATTAGCAACAGTACAATATGTTTGTAAGCAGCATTCGAAATTACAATTCAATATTTCGGATTGTGTAACATTCAAAGGTACATTTTTTATTTTAATGTTAACATAATTATATATCACTATTGCTATTCAGTACATATTGGTAAATGGATGTTGTGCGTCCTAACAAATATGAAGTAATGTGAAGTAACGTTCTGTAGGAGAATCAGAAACCAAAGTGCAAAAATGACTCCCATACACTGTGTACATATATTTGCAAAAATAATTAAATAATAAGTTTACCTTCACCAGCCAAATGTAGGTGTTCAACAGTTGTGCTTTTTCTTCCTGAAAATATAATTAGTTTTCCTACAAAGTAAAGGCAATAAAGCCACATTTTACATAAGTCTACGAAACAGGATGTGGAGGAACATTCAGAACTATATAGCACATGTCTAATACATTGATGGATTTAATGGTATGTCTCCTCAGGTGAACTAGTTGAAAGGGATACCATGCTGTCCTACTACTCCTTACCACACCCAGGATGCCGTAGAGAGTGAAGTACATGCTGATGTTGGTGGGGGTTGAGAGGTTCATGACAGGTCGTATGGAGTACAACGTCATGACGTTCTCCAGGGCGGCCAGAAGGGATATGGTGTTGGGGTTGGTGCAGTTCACCACTATCTTACATCTCAGGCATGGCGCTGGGGAAACAATGGTAACCATGCTGCTTTATATTGTGGTTTTGTTATGGTCCTTTGTTCCTCAGTCAGTACAACATGGCACTTGCAATGTCAGAGTTGTGGGTTCAATTCCCATGGGGGACCAGGATGAAAATGTATTCACTCTCTACTGTATGTTGTTCTGGGTATGAGAATCTGGTAAATGAGGTCAAATATCTGATCATCTTCAGTGAAAAGTCTTTAATTTTGGGGTTCTTGCGTATTGTAGATATCATTATTAGAATCTTCTTAGAAATGAAGACCTTGCTACTTTTTCATATGATAGTGAAATGAATTGACTGCAAACCCACAAATACATTATTTTATGAACTTGATCGTTTAGGTATCAGATACCCCAAGTAATATCAAAAAGTGAACATAAAACGAAAGAATAAATGAAAACAAACTATTACTCAAATATAATATTTAAAGATGATTTAAATGAGTTGACTTGACTTTTTCTTTCCCCGTGTCCCAGCTGTACCTACCCTGTACCATGATGCAGCAGATGATGAACAGAACCTGGTGGGAACTGACCCACCATCGTTGAGACTGAAATAGTCATTTAAAAAATCACTGTTAGGTTCAAAGGTCAAACTGTATTTTAGAGATACGGTCCATTGTTTAGTGTATGTTTGATAATTAACACAATGTGTATAACACCATGAATTACTTAATGAATTCACAACTTAATTTACCTCAAAAGACACCGAACAAATGTTATGACCATTTACAGTAATGCATTGAAGCACAACACACAGACACACAACTTAAGTAACGTAAAACCCCCAATTGTAACGAAAGACATTAGAATGAAAGATATTTACCTCCATTTTGGAAAAATCCTTGGCTGCCATCAAGCAGCAAGATGCAAGTTCTTGACCGTTTCGATCCTTTGGCTGAAGAACTGTTCAGAGCAAAGCTTTGTTACCTCACTCCCATAGCGATGGCATCTCTTCACCAGCTGGAACAAGTTGAATATATACAGACTAATTTGCATAGTTAAACACTTATGTTGATGTATTGTCATGTCATATCATAAGTTGCTGTTGGAGAATCCACAGAAAATCTTACAGCTCCAGACTGTCAACAAGTTTGAACACAGTTCTCCTGCAACAAAGATCTCTGATACGTTAGAAGTGACACAAGGATTCAATGATATTCTTGATTGTGCAATCAAACTAAAGTGTTGTAGACATGTGGTAGAAATATGCCTATCAACAGAGAAGACCATGAGTGAGATCCATAAACCTTGGGGCAAATGAGGTGGTCAGTAGAGCAGGCGAACTCTTGTGGTGCAGAGCTACTTTACCTGCAGGTGATTGGATACAAAACAGGCGTGAGCCACAGTAAATGGCTGTGGTGGAGGGTGAATTTGCCCATAGAAGCTGATCCTGGGTCAGTGTATTATTTTCCACACTAATGGTTAAGGTTAAGATTGGGGGAGGGGAAGCTGATCCTAGATCTGTACCGAGGGGACATTTCACCTCAGAGCTGTGGTGTACCAACCTACGCAACAAGTGCAACCAGTGGGCATCAGACGATAGTGTACCACAGCTCTGCAGACAATACATGTACTGGGCTATGGAAATAAGCTGAGGGTTCACCTCAGCACACCAAGGAACAGGTGTCCCAATGTCCCCCCATTCAGCTCTCCCACCCAAATAATTTGTTATATAACTTGTGTTATGAATTGTATGGTAATGTTTATTCTCTATCTCGTGTCTGATACAACATAGAGGCTGATAATTTAATTATAGATGGGTGATAATATGAGCCCTGGAATTAGTTCATGACCTAAGGAAAGATGGATGGAGAGAGAAGTAAAGAGAGAGAGAGGTATGGAGAGGAAAGGAAGAGGGGAGTTGAAGAGAGAAAGAAATAATGAAAGAACAAATTTTTTATTTAACTAGGCAAGTCAGTTTAGAACAAATTCTTATTTTCAATGATGGCTCAGGAACAGTGGGTTAAATGCCTGTTCAGGGGCAGAAGGACAGATTTGTACCTTGTCAGCTCGGGGGTTTGAACTTGTAACCTTCCGGTAGCTAATCCAACGCTCTAACCACTAGGATACCCTGCTGTCCCAATAGTAGAGAGATGGTAGGAAAGACAAGGGTAATAAGAGCACTAACACAGGATTAAATGCTTAAGTATCAATGGTACCTAATCAATAAGCAGTGTTGGAAAAAGTACCACATTTTTATACGGAGTAAAAGTAAAGAATATGACTCAAGTAAAATGGGATCACCCAGTAAAATTCTACTTGAGTATAAGTTTTAAAGTATTTGTGTCACGCCTTGGTCTTAGTATTTTGTGTTTTAGTTTATTAGTTAGTCAGACCAGGGTGTGACATGACATTTGTAGTGTTTGGGTTTGGTTGATTAGTTATTTCTCGTTGTCGCTGATTGGGGACCGTATGTATTTCATTTGCATTTCGTATTGTTCCTGTCTCTGTGTAGGTTGCACCAGTCAGGCTGTATTAGGTTTCGTTCTGTTTGTTTGTATTTATTAGTTATTCGTTTGGGTTTTTTGTCTTCACTAAATAAACATGAGTAACATAATTATTTCGGGACTCTCCTTCAACAACAAAAGAACGCCGTTACAGAATCACCCACCAAACACGGACCGAGCAGCGTGTCAACAGGCAGGAGCAGCGCAAAGAGGAGCCGCGCAAAGAGGAGCCTCGTTTTAAGGATTTCTGGACATGGGAAGAAATCCTGGCTGGGCCCAGAAAAGTGTAGCCGACCTAAAGCGCAGCAGGCGAAGAGTAAACAGGAGCAGCGTGTTAACAGGCAGCGACAGCTGGAGCAGCAAAGGGAGGAGGAATCGGTGAATGGACATGGGAAGACTGGACGGAGAAGGACCCTGGGCTCAGCCTGGTGAATATCGCCTCCCAAGGAGGAATTAGGGGCTACGGAGAGGCGCAAATATGAGGAGGCAGCACGGCGACTTGGATGGAAGCCCGAAAAGCAGCCCCAAATTTTTTTTTGGGGGGGGCTAGCCTGGTAGGAGACCTGAGCAATCTCCCTGTGCGTACCGGGGGCTAGAGAGACCGGGCAGGCACCGTGTTATGCAGTGGTGCGCACGGTGTCCCCAGTGCGGGTGCATAGCCCGGTGCGGTATGAGGAGGCAGCACGGCGACTTTGGAAGCCCGAAAAGCAGCCCCAAATTTTTTTTGGGGCTATTTCTGCTCCGCGTATCGGCCGGGCTAGATTGAGCGTCGAGCCAAATGCTATGAAGCCAGCTCTACGCATCCGTTCTCCAGTGCGTCTCCTTGGGCCGGTTTTCATGGCACCAGCCTTGCGCTCTGTGTCTCCGGTTCGCCTACATAGCCCAGTGCGGGCTATTTCTCCTCACAGCACTGGCAGGGCAACCGAGAGTATTCAACCAGGTAAGGTTGGGCAGGCTCGGTGCTCAAGAGCTCCAGTGCGCCTGCGCGGTCCGGTCTATCCAGAACCACCTCCACACCCCAGCCCTCCAGTAGCAGCTCCCCGCACTAGGCTTCCTGTGCGTGTCATCGGCCAAATACCACCAGTGCCAGCACCACGCATCAGGCCTACAGTGCGCCTCGCCTGTTCAGCGCAGCCAGCGATTTCTCCCTCTCCTGCACTGTCGGAGTCTCCAGTCTATTCAGCGGTTCTAGAGCCTTCCTCCTCTACAGCGCTGCCGGAGCCTCCTGTCTGTATACAGCAGCCTGAGCTGCTAGTCTGCATGGAGCAGCCAGATCTGCCAGTCAGCCAGACTCTTCCAGATCTGCCAGTCAGCCAGACTCTTCCAGTCAGCCAGACTCTTCCAGTCAGCCAGACTCTTCCAGTCAGCCAGACTCTTCCAGATCTGTCAGTCAGCCAGACTCTTCCAGATCTGTCAGTCAGCCAGACTCTTCCAGATCTGCCAGTCAACCAGACTCTTCCAGATCTGCCAGTCAACCAGACTCTTCCGGATCTGCCAGTCAGCCAGACTCTTCCAGATCTGCCAGTCAGCCAGACTCTTCCAGTCAGCCAGACTCTTCCAGTCAGCCAGACTCTTCCAGATCTGCCAGTCGACCAGACTCTTCCAGATCTGCCAGTCAGCCAGACTCTTCCAGTCAACCAGACTCCTCCAGATCTGCCAGTCAACCAGACTCCTCCAGATCTGCCAGTCAACCAGACTCCTCCAGATCTGCCAGTCAACCAGACTCCTCCAGATCTGCCAGTCAACCAGACTCCTCCAGATCTGCCAGTCAGCCAGACTCTTCCAGATCTGCCAGTCAGCCAGACTCTTCCAGATCTGCCAGTCAGCCAGACTCTTCCAGATCTGCCAGTCAGCCAGACTCTTCCAGATCTGCCAGTCAACCAGACCCTTCCAGATCCGCCAGTCAGCCAGGATCTGCCAGATCTGCTAGTCAGCCAGGATCCTCCAGTCAGCCAGGATCTGCCAGATCTGCCTGTCAGCCAGGATCCGCCAGTCAGCCAGGATCTGCCAGATCTGCTAGTCAGCCAGGATCCGCCAGTCGGCCAGGATCCGCCAGTCAGCCAGATTCTGCCAGTCGGCCAGGATCTGCCAGTCAGACAGGATCCGCCAGTCTGCCAGGATCTGCCGGATTCAACTTCCTGGCTGGGCTTCATCTCAGTACTGGGCTTCATCTCAGTACTGGGCTGCCTCTCAGTACTGGGCTGCCTCTCAGTGCTGGGCTGCCTCTCAGTGCTGAGCTGTCCCTGAGTCCCGAGCTGCCTCAGTCCCGAGCTGCCCCTCAGTCACGAGCTGCTCCTCTATTATGTAGGGTTCTGGGTGAGGGCTATTCGGCCATGGTCGGTGGTTAGGGTGGATTATCCATGGACGCGAAGGGGAGGAACAATGACATTTATGAAGTGGGGTCCACGTCCGGAGCCGGAACCGCCACCATGGACAGACGCCCACCCGGACCCTCCCTTTGGTTTTGAGGTGCGTTCGGGAGTCCGCACCTTAGGGGGGGGGGGGGTTCTGTCACGCCTTGGTCTTAGTATTTTGTGTTTTAGTTTATTAGTTAGTCAGACCAGGGTGTGACATGGGGTTATTATGTATTTGGGTTTGTAGTTGATTAGGGTGTGTGTGTGTGTGTGTTAATTAGGTTGGCTGCCTGAGGCGGTTCTCAATCAGAGTCAGGTGCTTCTCGTTGTCGCTGATTGGGAACCGTATTTAGGTAGCCTGTATTTCGCTTTGCATTTCGTGGGTGATTGTTCCTGTCTCTGTGTAGGTTGCACCAGTCAGGCTGTATTAGGTTTCGTTCTGTTTGTTGTTTTTTTGTATTTATTAGTTATTCGTGTTAGTTCGTTCGTTTTTTGTCTTCACTAAATAAACATGAGTAACATACACGCTGCATTTCGGTCCGACTCTCCTTCAACAACAAAAGAAAGCCGTTACAATTTGTTTTTAAATATACTTCAGAATCAAAGTACATGGAATTGCTCAAATGTAAAAGTATACATCATTTCGAATTCCTCATATGAAGCAAACCAGACGGCACAATTGTCTTGTTTTTATTTTTTTATGGATAGCCAGGGGCACAATCCAACACTCAGACCTAATTTACAAATTGTGTTTATGTGTTTTTTGAGTCCGCCAGATCAAAGGCAGTAGGGATGACCAGGGACGTTCTCTTGTTAAGTGTGTGAATTAGACTATTTTATAAATATAAATAGCAAAAGAAAGTGCATATATCTTAAAAACAACTCTTAAGTCGTACTTTAAGTATATTTACATAAGTACTCCACTGTCAATAAGGTCAAGGTTATTCATAAGGGACATTGGCAACCTCCAAAAATGACAACTTGTATCATGCAACATAATATACTATATTGTTTCAAGTTGGTAAAACCTCACCATTCAGCTCATGCTGCAGGCTACGCACCTATATGTCAACATGGATCATTCTCAGTAATATAATAACGTTCAATTTCTCTAAAGTTCGTAATTTACGCTTGTCATAAAGTATTTTTAGAGGGACATTTTTATTTAAAAAACATTGAAAAGATTAACACCTTTCTCTTTATACTGAACAGAAATGTATACATTATACCGGTTAGTCGAGGTAATATGTACATGTCGGTAGAGTTAAAGTGGCTATGCATAGATTAGAAACAGAGAGTATCAGCAGCGTGAAAGAGAGGTCTGGGTAGCCCTTTGATTAGCTGTTCAGGAGTCTTATGGCTTGGGGGTAGAAGCTGTTAAGAAACCTCTTGGACCTAGACTTGGCCCTCTGGTACTGCTTGCCGTGTGGCAGCAGAGAACAGTCTATGACTAGGGTGGCTGGAGTCTTTTGTTATTGACCAAGTACTTATTTTCCACCATCATTTGCAAATAAATTCAAAAAAATCCTACAATGTGATTTTCTGGATTTTTTTTCTCTCATTTTGTCTGTCATAGTTGAAGTGTGATGAAAATTACAGGCCTCTCTTATCTTATTAAGTGGGAGAACTTGCACAATTGGTGTCTGACTAAATACTTTTTTTGCCCCACTGTAGGTGTTCCTTTTATTCAGGTGGGAAAGGGCAGTCTTGAGTGCAATACATATATCATCATCTGTGGATCTGTTGGGGCAGTAGGCAAATTGGAGTGGGTCTAGAAACATTTTGGTATTACAGATATCAGTCAGGGAGAGGTTAAAAATGTCAGTGAAGACACTTGCCAGTTGGTCAGCGCATGCTTGGAGTACACGTCCTGGTAATCTGTCTGGCCCTGCAGCCTTGTGAATGTTGACCTGTTTAAAGGTCTTACTCACATCAGCTACGGAGAGTGTGATTACACAGTCGCTCGGAGCAGCTGGTGCTCTCATGCATGTTTCAGTGTTACTTGCCTCGAGGTGAGCATAGATGCAATTTGGCTCCTCTGGTTGGTTCATGTCACAGGTCAGCTCGTGGCTGTGCTTCTTTTTATAGTCTGTAATAGTTTGCAAGCCCTACCACACCCAAATAGCATTGGAGCCGGTATAGTACGACTCAATCTTAGTCCTGTATTGACACTTTGCCTGTGTGATGGTTCGCCGGAGGGCTTAGCGGGATTTCTTTTAAGCTTCCGGGTTAGAGTCCCACTCCTTGAAAGCGGCAGCTCTACCCTTTAGCTCAGTGTGGATGTTGCCTGTAATTCATGGCTTCTGGTTGGTATGTACGTACTGTCATTGTGGGGACGACATCATCTATGCACTTATCGATGAAGCCAGTGACTGATGAGGTATACTCCTCAATGCCATCAGAAGAATCCCGGAACATATTCCAGTCTGTGCTAGCAAAAGAGTCCTGTAGCTTAGCATCTGCTTCATCTGACCGAGTCAGTGGTGCTTCCTGCTTTAGTTTTTGCTACTAAGCAGGAATCAGGAGGATATAATTATGGTCAGATTTGCCAAATGGATGGCAAGGGAAAGCTTTGTACACGTCTCTGTGGTGAAAAGGTGGTCTAGAGGTTTGAACACGTCTGTGTGTGTGGTGTAAAAAGGTGGTCTAGAGGTTTGAACACGTCTCTGTGTGTGGTGTAAAGGTGGTCTAGAGGTTTGTACACGTCTCTGTGTGTGGTGTAATGGTGGTCTAGAGGTTTGAACACGTCTCTGTGTGTGGAGTAAAGGTGGTCTAGGTCTTGTAACCTTCCGGTTACTAGTCCGCCACTCTAACCACTAGTCCGCCGCTCTAACCACTAGTCCGCCGCTCTAACCACTAGTCCGCCGCTCTAACCACTAGGCTACCGCTCTAACCACTAGGCTACCCTGCCACCCCCATGCCTTGTCTACTACTCTTTTGGTGAGTTCTTATTGTCTTATTTCACTGCAGAGCCTTCAGCCCTCCTCAACATGACTTAGCTCGCCCTTTTGTCCCCCCCCCACACATGCGGTGACCTCACCTGGCTTAACTAGTGCGTCCAGTAATGCAACCTCTCTCATCGTCACTCAATGCCTAGGTTTACCTCCACTGTACTCACATCCTAACACACCCTTGTCTGTACATTATGCCCTGAATCAATTTCTCTGTTCCCAACGCACTAGACGACCAGATCTTATAGCCTTTAGCCGTACCCTTATCCTACTCCTCCTCTGTTCCTCTGGTGATAAAGAGGTTAACCCAGGCCCTGTAGCTCCCAGTACTACATTCCCAGGTACTACATACCTATTCCCCTGGTGCTGTCATTTGTTGACTTTTGTAACTGTAAAAGCCTTGGTTTCATGCATGTTCACATCATAAGCCTCCTCCCTAAGTTGGTTTTATTAGCTTTTTCAAACAGAAATTTGCATCCTGTACCACTAATTCCAAAAAGGTTTGGGACACTGTAAAGTCCATGGAGAATAAGAGCACCTCCTCCCAGCTGCCCACTGCACTGAGGCTAGGAAACACTGTCACCACCGATAAATCTACTCTTCTATTGTTACCAATGACCTGCCACTGGCATTAAACAAAGTCTGTGTGTTTATGTATGCTGATGATTCAACCATGTTCATTTCAGCAATCACAGCTAATGAAGTCACTGAAACCCTTAAAACCTGTTTGAGATCGAGCTACTTTTTTCAACATTCTGTTAAAAATCGCGCAACATTTCAACGTCCTGCTACTCATGCCAGGAATATAGTATATGCATATGATTAGTATGTGTGTATAGACAACACACTTTCTAGAACTGGTTCAATGGTGTCTGTGACTATAACAGAACGAGTTCCGTTGTCAAAATCGCAAGAAAACCTCACCACAAAATCTCCAAAGAAAAAATCCATCCGCCAGTGTTTGTATTGTCTAAGGCTTGTCATAAATAATGGAACTGTGTTTGCAATTCCTACAGATTCCACACGATGTCGCCAGTGTTGTGATTACCAGGGCACTTTATCCTTGGTTAGATTGGTCAATAACACATCCGGTCTTCAGGTGCGCCACAGAAAAAAATGTCCGTGAGGAACTGGAAATCTTTTTGTAAACTTCTAGCTATTGAATACAGATCTCTCTGTGATCAATTTGATCGTTTATTAACGTTTACTAATACCTAAACTTGGATTACAGAAGTAGGTTGAAGTGTTTTGTCAAAGTTTATAGGCAACTTTATGAATTTTAAAAAATTACGTCGCGTTGGGAAACGTGCATTTTTCCATGGATTTCACGGTGTTCATAAATGGACATTTTGGGTATATATGGACCGATTTAATCGAAAAAAAGACCCAATTGTGATGTTTATGGGACATATAGGAGTGCCAACAAAGAATCTCGTCAAAGGTAATGAATGTTTTATATTTTATTTCTGCGTTTTTGGTAGCGCCGGCTACGGTAATTTGTTTGTTTACGTGCCCTTTCTGTGTGTCAGGGAGCTGCATGCTATCAGATAATAGCTTGTCATGCTTTCGCCAAAAAGCATTTTACAAATCTGACATGTTAGCTATATTCACAACGAGTGTGGCTTGATTTGAGTAACCTGGATGTGAATTTTAATGAAAGTTTGAGTTTTAACGAGTACAATTAGTTGGCGCTCTGGAATTTCCGCTCATTTGGTTCCTGTACAGGAACCAACTCCTGAAGAAGTTTTAACAAGGAGTTGTAGTCAGTTTTGGAATGGGTGGCCAGTAATATGCTGGAACTGAACATCTCTAAAACTAAGAGCATTGTATTTGGTTCAAATTGTTCCGTAAGTTCGAGACCTCAGCTGAATCTGGTAATGAAAGTGTGGCTTTTGAACATTTTGAGGAGATTGAATTACTTGGTGTTACCTTCGAATGTAAACTGTCATGGTCAAAACACAAAGATTCAATGGTTGTAAAGATGGGGAGAGGTCTGTCTGTAATAAGGAGATGCTCTGCATTTTGACACCACACTCCAAACAGTCCTGCAGACTCTAGTTTTGTCTTGATTATTGCCCAATCATGTGGTCAGTTAAGCTGCAGCTGGCCCAGAACATAGTGGCACGTCTTGCTCATCATTGTAATCATAGAGCTAATAGAAATACTATTCATGCCAGTCTCTCCTGGCTAATATTTGAGGAGAGACTGACTGCATCACTTCTTCTTTTCAGAAGAAACTTTCATATGTTGCAAATTCCAAATGGATTCCATAGTAATACACAGTTTTGATACACACACTTATCCCACCAGCCACGCCACCAGGGGTATTTTCACAGTCCCAAACCCAGAACAAAATCAAGAAAGTGTACAAATTATATAGAGTCATTATTTCATGATACTCACTTCCATCTCATTTTGCTCAAATGAACAGCAAACCTGTTTTCAAAAACTAGTAAAGCAACACCTCATGGCACAATGTGTCACACCCTGACCATAGTTTGCTTTGTATGTTTCTAGGTTTTGTTTGGTCAGGGTGTGATCTGAGTGGGCATTCTATGTTGGATGTCTTGTTTGTCTATTTCTATGTCTGGCCTGATATGGTTCTCAATCAGAGGCAGGTGTTAGTCATTGTCTCTGATTGGGAACCATATATAGGTAGCCTGTTTGGTGTTGGGTTTTGGTGGGTGATTGTTCCTGTCTCTGTGTTTGCACGAGATAGGGCTGTTTTTAGTCTTCCGCGTTTATTGTTTTGTAGTGTTTATGTTTTTTTAATTAAACATGAATCAATATAACCACGCTGCGTTTTGGTCCACCTCTCCTTCAAGTAAAGAAAACCGTTCTACAATGTCTCTCCCCTATCTTGACTTAGATGTTTTGTGAATGTATTGACATGTAGACTATGTGTGATATTTTTAAATTGATTTAGTTCTGTCCTTGAGCTGTTCTTGTCTATTAATGTTCTGTGTTTTGTCATGTTTCATGTTTTGTGTTGGACCCCAGGAAGAGTAGCTGCTGCTTTTGTAACAGCTAATCGGGATCCTAATAAAATCCCCCCAAATAACTTCCTGTATGTCGACACTCTAATCAAACAAGGATGTGGTTATTGGATGATCCCCTACTTTGCATGTCATTGATCCGTGTCTTGTGTGACAGATCATCTTCATCATCATTGATTCAACATTACAATTCAGAAAACGTCTCAGATGACCCCAATGAATTGTTGTTAGTAATGAAACAGTGGTTTTTGTGAAAGTATGTTTATTTGACAAATAAAAATATATTTCCTCTAATATAGTAATATATAAGTCAACACACCTACTCAGTGCAGGCAGAAGATCAAACAAGCGATCGTTGAAGTTATGCTAATTTTAAGGTAATTGTTTTTAAATTTAAACAGCAGTTGACAACATGGGAGACTCCTAAGTCTTGTACACGGTGGTGTAGTGGAGGGTAAGAACTTTTTCCTCACATTTTGTATTTTACACAAACATTTTGCCACCCATCATGAAAAAACGCTAAGAAAATACGGGAGCGTTACTTTTTTCACAAAGAATGGCGTTTAACCACCTATTTTTTTAATTACATCACTGGTTGTACAAATTACTTCAGATAATTACTCCAGATGCTGAGGATGACGATGAAGCTGAAGGTAATGAAGATGCAGTAGACGCCAAACAGCAGCCGGTCGAGGATGTAGCCCACCTGCATCCAGTCCTGGGAGATCTGGTTCCCGTCCACATGCTGGGCCACCTGGAGGCGGATGGACTGGAGCTCATTGCCCAGATTCCTCAGCTCCGCCAGGGCTGGATCGCCTGCCTCTGCCCACATCTTACCTGGTTCTCCTGTTTGAACCTGTCTCTCCACCGTCACTAGAGGGCAGATTTTCACGTCTGTTTCTTAGAGACAAGAGGGAAGGAAGGGAGAAATGTGAACTTATGAATATACCTCCTACTGACACAAATTATTGATGAACGTTGGTAGTACAATTCTGTCTAAGGTCGAACCTTAGACTAGTCAAGTGTCTGGAAAAATGTATCAGAGTGATTCCTGCATTTATGTTACTGTTCAGGCCTGTGATTGAATTCTTCACAAGGATCTGCTAACTGAATGAAAGTCTGTGTAATTGTAAATCCCTGGAGGATCAGACAGGGTACCTCTTGCAACTGGATTGAGGATGATCTTGTCCTCTCCGGATTTCTGAGGCAGCAAGACGAGGGTGCCCATGAAGCGCAGGACGATCACTCGGACCCAGCCAGGCACTGGGTGGAAGTTACTGGAGCCGACCAGGAGGTTGGTGATGAGAATAGTCTCCAGCAGGCTGGCCACCATCAGAGCCAAGCAGATGGCGAAGAACACATCTGCATGTGCAGGAGGTGAAGAGAGGAAAATATTCAGCCACTCTTAGGACAAAGAAAGTGGACTTCAGCTAATTAAATAACACAAAGTGAACATCTACCTCTGTGACTTACGACAAAAATGGTGTTTCCAGTACACATGTTTTCCTACTCACTTATCTTTTTTTGACCCACTTTTCATGGTATCCAATTGGTAGTAGTTAGTCTTGTCTCATCACTGCACCTCCCGCACAGACTAAGGAGAGGCTAAGGTTGAGAGCCATGCATCCTCTGAAACACAACCCAACCTAGCCGCACTGCTTCTTGACACAACCCAGGAGCCAGCCTCACCAATAGGAAACACCATGCACCTGCACTGCACCCAGCCCGCCACAGGAGTCACTAGTGCATGATGAGACAAGGATAACCCTGCCAGCCAAACCCTCCCTAACCCGGACAACGCTCTACGTCGCCCCATGGACCTCCCGGTCACAGCCGGCTGCGACAGAGCCGGGGCTCGATCCCAGAGTTTCTGGTGGCGCATCTAGCACTGCGATGTGCCACCTGGGAGGCTCTCATACTCACTTATCAATGGTATGGTGCTTCCTGTGACTGGCAGCAGGTCATTCACGATGAGCAGGAAGACGGAGTAACCAAAAATAAGGCTCATCTTGAAGGAGGAGCGGTCCGCGTTCTGGGGAGGCAGCAGGAAGCTGAAGAGATCCACAGTGATGAGGAAGCAGCTGGGGATCAGGAGGTTCACCACGTAGAGGGTTGCTCTGCGCCTCAGGACAATCTACAGTTCAGAGACACAACGGTCAATGTCAACCTTCAAGGGTGATTTGGTGTTATGCAACATATTCTAATTTCAGACAAGACAAAGCCATAATTATCTGGGTTAGCATCCTATGTGTGAAACATGAAGTACTCTCTGAAACAATTGTTATGCTCGGAATATACAGAACTCAACGTTCTGTGGTAGTAGAGCCAAATTTCTGGCATCTGAGAAATTGCAGTGCTTTGGGTTCGTACGTAGAAGCAGAGCTCATCATAGGGGTTGCTTTCTCCCTGATCGAGTGCTGATAAATTGAATCTCCTGGATTTGATGTCCATCAGCTCCCACTCCCCTTCGGTGGACAACACGCTAATGGAGCGTTTCAGGATGTCCTCCACCTTCTTCCCTAAAATAATCCTTATGTCCGACACTGCAGGGGAGATAAAGGAATGGGACATCCTGGGATGAATGGGTTGAACCTATATGGAAGCAGAACATGATCTGTACTGAGGGATTGGTAAACTCGGGCCTAATAGCAAATGGATCCCTTGGTTGACACCGAGTAATATATAAAATCCTTCAATGGACTCAGTGGGCCACCCTGTTTCACATCTATCATTTCAGATCACAAAAGTGAGGATGTTTTTTGGGGAGCGAAGGAGCGATGGGTTTGGCATAGGATCCTTATGTTCAAAGAGGTCCTAAAGCATGGTTGCATTGACGTCTTACCGCGGTGGATGTAGGAGTTGAAGGTGAAGGTGCAGTTCTGGACATCAAAGGGGAAGGTGTAGATGTCCAGGTTACAGGAGCTAACCACTCTGACAGGTTCGGCGTCTCGCACTTTACCAGTGTGCTTAATGTACACATAAGGGACGATGGGAGCTCTGTTTTCATCCATACTGTAAAACAGGGTGAAACGGGGACAATTTCAAACGATGGGCATGATATATATGATAAATTTTTTAATACTGACTGGATCTGTTACAAGTGCAAAAAAAAGGTACATATCTAAAATGTTTGTAAGGATGTCCTTCCCCCCCAAAATTATAATAAGAATAATCCTATGAATAAAACATGACGTATTCTCTGAAACAATAATAATGCTAGAAATATAGAGAACTCAACATTCGGTAGCAGAGCCAAATTAATGGTGTCTGAGTAATTGCAGTGCTTTGTTTCATGCATGTTAATATTAGAAGCCTCTTCCCCAAGTTTGTTTTATTCACTGCCTTAGCACATTCTGCCAACCCTAACAATAATCCTAACCAAAAACCCCTGAAATTTCCATCCCTAACTATAACATTTTCTGACAAGATAGAACTGCCAAAAGGGGTGGAGATGCAATCTACTGCAGAGAGAGCCTGCAGACTTCAGTATTTACTATCCAATTTGAGCTTCTACTTTTAAAAATCCACCTTTCCAGAAACAAGTCTCTCAACTTTGCCGCTTGCTACAGACCACCTTCTGCCCCCAGCTGTGCCCTGGGCACCATATGTGAATTGATTGCCCCCCATCTATCTTCAGTGCTTGTGCTGTTATCTGACCTAAACTGGGACATGCTTAACACCCCGGCCATCCTACAATCTAAGATAGATGCCCTCAATCTCACACAAATTATCAATGAACCTACTAGGTACAACCCCAAATCCGTAAATATGGGCACCCTTATAGATATCATCCTAACCAACCTGCCCTCCGAATACACCTCTGCGGTCTTCAACCAAGATCTCAGGGATGACTGCCTCTTTGCCTGCGTCCGTAATGGGTCTGCGGTCAAATGACCACCCATCATCACTGTAAAACATCACTGTAAAACGCTCCCTAAAACACTTCAGTGAGCAGGCCTTTCTAATCGACCTGGCCTGGGTATCCTGGAAGGATATTTACCTCATTCCGTTAGTAGAGGATGCCTGGTTGTTCTTTAAAAGTGCTTTCCTCACCTTCTTAAATATGCATGCCCCATTCAAAAAATGTAGAACCAGGAACAGATATAGCCCTTGGTTCACTTCAGACCTGACTGTCCTTGACCAGTACAAAAACATCCTGTGGCGTACTGCATTAGCATCGAATAGTCCCTGCGATATGCAACTTTTCAGGGAAGTTGGGAACCAATATACACAAGCAATATGCACAGGCAGTAAAGCAAAGGTCAGCTTTTTCAAACAGAAATTTGCATCCTATAGCACAAACTCCAAAAAGTTCTGGGACTCTGTAAAGTCCATGGAGAATAAGACCACCTCCTCCGAACTGCCCTGCAATGAGGCTAGGAAACACTGTCACCACCGATGAATCTACGATATTCGAGAATTTCAATAATCATTTTTCTATGACTGGCCATTCTTTCCACCTGGCTACCCCTACCCCGGTCAACAGCCCTGCGCCCCCCACAGCAACTTGCCCAAGCCTCCCCCATTTCTCCTTCACCCAAATCCAGATAGCTGATGTTCTGAAAGATAATCTGGACCCTCTCTAAAATTAACCGCCAAAATTGTTGCAACCCCTATTACTAGCCTGTTCAACCTCTCTTTCGTATCGTCTGAGATCCCCAAATATTGGAAATCTGCCACGGTCATCCCCCTCTTCAAAGGGGGAGACACTCTAGACCCAAACTGCTACAAACCTATATCTATCCTAACCTGCCTTTCTAAGGTCTTCGAAAGCCAAGTTAACAAACAGATCACCGAATCCCACCGTACCTTTTCCGCTATGCAATCTGGTTTCTAAGCTGTTCATGGGTGCACCTCAGCCACGCCCAAGGTCCTAAACGATATCATAACCGCCATTGAAAAAAGACAGTACTGTGCAGCCGTCTTTAACGATCGGCTTTCAACTCTGTCAATCACCACATTCTTATCAGCAGACTCAATAGCCTTGGTTACTCAAATGACTCCCTCGCCTGGTTCACCAACTACTTCTCAGACAGAGTTCAGTGTGTCAAATCGGAAGGCCTATTGCCCGGACCTCTGGCAGTCTCTATGGGGGTTTCACAGGGTTAAATTCTCAGGCCGTCTCTTTTCTCTGTATACATCATTGATGTCGCTCTTGCTGCTGGTGATTCTCTGATCAACCTCTACGCAGACGACACCATTCCTTTGACTTCTTTTGACTTTTGACTTTGGACACCGTGTAAACTAACCTCCAGACGAGGTTCAATGCCATACAACTCTACTTCTGTGGCATCCAACTGCTCTTAAATGCAAGTAAAACTAAATGCATGCTCTTCAGGTGTCTGGTTAGACTGTAAACTCTCCTTCCAGACTCACATTAAGCATCTCCAATCCAAAATTAAATCTAGAATCGGCTTCCTATTTTGCAAAACAAAGCATCTTTCACTCATCCTGGCAAACATACCCTCGTAAAACTGACTATCCTACCGATCCTTGACTTCGGCGATGTCATTTACAAAATAGCCTCCAACACTCTACTCAATAAATTGGATGCAGTCTATCACAGTGCCCTCCGTTTTGTCACCAAAGCCCCATATACTACCCACCACTGCGACCTATATGCTCTCGTTGGCTGGCCCTCGCTTCGTATTCGTCGCCAAACCCACTGGCTCCAGGTCATCTATAAGTCATTGCTAGGTAAAGCGCTGCCTTATCTCAGCTGACTGATCACCATAGCAGCACCCACCCGTAGCATGCGCTCCAGCAGGTATATCTCACTGGTCACCCCCAAAGCCAATTCCTGATGTTAATTATTTTGCCACTATGGACTGTTTTTTGCCTTACCTCCCTTATCTTAGCTCATTTGCTCACACTGTATATAGACTTTTCTACTGTATTATTGACTGTATGTTTGTTTTACTCCATATGTAACTCTGTGTTGTTGTTTGTGTCGCACTGCTTTGCTTTATCTTGGCCAGGTCGCAGTTGTAAATGAGAACTTGTTCTCAACTAGCCTACATGGTTAAATAAAGGATAAAACATTTTTTTTAAATATACACTGCTCAAAAACATAAAGGGAACACTTAAACAACACAATGTAACTCCAAGTCAATCACACTTCTGTGAAATCAAACTGTCCCACTTAGGAAGCAACACTGATTGACAATAAATTTCACATGCTGTTGTGCAAATGGAATTGACAACAGGTGGAAATTATAGGCAATTAGCAAGACACCCCCAATAAAGGAGTGGTTCTGCAGGTGGTGACCACAGACCACTTCTCAGTTCCTATGCTTCCTGGCTGATGTTTTGGTCACTTTTGAATGCTGGCGGTGCTTTCACTCTAGTGGTAGCATGAGACGGAGTCTACAACCCACACAAGTGGCTCAGGTAGTGCAGCTCATCCAGGATGGCACATCAATGCGAGCTGTGGCAAGAAGGTTTGCTGTGTCTGTCAGCGTAGTGTCCAGAGCATGGGTGCTCTACCAGGAGACAGGCCAGTACATCAGGAGACGTGGAGGAGGCCGTAGGAGGGCAACAACCCAGCAGCAGGACCGCTACCTTCTGCCGCTACCTTCTGCTGCCTGCAACATCCTCCAGCATGACCGGTTTGGCAGTGGGTCAGTCATGGTGTGGGGTGGCATTTCTTTGGGGGGCCGCACAGCCCTCCATGTGCTCGCCAGAGGTAGCCTGACTGCCATTAGGTACCGAGATGAGATCCTCAGACCCCTTGTGAGAGCATATGCTGGTGCGGTTGGGCCTGGGTTCCTCCTAATGCAAAACAATGCTAGACCTCATGTGGCTGGAGTGTGTCAGCAGTTCCTGCAAGAGGAAGGCATTGATGCTATGGCCTGGCCCGCCCGTTCCCCAGACCTGAATCCAATTGAGCACATCTGGGACATCATGTCTCGCTCCATCCACCATCCATCCAATGCACCACAGACTGTCCAGGAGTTGGCGGATGCTTTAGTCCAGGTCTGGGAGGAGATCCCTCAGGAGACCATCCGCCACCTCATCAGGAGCATGCCCAGGTGTTGTCGGGAGGTCATACAGGCACGTGGAGGCAACATACACTACGGAGCCTCATTTTGACTTGTTTTAAGGACATTACATAAAAGTTGGATCAGCCCGTAGTGTGGTTTTCCACTTTAATTTTGAGTGTAACTCCATGGGTTGATACATTTGATTTCCATTGATAATTTTTGTGTGATTTTGTTGTCAGCACATTCAACTATGTAAAGAAAAAAGTATTAAATAAGAATATTTCATTCATTCAGATCTAGGATGTGTTATTTTAGTGTTCCCTTTATTTTTTTGAGCAAGCAGTGTATAATCGAGATTCTTCAAAGTAGCCACCTTGACAGCTTTGCAGAAAGTTGTTTACATCCCTGTTAGTGAGCATTTCTTATTTGACTAGGTAATCCATCCACCTGACACGTGGCATATCAAGAAACTGATTATACAGCATGATTATTACACAGGTGCACCTTGTGCTGGGGACAATAAAGAGCCACTGTAAAAGGCGTAGTTATGTCACAAGAGATGTCTCAAGTTTTGAGGGAGTGTGCAATTGGCATGCTGACTGCAGGCATGTCCACCAGAGCTGTTTGCAGAGATTTGAATGTTCATTTCTTCACCATAAGCTGCCTCCAACGTCATTTTAGAGAATCTCGCAGTACGTCCAACCGGCCACACAATCGCAGGCCATGTGTATGGCGTTGTGAGGCGCTAGTGGTTTCCTGACGCCAACATTGTGAACATTGTGAACAGAGTGCTCAATGGTGACGGTGGGGTTATGGTATGCGCAGGCATAAGCTACGGACAACGAACAAAAAAATAAGTATATTGTATCTATATAGACTATAGAGATGTTTAACTCACAATTCATTGATTACCACATCTGGTGACCAGAACCTTTCCCTGGGGAGAGAAATATTGGCAGAGCCGCATTGGACTGGGTCCCAGCTGAAAAATTCATTCTCCCATTCCTAAAACAACACATTAGCAACAGTACAATATGTTTGTAAGCAGCATTCGAAATTACAATTCAATATTTCGGATTGTGTAACATTCAAAGATACATTTTTTATTTTAATGTTAACATAATTATATATCACTATTGCTATCCAGTGCATATTGGTGAATGGATGTTGTGTGTCCTAACACATATGAAGTAATGTGAAGTAACATTCTGTAGGAGAATCAGAAACCAAAGTGCACATTTAAAATGACTCTCATACACTGCGTACGTATACTTGCTAAAATAATACGCTCACCTTCACCAGCCAAATGTAGGTGTTCAACAGTTGTGCTTTTTCTTCCTGAAAAGAGAATTAGTTTTCCTACAAAGTAAAGGCAATAAAGCCACATTTTACATAAGTCTACGAAACAGGATGTGGAGGAACATTCAGAACACTATAGCACATGTCAAATACATTGATGGATTTAATGGTATGTCTCCTCAGGTGAACTAGTTGAAAGGGATACCATGCTGTCCTACTACTCCTTACCACACCCAGGATGCCGTAGAGAGTGAAGTACATGCTGATGTTGGTGGGGGTTGAGAGGTTCATGACAGGTCGTATGGAGTACAGCTTCATGACGTTCTCCAGGGCGGCCAGAAGGGATATGGTGTTGGGGTTGGTGCAGTTCACCACTATCTTACATCTCAGGCATGGCGCTGGGGAAACAATGGTAACCATGCTGCTTTATATTGTGGTTTCGTTATGACCCTGTGTGGCCCAGTTGGTAAAACATGGTGCTGCAATGCCAGAGTTGTGGGTTCAATTCCCACGGGGGACCGGGATAAAAATGTATTCACTCTCTACTATATGTTGTTCTGGGTATGAGAATCTGGTAAATGAGGTCAAATATCTGATCATCTTCAGTGAAAAGTCTTTAATTTTGGGGTTCTTGCGTATTGTAGATATCATTATTAGAATCTTCTTAGAAATGAAGACCTTGCTACTTTTTCACATGATAGTGAAATTAATTGACTGCAAACCCACAAATACATTCTGTTATGGCCTTGATCGTTAAGGTATCAGATACCCCAAGTAATATCAAAAAGTGAACATAAAACGAAAGAATAAATGAAAACAAACTATTACTCAAATATAATACTTAAGGATGATTTAAATGAGTTGACTTGACTTTTTCTTTCCCCGTGTCCCAGCTGTACCTACCCTGTACCATGATGCAGCAGATGATGAACAGAACCTGGTGGGAACAGACCCACCATCGTTGAGACTGAAATAGTCATTTAAAAAATCACTGTTAGGTTCAAAGGTCAAACTGTATTTTAGAGATACGGTCCATTGTTTAGTGTATGTTTGATAATTAACACAATGTTTATAACACCATGAATTACTTAATGAATTCACAACTTAATTTACCTCAAAAGACACCGAACAAATGTTTTGACCATTTACAGTAATGCATTGAAGCACAACACACAGACCCACAACTTAAGTAACGTAAAACCCCCAATTGTAACGAAAGGCATTAGAATGAAAGATATTTACCTCCATTTTGGAAAAATCCTTGGCTGCCATCAAGCAGCAAGCTACAAGTTCTTGACCGTTTCAATCATATGGCTGAAGAACTGTTCAGAGCAAAGCTTTGTTTCCTCACTCCCATAGCGATGGCATCTCTTCACCAGCTGGAACAAGTTGAATATATACAGACTAATTTGCATAGTTAAACACTTATGTTGATGTAATGTCATGTCATATCATAACTTGCTGTTGGAGAATCCACTGAAAATCTTACAGCTCCAGACTGTTTTCAAGTTTGAACACAGTTCTCCTGCAACAAAGATCTCTGATACATTAGAAGTGACACGAGGATTCAATGATATTCTTGATTGTGCAATCAAACTAAAGTGTTGTAGAAATATTCCTAGAGAACAGAGAAGACCATGAGTGAGATCCATAAACTTTGGAGCAAATGAGGTGGTCAGTAGAGCAGGTGAACTCTTGTGGTACAGAGCTACTTTACCTGCAGGGGGTTGGATACAAAACAGACGTGAGCCACAGTAAATGGCTGTGGTGGAGGGTGAATTTGCCCATAGAAGCTGATCCTGGGTCAGTGTATTATTTTCCACACTAATGGTTAAGGTTAAGCTTGGGGGAGGGGAAGCTGATCCTAGATCTGTACCGAGGGGACATTTCACCTCAGAGCTGTGGTGTGCCAACCTACGCAACAAGTGCAACCAGTGGGCATCAGACGATAGTGTACCACAGCTCTGCAGACAATACACGTACTGGGCTATGGAAATAAGCTGAGGGTTCACCTCAGCACACAAAGGAACAGGTGTCCCAATGTCCCCCCATTCAGCTCTCCCACCCAAATCATTTGTTATGTAACTTGTGTTATGAATTGTATGGTAATGTTTATTCTCTATCTCGTGTCTGATACAACATAGAGGATGATCATTTAATTATAGATGGGCGATAATATGAGTCCTGGAATTAGTTCATGACTTAATTAAGGAGATCTCTTTATTTGTAAATATAATATCTGCAATCAAGTACTAATGTGTCTGTAAACATCAGCATGTTAAGATGAACATTCCAATAATTATGGGCCAAAATTCACCATTCAATTATTATCTCACGACATCAGTCAGGAAGTTAAAGCTTGGTCGCAAATGAGTCTTCCAAATGGACAATGATCCCAAGCATAATTTCAAAGTTGTGTCAAAATGGCTTAAGGACAACAAAGTCAAGGTATTAGACTGGCCATCACAAAGCCCTGACCTCAATCCTATAGAAAATGTGTGGGCAGAACTAGAAAAAGCGTGTTTTATTTCTTATTTTTTTATTTAACCTTTATTTAACCAGGTAGGCTAGTTGAGAACAAGTTCTCATTTGCAACTGTGACCTGGCCAAGATAAAGCATAGCAGTGTGAACAGACAACACAGAGTTACACATGGAGTAAACAATTAACAAGTCAATAACACAGTACAAAAAAAGGGGAGTCTATATACATTGTGTGCAAAAGGCATGAGGAGGTAGGCGAATAATTACAATTTTGCAGATTAACACTGGAGTGATAAATGATCAGATGGTCATGTACAGGTAGAGATATTGGTGTGCAAAAGAGCAGAAAAGTAAAGAAATAAAAACAGTATGGGGATGAGGTAGGTGAAAATGGGTGGGCTATTTCCCAATAGACTATGTACAGCTGCAGCGATCGGTTAGCTGCTCAGATAGCACATGTTTGAAGTTGGTGAGGGAGATAAAAGTCTCCAACTTCAGGGATTTTTGCAATTCGTTCCAGTCACAGGCAGCAGAGTACTGGAACGAAAGGCGGCCAAATGAGGTGTTGGCTTTAGGGATGATCAGTGAGATACACCTGCTGGAGCGCGTGCTACGGATGGGTGTTGCCATCGTGACCAGTGAACTGAGATAAGGCAGAACTTTACCTAGCATGGACTTGTAGATGACCTGGAGCCAGTGGGTCTGGCGACGAATATGTAGCGAGGGCCAGCCGACTAGAGCATACAAGTCGCAGTGGTGGGTGGTATAAAGTGCTTTAGTGACAAAACGGATGGCACTGTGGTAAACTGCATCCAGTTTGCTGAGTAGAGTGTTGGAAGCAATTTTGTAGATGACATCGCCGAAGTTGAGGATCGGTAGGATAGTCAGTTTTACTAGGGTAAGTTTGGCGGCGTGAGTGAAGGAGGCTTTGTTGCGGAATAGAAAGCCGACTCTTGATTTGATTTTCGATTGGAGATGTTTGATATGAGTCTGGAAGGAGAGTTTACAGTCTAGCCAGACACCTAGGTACTTATAGATGTCCACATATTCAAGGTCGGAACCATCCAGGGTGGTGATGCTCGTCAGGCATGCGCGTGCAGGCCGCGATCGGTTGAAAAGCATGCATTTGGTTTTACTAGCGTTTAAGAGCAGTTGGAGGCCACGGAAGGAGTGTTGTATGGCATTGAAGCTCGTTTGGAGGTTAGACAGCACAGTGTCCGGCCCCCTCCAGTGTGCGAGGAGGCCTACAAACCTGACTCAGTTACACCAGCTCTGTCAGGAGGAATGGGCCAAATTTCACCCAACTTATTGTGGGAAGGTTGTGGACGGCTACCAGAAACGTTTGACCCAAGTTAAACTATTTAAAGGCGATGCTCCCAAATACTAATTGAGTGTATGTAAACTTCTGACCCACTGGAAACGTGACGAAGGAAATAAAAGCTGTAATAAATCATTCTCTCTAGTATTATTCTGACATGTCACATTCTTAAAATACATTGGTGATCCTAACTGACATAAAACAGGGAATGTTTACTAGGATTAAATGCCAGGAATTGTGAACAACTGAGTATAAATGTATTTGGCTAAGGTGTGTGTAAACTTCCGACTTCAACTGTTGATGTTTGCAATCAAGTATTACTGTCTCTGTAAACATCAGCATTGTGTTAAGATGAACATTCAAATAATTGTCGCTAGGAGTAGCTAAACGTGTATGGAGGAAACGGTACTAAAATACAGTTTCAATCCTTTTTAACTTTATCATCACGCTGCCAATAATACATTCGATTCACACAATGACTGGGAAGAAATGCAAATGAGTTCATAAAGCCATTTTATTTGTATTGTCTTTGACAAAGGGGGGGGGGGGGGCGGTGTTGTGGCCAGTGCAGGCCTGTCACCGTTACCATAAAGGCGAGGTCATCATCATGACAGAGGAAGAGGATATGTGGTGTGTTTATTTTGGTTATGGGTAATAAACTTCCACATAATAATACAAAGGAGTGACATGCTGTGTCTTGAACATTATTCTTGTAGTAGTTCACGCCTCATATCACACCCCATCATCAACAAATGTCTTGTGCATTAAAACTGGTTTCGTCTTCATGAGATTGGATTACAATTACAAATAGACACACTGTGGAGTAAGACAGGAAATACACAGACCCAACAGTATTGTTGGTGTACCAGCAGAATAATTCAATGACCGTAATAAAGCTCTGTGTCACGCTCGCTATCGTCAAACTCCCTGTCATAAATCAACCGAGGCACAGCGTGCATGTAGTTCCACATTTTTTAATGAAAGTGACACCGAAACAACGAAGAAACAAACAGGTAAACAGAAAAAAGAAAAAAAAGACTGTGACACAACCCGAGGTGCACACGAACACACACGGAAAATAATTACCCACAAAACACAGGTGGGAAAAGGCTACCTAAGTATGGTTCTCAATCAGAGACAACGATTGACAGCTGCCTCGGGAACCATACCAGGCCAAATACATAGAAATAGAAAACATAGAAAAAACACATAGAATGCCCACCCCAACTCACACCCTGACCAAACCAAAATAGAGACATAAAGGAACTAAGGTCAGGACGTGACACATTGTTTGTACACACACTGGAACAGCTGCAAAATAAAGGCAATCCATTTCCTCTTCAAATGAATCACAAGTAGAGGAACCTTCTCTACTTCTCTAACCTCACATAGCTGAGGAACCTTCTCTACCTCTCTAACCCCACATAGCTGAGGAACCTTCTCTACTTCTTTAACCTCACATAGCTGAGGAACCTTCTCTACCTCTCTAACCCCACATAGCTGAGGAACCTTCTCTATCTCTCTAACCCCACATAGCTGAGGAACCTTCTCTACCTCTCTAACCTCACATAGCTGAGGAACCTTCTCTACTTCTCTAACCTCACATAGCTGAGGAACCTTCTCTACTTCTCTAACCTCACATAGCTGAGGAACCTTCTCTACTTCTCTAACCTCACATAGCTGAGGAACCTTCTCTACTTTCTCTACTTCTCTAACCTCACATAGCTGAGGAACCTTCTCTACCTCTCTAACCCCACATAGCTGAGGAACCTTCTCTACTTCTCTAACCTTACATAGCTGAGGAACCTTCTCTACTTCTCTAACCTTACATAGCTGAGGAACCTTCTCTACCTTTCTAACCCCACATAGCTGAGGAACCTTCTCTACTTCTCTAACCTTACATAGCTGAGGAACCTTCTCTACTTCTCTAACCTTACATAGCTGAGGAACCTTCTCTACCTCTTTAACCCCACATAGCTGAGGAACCTTCTCTACCTCTCTAATCTCACGTTGCTGAGGCTCTTATTCCACTTTCGTTGTGCCCTGTGCAGCCACACTTATCTTCCACCAGTTCCACCAGTGTCTCACTGCATTTATTTAATCAACAAATAGCTTTAGCAATCAGACATTAGGGTGTACCCAATGACCACTAGATATAGACAAGTAAACAAAGAGAAATATTATAAAAAAAAGTGTATTAGGGCGTATACCAGTCTATTTCTACCATATTCTACCGGGCTTTAAAACGCTTTGTGCAAAGGCCCATACTGCAAGCTTCGCAATGGGCACTCTCATGGGGGGGACCTTCATCGTCTTCGTCATCGAAATCACGTCTGTTTCTCTTGCCCAGGTTCTCGCGGTAGCACTTGACACGAATCTTCTCCATCAGTTTCTCCAGTAGGACTTCGAGTTTCTCCTCATCGAAACTGGCCTCCTCCATAAGTGCGCCGTCACATTGCCTGCATTCCTGACGCAAACATCGCACTTTCACCATTCCCTGCCCTGACGATAGATGCATGTGAAACACCACATTCACCCGGCCAGAGGACCAATTTCTGTTACACTTGGAGCACTTGAACCTTCATGTGGGAATTGGAGAAAAAAGGGGAAGTGGGTTTCAGACACAAGCAGCTTTTAACAGAGCAATTGTTGACATCCATTACGGTGCTGTTGTAATCAACTTGTGTTATACTTTGCGCAAGTATTCTTTGTACTTCAACCCCAGGCACAGTCTTTACCTGGTGTTGAATTAGAAATAATTCAGTCTTTACCTGGTGTTGAATTAGAAATAATTCAGTCTTTACCTGGTGTTGAATTAGAAATAATTCAGTCTTTACCTGGTGTTGAATTACAAATAATTACATTCAAACATACTTTTTGAGAGGGCTACATGAAAGCTAGAGAAATATACTGAACAAAAATATGTAAAGTGTTGGTCCCTTGTTCCATGAGCTGAAGTAAAATATCCCCAAACTTTTCCATACGCACAAGCTTATTTCTCTCAAATTTTGTGCACAAATTTGTCTACATCCCTGTTGGTGAGCATTTCTCCTTTGCCAAGATAATCCATCAACCTGACAGGTGTGGCATATCAATAAGCTGATTAAAGAGCATGATCATTACACAGGTGCACTTTGTGCTAGGGACAATAAAAGACCACTCTAAAATGTGCAGTTTTGTCACACAACACAATGCCACACAGATGTCTTAAGTTTTGAGGGAGAATGCAATTTGCAATGCTGACTGCAGGAATGTCCACCAGAGATGTTGCCAGAGCTCATTTAATTTCTCTACCATAAGCCGTCCCCAACATCGTTTTAGAGAATTTGGCAATACTGGCAACCGGCCTCACAACCGCAGACCGTGTGTAATCAAGCCAGCCCAGGACCTCCACATCCGGCTTCTTCGCCTGCCAGGTCGTCTGAGGGGGGGTGCTGAGGCTTATTTCTGTCTGCCCTTTTGTGGGGAAAAACTCATTCTGATTTACTAATCAGCCCAAATCTATGGATTTCACATGACTGGGCAGGGTTGCCCAGTCATAAATTTTGATTTGATTTGCACCCAATTGACTGATTTCCTCATATTAACTGTAACTGTGTAAAATCGTTGAAATTGTTGCTTTTATATTTTTGTTCAGCATACAGTTTAAATATATCTATCTACTATAGTTTAAAACATATTACAGCATTTACCCTTTAAATTAAAACTTCAATGTCAACTATCAGTCTAATGTATTTGATTTATCAGATACACACAATTACCTGTTTTTGGTCGTCTATGTTAGCGCCTAACAGGTAACACACACAGTGCAACAATATCAAAGGACTCCTACCTTCCAAATGCCCCACTGATGTACTGATGCCAGCCAAATTTCACATTGTCTGCCTTAATGGATTCATCGAACTCGATACGCCAGCGGTCTCTCTTATTCCTCTTCAGATTATTGACCTTTGATTGAAAAATCCTAATCCATTCTTGGTTAGTCATTGCTCTTTTGGTGAAGTAGCCAAACCCTTTGACTTGTTGTTGTTATCCTTCTTCTTCACACACACTTATACTGTAGCTAAGAATGACCTGGCAGTTATGCAAATAGCTTTCTTAAAATGGTTGCCTTCAACAGGAATGCTATGGGGAAAGTGAAACTTAAGTGTGCTGTTAGGTTTCTATTTCACCTGATAGTCCTGGCCCAGCTATCACATTTGTTTCCTTAGAAGTTGTGGGAATGTACATTTTTTGTGTCCTATAGGTTCTGGGAACAAAGCCATAAGTTTCCTGACCGGTAAAAGTCAAACTTATTGAAAGGTTCTGAGAATAAAAGTATACATTTTTCCTGTTCTGGGAACCTTCATTTTTTAGATTGCAGCGAGGTGCTGAGAATGTTTTACTATGCTTCCCTGGGGGTTTAAAGGTTCTGAGAATGTTTTACTAGGCTTCCCTGGGGGTTTAAAGGTTCTGAGAATGTTTTACTATGCTCCCCTTGGGGTTTAAAGGTTCTGAGAATGTTTCAGTATGCTTCCCTGTGGGGTTAAAGGTTCTGAGAATGTTTTACTATGCTTCCCTGGGGGTTTAAAGGTTCTGAGAATGTTTTACTATGCTTCCCTGTGGGGTTAAAGGTTCTGAGAATGTTTTACTATGCTTCCCTGGGGGTTTAAAGGTTCTGAGAATGTTTTACTATGCTTCCCTGTGGGGTTAAAGGTTCTGAGAATATTTTACTATGCTTCCTTTGGGGTTTAAAGGTTCTGAGAATGTTTTACTATGTTTCCCTGGGGGTTTAAAGGTTCTGAGAATGTTTTACTATGCTTCCCTGGGGGTTTAAAGGTTCTGAGAATGTTTTACTATGCTTCCCTGTGGGTTTAAAGGTTCTGATAATGTTTAACTATGCTTCCATGTGGGGTTTAAAGGTTCTGAGAATGTTTTACTATGCTTCCCTGGGGGTTTAAAGGTTCTGAGAATGTTTTACTATGCTCCCCTGGGGGTTTAAAGGTTCTGAGAATGTTTTACTATGCTTCCCTGGGGGTTTAAAGGTTCTGAGAATGTTTTACTATGCTTCCCTGGGGGTTTAAAGGTTCTGAGAATGTTTTACTATGCTCCCCTGGGGGTTTAAAGGTTCTGAGAATGTTTTACTATGCTTCCCTGGGGGTTTAAAGGTTCTGAGAATGTTTTAATATGCTCCCCTGGGGGTTTAAAGGTTCTGAGAATGTTTTACTATGCTTCCCTGTGTCAGGACCCGGTTGCGAACCCGTGTCTCCGGGGTAAGAAACAGTCACTTAACCAACTGAGCCACGAATAGTCGGCAGAACCCAGAAGATGAGGCAGACACAGCAGTACTTGAGACGGTGTATTTAATAAAGTAAAAAGTGAAGTCCTTCAGGAAAACATGTAACTCCACAACCTCAAAAGGAATTCCACAAGAACAAAGGTAACCCTCCAAGACAAAAAGGTAAATCCACAAGGTGGTAGGTATAGCATAAAAAGCCTCAAAAGATACTCAAATATAAATAAACAAGAACAAAAAACAGAATTCCACAAGAGAGTCCACCGGGATCAACAAGAGTTCACAGAATACTAGGGCTGGGTGCTAACATACAAACACAGAGCAAAGAACTGAGGAAAACTAAGGGTTTAAATACAATCAGAGGAAATGAGGCACAGGTGCAAATAATAATGGGATCAAGGGAAAAAAAAAGGTCAAAAAGCACAATGGGGGCATCTAGTGACCAAAAACCGGAACAACCCTGGCCAAATCCTGACAGAATCTCCCCCCCTAGGAACGGCTCCTGACGTTCCTACCAGCTCTCTCGGGGTGGAGAGCCCTGAACTGACGAATGAGGTCAGGGTCCAGTATGTCTTTGGCAGGAACCCAGGAGCACTCCTCGGGACCGTAGCCTTCCCAGTCCACCAGATACTGCCAGGACCGCTGGACCCGGCGGGAATCCTGTATCCGATGGACGGTATAAGCAGGCTGGCCTCCAATGACACGAGGCGGAGGGGGAGGTCTGTCTGCTGGGACAAGGGGAGAAAAAACAACAGGTTTTAATAAGGAAATGTGAAACGTGGGATTAGTCTTAAGGGATCTGGGTAAGTGTAGAAGTGTAGAAACTCTCCTGGCAACCTTAAAGGGACCGATGTATTTTTGGGACAGCTTGCGAGACTCCACCCGTAGTGGTAAGTCTCTTGTGGAGAGCCAGACTCTCTGGCCGGGGCGCAGGGTAGGCCCGGGACGGCGACGTCTGTTGGCTTGTTGTTGGTACCTCTGTGAGGAACGCATAAGATTAAGACGGGTCTTCCTCCACATAAGCCGACAGCGTCTGACGAACTTCAAGGCTGAAGGCACTCTGACTTCTGCCTCCTGGTCCGGGAACAATGGAGGGGCATAGCCAAACTGACACTCGTGCGGGGACATACCAGTGCAGGAGGAGCGCAAGGTGTTGTGCGCGTATTCGGCCCAAACAATAAAGGACGACCATGTGGACGGGTTGTTACGAGTCATACATCGGAGGGTGGTTTCCAGCTCTTGATTCATCCTCTCTGTTTGGCCGTTGGACTCCGGATGGTACCCTGAAGATAGACTGGCAGAAGCCCCCATGAGTTGGCAGAAGGCCTTCCAAAACCTTGAGGCGAACTGGGGACCTCTGTCAGAAACCATATCTTGAGGAATGCCGAAGACTCGGAACACATGATTAATTACCAACTCAGCCGTTTCCTTGGCAGAAGGTAACTTAGTCAGAGGGACGAACCTGGCCGCCTTTGAAAACCTGTCGATTATGACTAGGATAGTAGTATTGCCATGGGATGGAGGAAGGCCAGTAATAAAGTCCAACGAGATATGGGACCAGGGTCTTTCCCGTTACAGTTCCCCCCGGTCTGTACGGGACAGAGCATTTCCCTGGATCCCTGGACACGTGGAACGGAAATGGCCCTGTTTGCCGCAATATAGACAGCGTCGCTCCCTCATCCGGCGGTCTCTCTCAGCCTGGGAGATGCGTCCAATATGCATGGGTTCCGGGGGAGCCAGCGAGGATAAAGGTGGGGACTCGGAGCTGGGACTGATAGGGGCTAGAGGTCTACGGTTGAGTTCTCTCTCTCTCAGACGCTGGTCAATGCGTGAGGCCAACTTGATCAGGGACTCGATATTGTCCAGTGGTTCCCGAGTGGCCAGTTCATCTTGGATAGTGTCGGAAAGGCCTTTCAGAAAGCACACCGTGAGCGCCTCGTTGTTCCAGCCACTCGCTGCTGCCACCGTGCAGAACTGGATGGCGTAGTCCGTCACGCTGCGCCGACCTTGGTGGAGAGTCAAGAGCTGTTTGGCTGAGTCAGGACCACTGCTTGGGCCTTGAAACACTCGTTTGAATTCCTCAGCAAAGGCAGAGTAGCTGGCACAGCAGGAACTATGGGCATCCCACACAGCATTAGCCCAGGCCAGGGCTTTTTCCCTGGGGGTTTAAAGGTTCTGATAATGTTTTACTATGCTTCCCTGGGGGTTTAAATGTTCTGAGAATGTTTTACTATGCTTCCCTGTGGATTTAAATGTTCTGAGAATGTTTTACTATGCTTCACTGGGGGTTTAAAGGTTCTGAGAATGTTTTACTATGCTTCCCTGGGGGTTTAAAGGTTCTGAGAATGTTTTACTATGCTTCCCTGGAGGTTTAAAGGTTATTAGAATGTTTTACTATGCTTCCCTGGGGGTTTAAAGGTTCTGAGAATGTTTTACTAGGCTTCCCTGGGGGTTAAAGGGTTCAGAGAATGGAAATTAAAGGTAATTTGAAGGTAATTACATTATGAGAACATATTTCATTAACACTGCTAGCTAAAGTTAACTGTTTTGAACTCTAAACACAGACAGGACACATTATTTGTTTAGGCATTAATCATGCAAACACTTAATTTTTTCCTTGTGGCACAGTGTCAGTGTGATATTCTGTTCTCTATCCATGGAATTAGTCCAATGCCCCATCAGGATTGAGCTAGTATGGCATGTTTTTTTTACTCACACAAAGCTGTTCATTTTAGTCTATTCAAATAAACCCAATTTCAAAGGAAACAAGCACTCATTAAGATCAGGTGTGGCCAATTAGAGGGGGCGGCCAACACACCTGGACACATTTAACCAGATAGATGCTAGAGTTTTTTTTATTGCTGGGAACAGAATGTTTTTAAATACATTTCTTACATGGTTCTTTGCATATTATTAATGTTTTCTTGTAGTTTTTATGGAAAGTTTTCTTATTGTTCTGAGAACATGACTTGAAATAGAACCATGAGGAAACCTGCAGAAAATATTATGCTGAAGTACTGAAATTCCCATATAAGAAACATATGGTTCTCAGAACATTATGTGCTAGCTGGGTATCCTGCGCCATTCCCAGAATGTTGTGCGAAGGCTGTATGCAAAATAATAGGACAACCATGCTCTCACCAAGCTCAAAGAAACATATGGTTGTCAGAACATTATGTGCTAGCTGGGTATCCTGCGCCATTCCCAGAATGTTGTGCGAAGGCTGTATGCAAAATAATAGGACAACCATGCTCTCACCAAGCTCAAAGAAACATATGGTTGTCAGAACATTATGTGCTAGCTGGGTATCCTGCGCCGTTCCCCAGAATGTTGTGTCAGAACATTATGGCTGTATGCAAAATAATAGGGACAACCATGCTCTCACCAAGCTCAAAGAAACATATGGTTGTCAGAACATTATGTGCTAGCTGGGTATCCTGCGCCATTCCCAGAATGTTGTGCGAAGGCTGTATGCAAAATAATAGGACAACCATGCTCTCACCAAGCTCAAAGAAACATATGGTTGTCAGAACATTATGTGCTAGCTGGGTATCCTGCGCCGTTCCCAGAATGTTGCGCGAAGGCTGTATGCAAAATAATAGGACAACCATGCTCTCACCAAGCTCAAAGAAACATATGGTTGTCAGAACATTATGTGCTAGCTGGGTATCCTGCACCGTTCCCAGAATGTTGTGCGAAGGCTGTATGCAAAATAATAGGACAACCATGCTCTCACCAAACTCAAAGAAACAAATGGTTGTCAGAATGTAACAGCTGTTAATAATATTTTGTGAATTTCACCAGGTTCATATATTAATATAGCATGTTAATTTGTTATTATGCTTGCCTGAATCCTGGGGGAATAGGGGAGCGAGTATTTATGTCGTGCTCAAATAAATTTGATGCACTAGGAGAAGTAGGAACTCTTTTTCTGTCGTCTTGGGGAAAAGTAGACATTGCTTTAACTACAAAGTCATGCACACAGTGATTTGTTCATGAATAATGTTATATATTTAGAGTTGACTCATAAGTGGATTTGAAAAGTAGATGTATATTTATTGTGTTAGTGTGTCGTGCTTGACTTGGAGTAAAATAGGTGTCAGGGGAGGCAGGGTAGCCTAGTGGTTAGAGCGTTGGACTAGTAACCGGAAAGTTGCAAGTTCAAACCCCCAAGCTGACAAGGTACAAATCTGTCGTTCTGCCCCTGAACAGGCAGTTAACCCACTGTTCCTAGGCCGTCATTGAAAATAAGAATTTTTTCCTAACTGACTTGCCTAGTTAAATAAAGGTTTTAAAAAAAGGGGGTGTAGGCATCAGAGGAGGCTGGTGGGCGGCATGTCTGGAAACCACACGGTTGACTCCATTCCATGTATTTCATTCTAGCCATTACAATAGGCATGTCCTCATATAGCTTCTCCCACCAGCCTCCTCTAGTAGGGTGGGACTGTGGGGTCTAGGGCCCACTCACTGGGGAGCCAGGCCCTGCCAGGCCCACCCAATCAGATTGAGCAAAAAATGAAAAAAGAATACATACTCCTCAGGAAGACAGTTGACTGTCATTAGTGTATTCTTATGAAGGTTACACTTACATGCAGGACTACAATGTTTTACAGTTTATGCATTATTATAATAAATCACTTCGTCACATGTGTTTTGAATCGAGCATCAATGACAAAAATTGAATTGTTTTTTCCTCAACAAAAAAAAAAGCATGATGCAAAGTGGGCTCGAACCCACGGTTAAAAAAACACTATTGATGACATGTCTTTCCTCCATTGGAAGACTGTGACATCAGAGAGGCGGGCAAAGCAAGCTTCAAACAGGAAGCTCACCCCGCGAAGCAAAACAATTATATCAGTGACATTGTTTTTTTCTTCTGTTTTGATGTTAAGATGATTAAACTGTCATGAATAACACACAGTGCCAAACTGTGATGTAAATGTTATGATGAATATGTGCATACCTTGTACTTGTGCATTAAAATACATAAAAGTTGCCCATGTTATGTTAAAATGTAATTCTGTCATTTTTGTTGTCTCATTTCACCAACCACGGCTAGCTGAAGTAGGACAGCATGGAGTAGCTGAAGTAGGACAGCATGGAGTAGCTGAAGTAGGACAGCATGGAGTAGCTGAAGTAGGACAGCATGGAGTAGCTGAAGTAGGACAGCATGGAGTAGCTAAAGTAGGACAGCATGGAGTAGCTAAAGTAGGACAGCATGGAGTAGCTGAAGTAGGACAGCATGGAGTAGCTGAAGTAGGACAGCATGGAGTAGCTAAAGTAGGACAGCATGGAGTAGCTGAAGTAGGACAGCACGGCGTAGCTGAAGTAGGACAGCACAGACTAGCTAAAGTAGGACAGCACAGACTAGCTAAAGTAGGACAGCATGGAGTAGCAGAAGTAGGACAGCATGGAGTAGCTAAAGTAGGACAGCATGGAGTAGCAGAAGTAGGACAGCATGGAGTAGCTAAAGTAGGACAGCATGGAGTAGCTAAAGTAGGACAGCATGGAGTAGCTAAAGTAGGACAGCATGAAGTAGCTAAAGTGGGACAGCATGGAGTAGCTAAAGTAGGACAGCATGGTGTAGCGTAGCTAAAGTAGGACAGCATGGAGTAGCTGAAGTAGGACAGCATGGAGTAGCTGAAGTAGAACAGTATGGAGTAGCTAAAGTAGGACAGCATGGCGTAGCTAAAGTAGGACAGCATGGCGTAGCGTAGCTAAAGTAGGATAGCATGGAGTAGCTAAAGTAGGACAGCATGGAGTAGCTAAAGTGGGACAGTCTTACAGGCTTTTCCAATGGAGGAAAGAGATCCGGTTTACATTAGAGACCCCCTGTACTTAGGTTAGGCAGGACTCTGCTTCTTGTCCTGTTCATGGTTTCTTCTAGTACTGTTATTAGTAATGCTTATAAATGCATCAACCACAAGCACATTTTTTCACACTCATGTTGTTGACTGTGAAAAATGTAAAACGTGGACAACCATTTTTTTTTTTATTACATCATTCAAATAGGCTAATGAAAGGTACCGGATCTCAGCTCCGCCTGCCTCTCATTTGGATCACAGGTACAGGGCCCAATTTAACCCCTGGTTGTACGTAGTCATTGTTCCTATCTGTTTTTCTAATGAAATAACTCGACAACAGTGTAATTAGATTTTTAAAGCAGTTTTATAGCAGGTCAGGACATTTGACTCAAAGTTATAAATCATAAAAGGGCGTTTTACTCACTGCTGATGCCATATGCAAAGTACACACACACACACACTGAACATTATAAAAATGTAGTAACGTTTTGCACACTAAGATCTGTGTAAAGTCCCACAAATATTTGTAATCGATGCAAATGGGCTTCTAAAGCAATGTTGCTTTGTATGTATTTGCATTGTAGCCAGTCGTTTCTGTACCATAAAGGTCCTCACCTGACATATGGGATATGATTTGTACACCTGTTGAGAAGTAATTCCTTCAAACTCTTTTAAAGTGTAAGAGATTATTGCAAAGGATGCATATCGAAAACTACTTTCTCAATCAACTATTAACTTTTGTATAAAAAACAAGTACATTTTGTCTGGATTAAATGGTGGACAATTCAGTTAATGCCTTCTTCCCTCCCCCCCATAATAAAATTATCTTCACAGTATTATATCTAGTTCCACATCCAACTCTCCTCAAAATTGTTCATTGATTATACAATACATTTAGGAATTAAACATTTCCCAGATGTTTCTATATTTTCAATTCTGTTTCTTTTGTGGTCACCTGTCTGCAGATGCCATGTTTACAGGCTTCACAATGGGCAGCCTCATGGGGTCCATCACTCCTCCCTTCCAAATGGAATGGGTTATTATTTTCGCCTGCGTCCTGATAGTAGCACTTGACGAGGATCTTCACAACAAGCTTCTCCAGCAGCACCTCAATGTTCTCTGTCTTAAAACGAGGCTCCTCCATTGTACTCTGTACACACTTCTTGCACTCCTGTCTGTAGCGTTTCACTTTAACCATCCCCTTGTCCTCCAACAGACGCATGTGAAACACCACCAGAACTCTTTTCGAAGGCCAGGTCCTCTTACACTTTGAGCACATGAACCTGCAGGGAGAGATAAGTGATACAGTTGAAGTCTGAAGTTTACATACACCTTAGCCAAATACATTTAAACTCAGTTTAACAATTCCTGACATTTAATCCTAGAAAAAATTCCCTGTCTTAGGTCAGTTAGGATCACCACTTTATTTTAAGGATGTGAAATGTCAGAATAAAAGTAGAGGGAATTGTTTATTTCAGTTATTATTTCTTTCATCACACCCAGTGGGTCAGAAGGTTACATACACTCAAATAGTATTTGATAGCATTGACCTTTACTTTAAATACTTATTTTCCACCATCATTTGCAAATAAATTCATAAAAATTCCTACAATGTGATTTTCTGGATTTTTTTTCTCATTTTGTCTGTCGTAGTTGAAGTGTACCTATGATGAAAATTACAGGCCTCTTTTTAAGTGGGAGAACTTGCACAATTGGTGGCTGACTAAATACCCTTTTGCCCCACTGTAAATATATTTCATGTCTTAATTCTGAATGTAATCTATTAAGTCCCTATCCCATTGAATACAGTAATTTAACATTTAATCAGGTTTACTGTACATTTGTAAACACATTTCTATGTACTGAATTGAATTGATATACGTCTATTTACACTTTATTCAAAGAGCCTACCTTGCAAATGCCCCACTGATGTACTGCTGCCAACCTCTCGCTGGGTGATCAGGAATGATGGTGCTATCAAATTCAATGCTCCAGGTGTCCTCTATGTCATGCTCCTCAATCGTGTTCTGGAGAATGCTGGCCCATTCCTGAAGATCCATTGCTTCTGAGCAGGGGAAGTAGTGGGTTTCCAAAACGGACAGTTTCGCTGTAGCTTTTCGAAACGTATGTCTGTCCGTGAGATTATCTACTCAGTGGGCTTTATATATGCTATCTACAATGACTGGGCTGTCCAGCTGATTGTTGATTGGCTCTGCATTTGGACAACTGACATCAATACCTCTGTTGCTAGACATACGGAAGGAAGAGAGAAATGAAACTGAAAGCTTGCTCTCTGTTTTCCGTTAAGTTTCGATTTGCAGCTGAAATTACTTTGTCATTATGACACGTCTCTGCAAAGTCCAGCGCAATAATCCGGCATGTAGAATGTGTTAACGCACTGCTCAACTACCAAATATGAATACTGTATGTGCTATGGCGTAAACGTTTCATTTCCTTTCCCCAACATCTTACATGGACGATGGCAAGCTATCTGTATTGAGTATGATGGGAGACAGAGTGCTGGTTTCAAGCACAGGGCGCAGCAGATGTTTATATAGAAAAGGACAACAGGAGGAGGCAGGTAGCAGGATCTAGGGACAGGCAGAAGGTCATACACTGGGAATTTAAAAAGGTAACAGTACAGCCAGGGAAAAGGCTAATAATGCAGTCCGGGAGATCAGGCAAGAGGTTGATGACAGGACATCTGATAGGCAAAAAACTACGATACACAGGAGGACTAATATGGAAATAAACAGTACTCCGAATAGAATGTGTACAAAAATTAACAAAACCTCACAATGATGGGGTGCAATGAACTGAATTAAATATTGTGTGTAAATGACATACAGGTGTGTGGACAGGTGATCAGAATTCAGGTGATTGGGATCTGGAGAGTGAGCTGCGTTCAGGGGATCAAATCAAAGTTTATTTGTCACGTGTGCCGAATACAACAGGTGTATAACTTACAATGAAACGCTTACTTACAGGCTCTAACCAATAGTGCAAAAAGGATATTAGGTGAACAATAGGTAAGTAAAGAAATAAAACAACAGTAAAAAGACAGTGAAAAATAACAGTAGCGAGGCTCTATACAGCAGCGAGGTTACATACAGACACCGGTTGGTCGGGCCAATTGAGGTAGTATGTACATGAATGTATAGTTAAAGTGACTATGCATATATGATAAACAGAGAGTAGCAGCAGAGTAAAAGAGGGGTTGGAGGAGGCACACAATGCAAAAAGTCTGGGTAGCCATTTGATTACCTGTTCAGGAGTCTTATGGCTCCGGGGTAAAAACTATTGAGAAGCCTTTTTGTCCTAGACTTGGCACTCCGGTACCGCTTGCCATTCAATTGTTAGGGCCTTCCTCTGACACCGCCTGGTGTAGAGGTCCTGGATGGCAGGCAGCTTAGCCCCAGTGAGTTACTGGGAGGTACACACTACCCTCTGTAGTGCCTTGCGGTTGGAGGCCGAGTAATTGCCGTACCAGGCAGTGATGCAACCAGTGCTCTCGATGTTGCAGCCTTAGAACCTTTTGAGGATCTCAGGACCCATGCCAAATCTTTTTAGTTTCCTGAGGGGGAATAGGCTTTGTCGTGCCCTCTTCACGACTGTTTTGGTGTGTTTGGACCATTCTAGTTTGTTGTTGATGTGGACACCAAGGAACTCGAAGCTCTCAACCTGCTCCACTACAGCCCCGTCGATGAGAATGGGGATGTGCTCGGTCATCCTTTTCCTGTAGTCCACAATTGTCATGACTTCCGCTCGAAGTCGACTCCCCTCCTTGTTCGGGCGGCGGTCGACGTCACTAGCCTTCTAGCCATCGCCGCTCCATTTTTCATTGTTCCATTTGTTTTGTCTTGTTACCCGCACACCTGGTTTACATTCCCTAATCACACTGCATATATATATATATATATATATATATATATATTCCTCTGTTCCCTCCCATGTCTTTGTTTGGAATTGTTTTTGTTTTGTGTTTTTAGTATCGCGCCAGTCTGGTTTTTCACCTTGGGCATCGCCTGTACTCTATTTGGGAATTATTGGTGAACCTTATTGTTATATTATTGACGGTATTTTGCGCTTGTCACTTTTGATGGTTGGATTGAGTTGTAGCTGTTTGCGCCCATCTGTTTGTTTCCCTTGGCTAACAAAGTCGCCTGATCACCTATTCTCTGCTCTCCTGCATTTGACCCGAATTACCAGCAGCGAAAACCCTGACAGAATTCCACACCACCCATGGAGTCAGCAGGAGCAGGTACCCTGGTCAAAGGAGTCGAGGACCAGGCGCGAGAACACTTGGCGATGCTGCAACATCTGCAACATCACCACGATGGATCGCGTTTTCCAGACCATGGGCCGCTGGGAGAGACATTGGTCCATGGTATCCGGTCCCCGTGGGATGCTCTCTCCCTTCCCAGGGAGTATGATGTGACAGCAGCACGGTGCCAGGGGTTCCTGTTACAGCTGGACCTCTACCTGGCCAACGTTCACCCAGCTCCCTCGGGAAGAGAGAGGGTTTCCGCCCTCGTCTCGTGCCTTTCGAGGAGAGCTCTGGAGTGGGAAAACGCCGTGTGGGGGGGGAAGGAGATACGCGTTGGAGGAGTTCACCTGGGTAGAATGGCGGGTGAACAGTTCTTCCACCTGAGGCAGGGGACGAGGAGCGTCCAGGAGTTCGCCCTGGAATTTCGGTCCTTGGCCTCCAGAGCAGGATGGAACGACAGGGCCTTTATCGACCATTAACCTCTTGGAACTCTAGGGGCGCAATTTCATTTTTGGATGAAAAACGTTCCCGTTTTAAACAAGATATTTTGTCACAAAAAGATGCTCGACTATGCATATAATTGCTACTGTTCGAAAGAAAACACTCTGACGTGTCCAGAAATACAAAGATCTTCTCTGTGCGTGCCCTTTAACGTGAGCTTCAGGCAAAACCAAGATGAGATGGCATCCAGGAAATGACAAGGATTTTTGAGGCTCTGTTTGTCATGATCTCCTTATATGGCTGTGAACGCAAGAGGAATGAGTCTGCCCTTTCTGTCGTTTCCCCAAGGTGTCTGCAGCATTGTGACGTATTTGTAGGCAGATCATTGGAAGATTGACCATAAGAGACCACATTTACCACGTGTCTGCCCGGTGTCCTGCGCCGAAATTGGTGCGCAAAAGTCACCTGCCAGTATTTTTCCAAACAATACAGAGAGTAAAGCAAGCTTCCACGAACTGCATGTCAATGAAGAGATATGTGAAAAAACACCTTGAGGACTGATTCCAAACAACGTTTGCCATGTTTCGGTCGATATTATGTAGTTAATCCGGAAAAAGTTTTACGTTGTAGGTGACTGCATTTTCGGTTCGTTTCAGTAGCCAGGCGCAATGTAGAAAACGGAACGATTTCTCCTACACACAGACGCTTTCAGGAAACACTGCGCATTTGGCATGTGACTGAGAGTCTCCTCATTGAAAACATCAGAAGCTCTTCAAAGGTAAATGATTTTATTTATTTGGTTATCTGGCTTTTGTGAAAATGTTGCGTGCTACATGCTACACAAAATGCTATGCTAGCTTTGCATACTCTTACACAAATTAGTCAATTTCTATGGTTCAAAAGCATATTTTGAAAATCTGAGATGACAGTGTTGTTAAGAAAAGGCTAAGCTTGAGAGCAAACGCATTATTTTAATTTTATTTGCGATTTTCAGAAATCGTTAACGTTGCGTTATGCTAATGAGCCTGAGGCTTTAGTCACGATCCCGGATCCGGGATGGGGAGTTTCAAGAGGTTTAAAGATGCAGCCTGCGTGAGGATGTCCGTCGGGAGTTGGCCTGCAGGGATGCCACCACCACCTTTGACCCACTGGTGGATCTGTCCATTCGGTTGGATAACCTGCTGGTCACCTGCAGACGTCCAGAGAGGGCTCTGTTGGTTCCATCTTCCAGCACCACCGCACTGGTGCCCATGGAGCTGGGAGGGGCTGCGCTTACGGAGGCTGGAGGAGGGGCCATCATGTGTACCATCTGTGGCCACAGAGGGCACACTGCCGGTCGGTGCCTCGACTCGAGGCAGCAGGCAGGGCTCTCTGGCATCACCATAGGTGAGTCTGCACCACTCTCATCCAGAGTCCTCTGTTGGCCACCTGTTTGTTCATGTTTGTTTTCCTGAGTTTACCCCGCATTCCCAGCATAAGGCGCTCGTCGATTCAGGCGCGGCTGGGAATTTTATCGACAGAGCGTTCGCCCTTAGTTTAACGATCCCCATTGTTCCTGTGGTTAGACCCTTCCCGGTACATGCTCTGGATAGTCGACCATTAGGGTCCGGGTTAATTAGGGAAGCCACCATCTCCCCGGTTATGGTGACGCAGGAGGGTCACGAGGAGAGAATCAGTCTCTTCCTCATTGACTCTCCTGCGTTTCCCTTGGTACTAGTCCTTTCCTGGTTAGCTCGTCATGACCCCACCATTTCATGGCAACAGAGGGCTCTCACGGGGTGGTCGCGAGAGTGCTCAGGGAGGTGTGTCGGGGTTTCCATTGGTGCTACCACGGTGGAAAGTCCAGAACCGTTTTGTGTTTACCCTGTCCTACAGACCAGGTTCCCAAAATGTTAAGGCAGACGCACTGTCCCGGCTGTATGACACAGAGGAGCGGCCCATGAATCAGACTCCCATTCTCCCGGCCTCTTGCCTGGTAGCGCCGGTTGTGTGGGAGCTGGATGCGGATATTGAGCAGGCGTTACGTACAAAGCCCGCTCCCCTCCAGTGTCCCGTTGGGCATCTGTACGTTCCGTTTGCTGTCCGTGACCAGTTGATCTATTGAGCCCACAAGACACCCTCCTCTGGTCATCCGGGGATCGGCCAAACGGTGCACTGTCTGAGTGGGAAGTACTGGTGGCCTACCTTGGCAAAGGGCGTGAGGGTTTATGTTTCCTCCTGCTCGGTGTGCACCCAGTGCAAGGCACCTAGACACCTGCCCAGAGGTAAGCTACATCCCTTACCCGTTCCACAACGGCCTTGGTCACACCTGTCTGTGGATTTTCTGACCGATCTTCCTCCCTCACAGAGAAACACCCCGATCCTGGTTGTTGTGGATCGCCTCTCTAAGTCCTGTCATCTCCTCCCTCTGCCCGGTCTACCTACGGCCCTACAGACTGCGGAGGCCTTGTTTACACACGTCTTCTGGCATTGCGGGGTGCCTGAGGATATAGTGTCTGATCGAGGTGCCCAGTTCACTTCGAGAGTCTGGAGGGCGTTCATGGAACGTCTGGGGGTCTCGATCAGCCTCACCTCAAAGTTTCACCCCGAGAGTAATGGGCAGTTGGAGAGAGTGAACCAGGATGTAGGCAGGTTTCTGCGGTCTTATTGCCAGGACCGGCCGGGGAAGTGAGCGGCGTTCGTGCCCTGGGCCGAGATGGCGCAGAACTCGCTCTGCCACTCCTCTACTAACCTTTCCCCCTTTCAGTGCGTATTGGGGTACCAGCCGTTTCTGGCGTCGTGGCATCAGAGTCAGACCGGGGCTCCTGCGGTGAATGACTGGTTCAGGCGCGCGGAGGAGACATGGGAAGCCTCCCATGTTCACCTCCAGCAGGCCGCTCTGCTCCAAAAAAAAACGCGCAGACTATCACCGCAGTGAGGTCGGGGGACCTGGTCTGGCTCTCGACCCGAAACCTGCCCCTCCGCCTGCCCTGCCGGAAGCTGGGTCCGCGGTTTGTGGGGCCATTCAAAGTCCTGAGGAGAGTGAACGAGGTGTGTTACAGGTTACATCTTCTCCCCAATTACCGTATTAACCCCTCATTCCATGTGTCTCTCCTCAGGCCAGTGGTGGTTGGTCCACTCCAGGAGTCTGAGGTGTGGGAGGTTCCTTCTCCCCCTCTGGACATCGAGGGGGCCCCAGCGTACTCCGTCCATTTCATCCTGGATTCTATGCGTCGGTCGAGGGGCCTTCAGTACCTCGTGGAGTGGGAGGGGTATGGTCCTGAGGAGAGGTGCTGGGTTCCGGTGGTGGACGTGTTGGACCCTGAAATGCTACGGGAGTTCCACCGTCTCCAGCCGGATCGCCCTTCGCCTCGTACTCCGGGTTGTCCCCGAGGCCGGTGTCGGCACGCTGCTGGATCCGCGCGTCAAGGGTGGGTACTGTCACGACTTCCGCCGAAGTCGGCTCCCCTCCTTGTTCGGGCAGCGTTCGGCGGTCAATGTCACCGGCCTTCTAGCCATCGCCGCTCCATTTTTCAGGACACCCGGTTTACATTCTCTCAACAAATTTGTTTACATCCCTGTTAGTGAGCATTTTATCCTTTGTCAAGATAATCCATCCACCTGACAGGTACAGCATGATCGTTATACAGATGCACCTTATGCTGGAGACAATAAAAGGTCATTCTAAAATGTGCAGTTTTGTCACACAACACAATGCCACAGATGTCAAAGTTTTGAGGGAGCATACAATTGGCATGCTGACTGCAGGAATGTCCACCAGAGCTGTTGCCAGATAATTTAATGTTAATTTCTCTACCATCAGCCACCTTCAACGTCATTTTAAAGAATTTGGCACGTCCAACCGGCCTGACAACCTCAGACCACGTGTAATCACTCACGCTCTAGCTAGGTTTCTCACCATGACCAGCTAGCTAGCGACCTAAAGCTGGCATATTTGCTATGATTGCTACTCGCTAGCTAAATATCTAGCTAAAGTTAGCTGGGCTCAATGGTCTTATCATCCCTGAACCTTGTTCTCAGGGTATCCATAACACAACGGTATTACGTGATATCCCCAGCATGTTACTGTTAGCTAGCTAGCTATTTCTGTCAACACAAGCACTATTATTGCTATCTGGATAATACAACAACTAGCTAGGCCTAACTAGCTATATGCCTAAACTATAGAAATCATAATGATGATTAGGGGTAATGTATAGTATCTACACTACCGTTCAAAAGTTTGGGGTCACTTAGAAATGTCCTTGTTTTTGAAAGAAAAGCACATTTTTTGTTCATTAAAATAACATCAAATTGATGAGAAATACAGTGTAGACATTATTAATGTTGTAAATGACTATCGTAGCTGTAAACTATATATATTTGCATGGAATATCTACATAGGCGTACAGAGGCCCATTATCAGCAACCATCACTCCTGTGTTCCAATGGCACGTTGTGTTGGCTAATCCAAGTTTGTCATTTTAAATGGCTAATTGATCATTAGAAAACCATTTTGCAATGATGTTAGCACAGCTGAAAACTGTTGTACCGATTAAAGAAGCAATACAACTGGTCTTCTTTAGACTAGTTGAGTATCAGCATTTGTGGGTTTGATTACCGGCTCAAAATGGCCTGAATCAAATCACTTCCTTCTGAAACTTGTCAGTCTATTCTTGTTCTGAGAAATGAAGGCTCTTCCATGCGAGAAATTGCCAAGAAACTGAAAATCTCGTACAACGCTATGTACTACTCCCTTCACAGAACAGCACAAACTGACTCTAACCAGAATAGAAAGAGGAGTGGGAGGCCCCGGTGCACAACTGAGCAAGAGAACAAGTACATTAGTGTCTATTTTGAGAAACCGATGCCTCTCAAGTCCTCAACTGGCAGCTTCATTAAATTGTACCCGCAAAAACACCAGTCTCAACGTCAATAGTGAGGAGGCGACTCCGTTATGCTACACGTGAGCGCTCATATTTTTCAACATGTTTTACAAAAGGATAGATTTAGAGTTAGATAAACTTGGATTTTTCGTCGGGGACATATGCAGGATGTTGCCCGTTACAACATGGTCTTCGCTCCAGATTAAAACTCCAAACCTAATCTAATTTTGGCCAAAATTACCTGGAGGGATAACTGCAACCAAGAATTGCTTTTTCCTCTACCAAACAAACAGGAGAGATCTGAGTACACCATCCAACCTGACACGGAGGGAGTAGTGTTTAGTCTGATGCTATTTTGAAAGCCAAGAAGAAGAAAAACTAAAAAAAAAAATAAAGACAAATAAAGTACATTACAATGATATATTTGACTTTATGGGGACTGAATGCTGAGTTAAGGCTGCCAGGCTTGCAATGACAGACCAGATACAACTTCAATTACCCCAGAAAAGGTTACTCTCCTCAATGTTACCCTCACAAATAATCCTGATAGGTATCAGTCTGGTGTTTTCTGTAATGAACTCAGTGATCACTGTTTTACAGCCTGTGTTCGTAATGGCTGCTCAGTGAAATGACCTGTCCTGATTTGTCATAGACACTTGCTAAAACACTTTAATGAGCAAGCCTTCTTCATGACCTGGCCTCTGTAAAATGGTATATAATCAGCTTGATCCCCTCTGTCGAAGACACTTGGACCTTCTGTTTTGATATTTTCAGTGGTATTGTTAACAAACACACCCCCATAAAGAAAATTTGAATTAAAAACCAGGTTCAGCCCCTGGTTCGACCATGATCTTGCAGAGTTACTCCACCTCAAGAATTGCATTTGGCGAAAGGCTCGACACACGCATACTCAGGCTGACTTGCTCTTGTTCAGGCAAATGAGAAATAAGTGCACTCAGGCTATCCAGAAGTCCAAAGTTAGTTACTTTAAGGAGCAGTTCTCTCTCTGTGTGTCCAACCCCAAGAAGTTCTGTAAAACGTTTAAAGACCTGGAGAATAAACCCTCCTCCTCACAGCTGCCTATGTCCCTTAATGTTGATGATGGGGTTGTTCATGAGAAGAAGAACATGGCTGACCTCTTTCATCACCACTTCAATAAGTCAGGATTCCTACTTGACTCAGCTAAGCCTCTTTGCCCGTCCAACATTTCCTAATCTCTCACCCCTTCTAAAGCGACTAGCCTCGATGCTGCTCCTTCCTTTTTCCCCTGCCCCGCTACAAAGTTTCTCCCTGTAGGCGATCACTGAGTCCAAGGTGCTAAAGGAGCTCCTGAAACTTGACCACAATAAAACATCGGGGTCAGATGGTTTAGAACAGGGGTGGGCAACTCCTGTTCTCAATGTCCCGATTAGTGTCACAATTTTTCTCCATCCCTACCAAACACAGCTGATGAATCAAATTGCATTCTAAACTGAAGATCATGATTAGGTGATTATTGGAGTCAGGTGTGTTAGCTGGAGCTGGGGCTGGGGCAAAACTGTGACACCAAACAGGCCCTTGAGGACTAGAGCTGGTTTAGACCCTTTCTTCTTTAAGGTTGTTGCCCCTATCATCGCCAAGCCTATCTCCAACCTTTTTAACTTGTCTCTCCTTTCTGGGGTGGTTCCCATTGCTTGGAAGGCAGCCACAGTTGGTATTTTATTTAAAGGGGGAGATCAAGCTGATCCTAACTGTTATAGGCTTATTTCTATTTTACCCTGTTTATCAAAAGTGGTGGAAAAACTTGTAAATAATCAACTGACTGGCTTTCTTGATGTCTATAGTATTCTCTCTGGTTTGAAATCTGGTTTCTGCTCAGGTTATGGATGTGTCACTGCAACCTTAAAGGTCCTCAATGATGTCACCATTTCCCATTTTTCTAAGCAAAGTTGTGCTGTTATTTGTATTGACTTGACCAAAGCTTTTGATACGGTAGACCTTTCCATTCTTGTTGGCCGGCTAAGGAGTGTTAGTGTCTCTGAGGCGTCTTTGGCCTGGTGTGCTAACTACCTCTCTCAAAGAGTGCAGTGTCTAAAGTCAGAACATCTGTTGTCTCAGCCACTGCCTGTCACCAAGGCTCGATCCTAGGACCCACACTCTTCTCAATTTACATCAACAACATAGCTCAGTAGGTAGGAAACTCTCTCATCTATTTATATGCAGATGATACTGTCTTATACTCAGCTGGTCCCTCCGCTGATTGTGTGTTAAATGCTCTACAAGCTTTCTTAGTGTCCAACAAGCTTTATTTACCCGTAACCTGATTTTGAACACCTCCCAAAACAAAGGCCATGTGGTTTGGTAAGAAGAATGCCAGTCTCCCCACAGATGTGATTATTACCTCTGAGGGTTTAGAGCTTGAGGTAGTCACCTCACACAAGTCACCTCACACACCTCACACGCCTCACACAAGTACAAGTACTTTTCTCAGCACATATCCAAACTGTAGGCGAAGGTTAAAATTTGACTTGATTTCCTCTATCTTAATCGCTCCTCTTTCACCCCTGCTGCCAAACTAACCCTGATTCAGATGACCATCCTACCCATGCAAGATTAGGGAGATGCAATTTATAGACCGACAGGTAAGGGTGCTCTCGAACGGCTAGATGTTCTTTACCATTCGGCCATCAGATCTGCTACCAATGCTCCTTATGGGACACATCAATGCACTCTATGCTACTCTGTAAACTGGTCATCTCTGTTTACCAGTCTCAAGACCCACTTTTTATTTAGATTTTTGATTTACCCTTTATTTAACTAGGTAGGCATAGCAGTGTGAACAGAAAACAACACAGAGTTACACATGGAGTAAACAATAAACAAGTCAATAACACAGTAGAAAGAAAAAAAGAGTCTATATACATTGTGTGCAAAAGGCATGAGGAGGTAGGCGGATAATTACAATTTTGCAGATTAACACTGGAGTGATAAATGATCAGATGGTCATGTACAGGTAGAGATACTGGTGTGCAAAAGAGCAGAAAAGTAAATAAATATAAACAGTATGGAGATGAGGTAGGTAAATTGGGTGGGGCCACTGGTTGATGCTTATTTGTAAAAACCCTCTTAGGTCTCACTCCCCCCTATCTGAGATATCTACTGCAGCCCTTATCCTCCACATACAACACCCGTTCTGCCAGTCACATTCTGTTAAAGGTCCCCCAAGCACACATATCCCTGGGTTGCTCGTCTTTGCAGTTTGTTGCAGCTAGCGTCAGGAACAAGCTGCAACAAACTGTCACGTTCTGACCATAGTTCTGTTATTTTATTCTTTGTTTTAGTATGGTCAGGGCGTGAGTAGGGGTGGGCAGTCTATGTTTGTTTTTCTATGTTGTTTTTTTCTGTTCGGCCTAGTATGGTTCTCAATCAGAGAAAGGTGCCGTCAGTTGTCTCTGATTGAGAATCATACTTGGGTAGCCTGGGTTTCACTTTTGGTTTGTGGGTGTTCGTTTCCGTGTGAGTGTTTGGGCCACACGGTACTGTTTCGGTTTTGTATATTCATGTTGTCATTTATTGTTTAGTGTTCTGAGTTTTAATTAAAAATCATCATGAACACTTACCACACTGCGCTTTGGTCCGATCCTTACTTCTCCTCAGACGAAGAGGAAATCCGTTACACTCAAACTGGACAGTTTTATGCTGTGTTGTCATGTGTTGCTGCCTTGCTATATTAGGTCTCTCTTTATGTAATGTTGTCTCTCTTGTCGTGTGTTCTGTCCTATATAGTATTTACCGTATATATTTTTATTTTATATATTTTCTTTTAATATCCCAGCCCACATCCCCGCAGGTAATAACTAACTATATAGAAATTGCTTAAAGAGTTACACTTTTCTCTAAATATGTAAATCCGGCGACAATCTTTTCAGAAGCTGACAATTTATACTTTGTACTTACGCAGGTATTATACAGTTGAAGTTGAAAGTTTACATACACCATAGAAACTATATTTAAACTCAGTTTTTCACAATTCCTCACTTTTAATCCTAGTAAAAATTCCAAGTCTTAGGTCAGTATGGATCACCACTTTATTTTAGGAATGTGACATGTCAGAAAAACAGAAGAGTAAATTTATTTCAGCTTTTATTTCGTTCATCACATTCCCAGTGGGTTAGAAGTTTACATACACTCAATTAGTATTTGGTAGCATTGCCTTTAAATTGTTTAACTTGAGTCAAACGTTTTGGATAGTATTCCACAAGCGTCCCACAATAAATTGGGTGAATTTTGGCCCATTCCTCCTGACAGAACTAGTGTAACTGATTCAGGATGTAGGCCTCCTTGCTCGCACACGCTTATTTAGTTCTGCCCACAAATGTTAAATGGGATTGAGGTCAGGGCTTTGTGATGGCCACTCCAATACCTTGACTTTGTTGTCCTTAAGCCATTTTGCCTCAACTTTGGAATTATGCTTGGGGTCATTGTCCATTTGAAAACCCCATTTGTGACCAAGCTTTAACTTCCTGACTGATGTCTTGAGATGTTGCTTCAATATATCCACATACTTTTACTCCCTCATGACGCCATCTATTTTGTGAAGTGCACCAGCCCCTCCTGCAGCAAAGCAACATGATGTGGCCACCCCCGTGCTTCATGGTTGGAATGGTGTTCTTCGGCTTGCAAGCCTCCCCCTTTTTGTGAGTGCTTTTGGTGAAAAGCCAAATTTCTTCAGCCTCCTGAGGTGCCGCCTTCAACACGCTGTCTGTGTGGGTGGACAATTTCAGTTTGTCTATGGTGTGTGCGCCAAGGAACTTTCCACCTTCTCCACTACTGTCCCGTCAATGTGGATAGGGGGGTGGGGGGTGCTCTGTCTGCTGTTTCCTGAAGTCCACGATCATCTCCTTTGTTTTGTTGACGTTGAGTGAGAGGTTATTTCCTGACACCACACTCTGAGGTCCCTTACCTCCTCCCTGTAGGCCGTCTCGTGGTTGTTGGTAATCAAGCCTACCACTGTAGTGTTGTCTGCAAACTTGATGATTGAGTTGGAGGCAGGCATGGCCACGCAGTCATGGGTGAACAGGGAGTACAGGAGAGGACTGAGATTGCACCCTTGTGGGGCCTCAGTGTTGAGGATCGGTGGGGTGGAGATGTTGTTTCCTATCTTCACCACCTGGGGGCGGCCCGTCAGAAAGTCCAGGACCTAGTTGCCCAGGGTGGGGTCGAGACCCAGGGTCTCAAGTTTAATGACGAGTTTGAAGGGTACTATGCTGAGCTGTAGTCAATGAACAGCATTCTTACATAGGTATTCTTCTTGTTCAGATGGCATAGAGGCAGTGTGATGGTGATTGCATCGTCTGTGGACCTATTGGGGCGGTAAGCGAATTGGAGTGGGTCTAGGGTATCAGGTAGGGTAAAGGTGATATGATCCTTGACTAGTCTCTCAAAGCACTTCATGATGACAGAAATGAGTGCTACAGGGTGTTAGTCATTCAGTTCAGTTACCTTAGCTTTCCTGGGAACAGGAACAATGGTGGCCATCTTGAAGCATGTGGGGACAGCAGATTGGGATAGGGATTGATAGAATATGTCCATAAATACACCAGCCAGCTGGTCTGTGCATGCTCTGAGGACGCGGCCGTCTGGGCCGGCAGCCTTGCGAGGGTTAACGTGTTTAACTGTTTTACTCACGTTGGCCATGGAGAAGGAGAGCCTACAGTGTTTGGTAGAGGGCCGTGTCAGTGGCACTGTGCTGTCCTCAAAGCGAGCAAAGAAGTTGTTTAATTTGTCTGGGAGCAAGACGTCGATGTCCGAGACGGGGCTGTAACGCTTGTCATCCGGGGAAGGAGAGGAGGACCAAGGTGCAGCGTTGGAAGTGTTCATATTGTAAATATTTTAATGAACACTGAAAACAAAACAATTAACAACCAACGAACAGTCCTGTAAGGATGCCACACAACACTAAACAGAAAATAACCACCCACCAAAACACAATGGAAAACAGGCTACCTAAATATGGTTCTCAATCAGGGACAATGATTGACAGCTGCCTCTGATTGAGAACCATACCAGGCCAAACACAGAAATAGAAAATCATAGACAAACTAACAGACAACCCACCCAACGCACGTCCTGACCATACTAAAACAAAAGACAAAACAAAGGAACTAAGGTCAGAATGTGACAGGGGCTGGTTTTCTTTTTGTAATCCGTGATTGTCTGTAGACTCTGCCACATATGTCTTGCGTTTGAGCCATAGAATTGCGACTCTATTTTGTCTCTATATTGACGCTTTGCTTGTTTGATTGCCTTGCAGAGGGAATAACTACACTTTTTGTATTCAGTCATGTTTCCAGTCGCCTTGCCATGATTAAAAGCAATGGTTCGCGCTTTCAGTTTTGTGCTAATGCTGCCATCAATTCACGGTTTCTGGTTAGGGAAGGTTTTAATAGACACAGTGGGTACAACATCTCCTATACACTTCCTAATAAACTCGCTCACCGAGTCAGCGTATACGTCAATGTTATTGTCTGAGGCTACCCGGAACATATCCCAGTCCCAATCTTGAAGAGGGGAATCCGATTGGTCAGACCAGCGTTGGATAGACCTGAGCATGGGTGTTTCCTGTTTTAGTTTCTGCCTATAGGATGATGCAACAATACGGATTTATGGTCAGATTTGCCGAAGTGATGGCGGGGGAGGGCTTTGTATGCATCGCTGTTGTTAGAGAAGCAATGGTCCAGAATGCTACCAGCTCGTGTCGCGCATTCGATGTGATGATAGAATTTAGGAAGCCTTGATCTCAGATTAGCTTTGTTAAAATCCCCAGCTACAATATATGCAGCCTCAGGATATATGGTTTCCAGTTTGCATAGAGTCCAGTGAAGTTCTTTCAGGACCGTCGAGGTATCTGCTTGCGGGGGATATCCACGGCTGTGACTATAATCGAAGGAACTCTACGTCAGGTGAAAAAAAGGACTTGAGTTCCTGTATGTTGCTCTGATTACACCATGAGTTGTTAATCATAAGGCATACACCCCCCTCACTTCTTCTCTCGGCGCAATGCGTGAAGAAACCAGGTGGCTGTACCGACTCTGACAACATATTCAGAGTGAGCCATGTTTCCGTGAAACAGAATCTCTGATGTCTCTCTGGAAGGCAACTTATGCTCTTAATTTCATCCATCTTGTTGTATCTCGAGATTGGACATTGGCGAGTAATATGGTCGGAAGTGGTGGATGGTGTGCTCGCCTTCTAAGTCTGACCAGTAGGCCGCTTCGTCTGCCTCAAACTGCGGCGACGGCATTGTTTTGGGACGGCCTCTGGGTTTAGAAAGTCGTGTTCCTGGTCGCAAATGTTGGTAAATTGACTTCGCTTTTATATCCAATTGTTCTTTCCGGCTGTATGTAATAACACTTGTGCTTTTCTGGGCTAACAATGTAAGAAATAATACATTTTAAAAAATGATTTACTGCATAGTTTCGTAAGGACCTGAAGTGAGGCGACCATCTCTGTCGGCGCCATCTTGTCATCTGATATTACATGTACTCTGTAGTGTACAACACTCTGATCAACACATGATCAGACCATACTGAAATGACTAATGAAAAGTTTCCAACTTCACTATATTGCTCTGTGTTGTGTTGCTCTGCATTTTCTGGTGACGCCAATTGGAAATTCAGATGCTTTATGTTGATCTCAACTAGTTCTCCGCAGACTCTGTAGTTATCAAGGTCAAGTTTGTATTAGGAAAATTAGACCTGTTTGCTAATACTAACAGTAAGAGAGAAGAATCTTGTGGTAAACGTGCTGATAACACAGCTATGGAGTGTGGCGTGGTTAGATTGTGGGCTGATGGAGCAACAGTTTTTTGTCAAAGAGATATGCGACCTGCACGCCTGAGATCTTGTGCAGAGCCAGAGGTGGTGGTTATTAATGCTTCAGTAAGCATCACACACCACAAGCTGCGAGCGACAAACACTTGGTAACACGCCTCATGAAGGTGATGGAAATATAGTAACAAAATGATGGGTGCTATTTACAGTGCTTTCGGAAAGCATTCACAACGCTTGACTTTTTTCACATTATGTTGTGTACAAACTACAGCCTTATTCTAAAATGAATAAATAAATAAATAAAAATCAGCAATCTACACCCCATAAATGAGAAAATGTAAACAGGTTTGTAGAATTTTTACAAATGTATATATATTTTTAAACAGAAATATCTTATTTACATAACTATTCAGACCCTTTGCTATGAGACTTGACATTGAGTTCAGGTGCATCCTGTTTCCATTGATCATCCTTGAGATGTTTCTACAACTTGATAGGAGTCCTCCTGTGGTAAATTCAATGGATTGGACATGATTTGGAAAGGCACACGCCAGTCTATATAAGGTCCCACAGTTGACAGTGCATGTCAGAGCAAAAAGCAAGCCATGAAGTCGAAGGAATTGAGCTCCAAGACAGGATATAGTTGAGGCACAGATCTGGGGAAAGGTGGCAAACATTTCTGCAGCATTGAATATCCCCAAGAACACAGTGATCTCCATCATTCTTAAAGAGAAGAACTTTGGAACCACCAAGACTCTTCGTAGAGCTGGCCGCCAGGCCAAACTGAGCAATCGGGGGAGAATGGGGCGGCAGGGTAGCCTAGTGGTTAGAGCGTTGGACTAGTAACCGGAAGGTTGCAAGTTCAAACCCCCGAGCTGACAAGGTTCGTTCTGCCCCTGAACAGGCAGTTAACACACTGTTCCTAGGCCATCATTGAAAATAAGAATTTGTTCTTAACTGACTTGCCTAGTTAAATAAAATAAAAAAATGGCCTTGGTCAGGGAGGTGAGCAAGAACCTGATGGTCACTCTGACAGAGCTCTAGAGTTCTTCTGTGGGGATGGGAGAACTTTCCAGAAGGCCAACCATCTCTGCAGTACTCCACCAATTAGGCATTTATGGTAGAATGGCCAGACGGAAGCCACTCCAGTAAAAGGCACATGACAGCCCGCTTGGAGTTTGCCAAAAGGCACCTAAAGACTCTCACACCATGAGATACATGCTTCTCTGGTCTGATGAAACCAAGATTGAACTCTTTGGTCTGACTCGATTAGCGTAGTGTCAGCTAGCTACATAGTTGTCTTCGCTGTCTTCGTATCCAAGATAATTGTGCAGTTTAGAGTGTGTAGACTTAGAGTGATTATCTTAATTTACCGAGGTTAGCTAGCCAGCTATTTGTCGTCCTTAACGTAGGAGATGCTGCTAGCTAGCTAGCCAACAGCTAGCCAACCTCTACCGAATTGAACTTCAACTACCCGGTCAACATTCCGCGTCGCTCCACAGGTAGTATCACATTTTCATTTCACTTCATTACAGTACAACGGTTTGATTTGTTTGATCGTAGCTAGCCAGCTACATAGCCGTCTTTGTATCTAAGACAATTGTGTTGTCTAGAGCGATTTTCTAGGTTAGCTGGCCAGCTATTGTCGTTCTTTTAACGTAGCTAGCCAGCTAGCCCCGAATAGCAGCACTGTAGTAACTATTACAGTACAACGGTTTGTTTTGTTTGATCGTAGCTAGCTAGCTACATAGCCGTCTTTGTATCTAAGACAATTGTGTAGCCTAGAGCGATTTTCTAGGTTAGCTAGCCAGCTATTGTCGTTCTTTTAAGGTAACGTAACGCAATCAACCTGCTAGCTAGCCAGCTAGCCCCGAATAGCAGCACTGTAGAAACTATTACACTCGACGGAACGACTTGATTAGTGTAGTGTCAACATCGCAGCCACTACCAGCTAGCCTACTCCAGCAGTACTGTATCATTTCAATCATTTTAGTCAATAAGATTCTTGCTACGTAAGCTTAACTTTCTGAACATTCGAGACGTGTAGTCCACTTGTCATTCCAATCTCCTTTGCATTAGCGTAGCCTCTTCTGTAGCCTGTCAACTATGTGTCTATCTATCCCTGTTCTCTCCTCTCTGCACAGACCATACAAACGCTCCACACCGTGTGGCCGCGGCCACCCTAATCTGGTGGTCCCAGCGCGCACGACCCACGTGGAGTTCCTGGTCTCCGGTAGCCTCTGGAACTGCCGATCTGCGGCCAACAAGGCAGAGTTCATCTCAGCCTATGCCTCCCTCCAGTCCCTCGACTTCCTGGCACTGACGGAAACATGGATCACCACAGATAACACTGCTACTCCTACTGCTCTCTCTTCGTCCGCCCACGTGTTCTCGCACACCCCGAGAGCTTCTGGTCAGCGGGGTGGTGGCACCGGGATCCTCATCTCTCCCAAGTGGTCATTCTCTCTCTCTCCCCTTACCCATCTATCTATCGCCTCCTTTGAATTCCATGCTGTCACAGTTACCAGCCCTTTCAAGCTTAACATCCTTATCATTTATCGCCCTCCAGGTTCCCTCGGAGAGTTCATCAATGAGCTTGATGCCTTGATAAGCTCCTTTCCTGAGGACGGCTCACCTCTCACAGTCCTGGGCGACTTTAACCTCCCCACGTCTACCTTTGACTCATTCCTCTCTGCCTCCTTCTTTCCACTCCTCTCCTCTTTTGACCTCACCCTCTCACCTTCCCCCTACTCACAAGGCAGGCAATACGCTCGACCTCATCTTTACTAGATGCTGTTCTTCCACTAACCTCATTGCAACTCCCCTCCAAGTCTCCGACCACTACCTTGTATCCTTTTCCCTCTCGCTCTCATCCAACACTTCCCTCACTGCCCCTACTCGGATGGTATCGCGCCGTCCCAACCTTCGCTCTCTCTCCCCCGCTACTCTCTCCTCTTCCATCCTATCATCTCTTCCCTCTGCTCATACCTTCTCCAACCTTTCTCCTGATTCTGCCTCCTCAACCCTGCTCTCTTCCCTTTCTGCATCCTTTGACTCTCTATGTCCCCTATCCTCCAGGCCGGCTCGGTCCTCCCCTCCCGCTCCGTGGCTCGATGACTCATTGCGAGCTCACAGAACAGAGCTCCGGGCAGCCGAGCGGAAATGGAGGAAAACTCGCCTCCCTGCGGACCTGGCATCCTTTCACTCCCTCCTCTCTACATTTTCCTCCTCTGTCTCTGCTGCTAAAGCCACTTTCTACCACTCTAAATTCCAAGCATCTGCCTCTAACCCTAGGAAGCTCTTTGCCACCTTCTCCTCCCTCCTGAATCCTCCTCCCCCCCCCTCCTCCCTCTCTGCAGATGACTTCGTCAACCATTTTGAAAAGAAGGTCGACGACATCCGATCCTCGTTTGCTAAGTCAAACGACACCGCTGGTTCTGCTCACACTGCCCTACCCTGTGCTCTGACCTCTTTCTCCCTCTCTCTCCAGATGAAATCTCGCTTCTTGTGACGGCCGGCCGCCCAACAACCTGCCCGCTTGACCCTATCCCCTCCTCTCTTCTCCAGACCATTTCCGGAGACCTTCTCCCTTACCTCACCTCGCTCATCAACTCATCCCTGACCGCTGGCTACGTCCCTTCCGTCTTCAAGAGAGCGAGAGTTGCACCCCTTCTGAAAAAACCTACACTCGATCCCTCCGATGTCAACAACTACAGACCAGTATCCCTTCTTTCTTTTCTCTCCAAAACTCTTGAACGTGCCGTCCTTGACCAGCTCTCCCGCTATCTCTCTCAGAATGACCTTCTTGATCCAAATCAGTCAGGTTTCAAGACTAGTCATTCAACTGAGACTGCTCTTCTCTGTATCACGGAGGCGCTCCGCACTGCTAAAGCTAACTCTCTCTCCTCTGCTCTCATCCTTCTAGACCTATCGGCTGCCTTCGATACTGTGAACCATCAGATCCTCCTCTCCACCCTCTCCGAGTTGGGCATCTCCGGCGCGGCCCACGCTTGGATTGCGTCCTACCTGACAGGTCGCTCCTACCAGGTGGCGTGGCGAGAATCTGTCTCCTCGCCACGCGCTCTCACCACTGGTGTCCCCCAGGGCTCTGTTCTAGGCCCTCTCCTATTCTCGCTATACACCAAGTCACTTGGCTCTGTCATAACCTCACATGGTCTCTCCTATCATTGCTATGCAGACGACACACAATTAATCTTCTCCTTTCCCCCTTCTGATGACCAGGTGGCGAATCGCATCTCTGCATGTCTGGCAGACATATCAGTGTGGATGACGGATCACCACCTCAAGCTGAACCTCGGCAAGACGGAGCTGCTCTTCCTCCCGGGGAAGGACTGCCCGTTCCATGATCTCGCCATCACGGTTGACAACTCCATTGTGTCCTCCTCCCAGAGCGCTAAGAACCTTGGCGTGATCCTGGACAACACCCTGTCGTTCTCAACCAACATCATGGCGGTGGCCCGTTCCTGTAGGTTCATGCTCTACAACATCCGCAGAGTACGACCCTGCCTCACACAGGAAGCGGCGCAGGTCCTAATCCAGGCACTTGTCATCTCCCGTCTGGATTACTGCAACTCGCTGTTGGCTGGGTTCCCTGCCTGTGCCATTAAACCCCTACAACTCATCCAGAACTCCGCAGCCCGTCTGGTGTTCAACCTTCCCAAGTTCTCTCACGTCACCCCGCTCCTCCGCTCTCTCCACTGGCTTCCAGTTGAAGCTCGCATCCGCTACAAGACCATGGTGCTTGCCTACGGAGCTGTGAGGGGAACGGCACCGCAGTACCTCCAGGCTCTGATCAGGCCCTACACCCAAGCAAGGGCACTGCGTTCATCCACCTCTGGCCTGCTCGCCTCCCTACCATTGAGGAAGTACAGTTCCCGCTCAGCCCAGTCAAAACTGTTCGCTGCTCTGGCCCCCAATGGTGGAACAAACTCCCTCACGACGCCAGGACAGCGGAGTCAATCACCACCTTCCGGAGACACCTGAAACCCCACCTCTTCAAGGAATACCTAGGATAGGATAAGTAATCCTTCTCACCACCCCCCTTAATGATTTAGATGCACTATTGTAAAGTGGCTGTTCTACTGGATGTCAGAAGGTGAATTCACCAATTTGTAAGTCGCTCTGGATAAGAGCGTCTGCTAAATGACTTAAATGTAAAATGTAAATGTAAATGTCTCAACCTTCAAGTCTGGAGGAAACCAGGCACCATCCCTACAGTGAAGCATGGTGGTGGAAGCATCTTGCTGTGGGGATGTTTTTCAGCAGCAGGGACTGGGAGACTAGTCAGGATCGAGGGAAAGATGAACAGCGCAAAGTACAGAGAGATCCTTGATGAAAACCTGCTCCAGAGTGCTCAGGACCTCATACTGGGGTGAAGGTTCACCTTTCAACAGGACACCGACCCAAAGCACACAGCCAAGACAACGCAGGAGTTGCTTCAGGACAAGTCTCTGAATGTCCTTGAGTGGCCCAGCCAGAGCCCGGACTTGAACCAGATCGAACATCTCTGGAGAGACCTGAAATAGCTGTGCAGCTATGCTCCCAATCCAACTTGACAGAGCTTGACAGGATCTGCAAAAAATAATGGGAGAAACTGCCCAAATACAGGTGTGCCAAACTTGCAGAGTCATACCCAAGAAGAATTGAGGCTGTAATAGCTGGCAAATGCGCTTCAACAAAGTACTGAGTAAAGGGTCTGAATACTTTCCGATGGCACTGTAGCTAAAACCATTCTGTAATCTACTGCTAGTCTCCAGTGGTAATTTTACACAATGACATTGACCACACATTGTGTATGAAAGCAAGATACCCCTTTTCACCCTCTCCTATCATCTTTGTGCCTGCTATTGTCCTTATTGCCATTCTATCTGACTGGTAATATGCTGACATGATGTTATGTTAATGCCTCACAGGAATAAATAACCCCCATTCTGTATAAATTAAATGCTGAGATACAGTAAACATATCCTAAGCCTTGTCTGAGCCAGAATGGTTGGGACAGGATCTTATTTCCTGTTTCTTTAGCGCAAGGTAGCTTGATCTACAAGTACACCTCATGGACAGGCTGCTAGTCCTGAGATAAGAGGAACTCACTTGGTGAAGGCCACACACTCTAAAATTGAATGAATGTTAAAGAATTGTAGTTACCACCCATGACTGTATTTGCTAGTGACAATGAATTAGTTCTTACATGCACTCTGGGAAATATGCAAATAAGGCTTCACAATAAGGAGTGTGTTAATTTAAGTGTGTACTCGTATAGACACTGGAACAGTGTTAAATTTAACACTCTCAGTGTTGATTTAACACTGGAGCATATGCTATGAGAAAGTGGCAATTTAATGCAAGCTTCACAAAAAAATACTAACATAGTATATATAACATAGTATTTCACACCTTGAACATGCAGTTCTGTGTTTTTTTATAACCCTTAGAACTTCATAACATACAGTAAATGTTCTCAGTAAGGTCTCAGAAGATGCTTCAGGCACCACCTTGTCGTTAATATGATATGGGTAGACACGCTTAGTTTTCCACCACAAAACACCAGAAAATGGACACAGAGAAGGACCAGCTCACCTGCTTTTACACTATGACTATATTTGTTTGTTTGTTTAGATTTTAAAAGAAAAAGGGAATAGTTTCACCATTGATGAAAATGAGAGTTCAGTTCAACATTAAAATGAAGAACAGACTTAAATGAATCACTAATCACATTAAATAAATAAAATCTTCAGAAATGACTTTGTCAAAGCAACAAAATAACTAGAGCTTCACAATGATGCTGAAAACTTGGAGACATTTTGGGGTTAAGGGGGTTAAAGTCATGAGAATGAACAAAGATTTATGAAATGCGATTTGTGTTTAGTGCTCTTAAAATACACTACCATTCAAAAGTTTGGGGTCACTTAGAAATGTCCTTGTTTTTGAAAGAAAAGCAAAAAAAATTCTCCATTAAAATAACATCAAATTGATCAGAAATACAGTGTAGACATTGTTAATGTTGTAAATGACTATTGTAGCTGGAAATTGATGTTTTTAATGGAATATCTACATAGACATACAAAGGCCCATTATCAGCAACCATCACTCCTGTGTTCCAATGGCAAGTTGTGTTAGCTAATCCAAGTTTATCATTTTAAAAGGCTAATTGATCATTAGAAAACCCTTTTGAAATTATGTTAGCACAGCTGAAAACTGTTGTACTGATTAAAGAAGCTATAAAACTGGCCTTTTTAGACTAGTTGAGTATAAGTTTCTTCTGAAACTCGTCAGTCTATTCTTGTTCTGAGAAAAGAAGGTTTTTTAGACTAGTTGAGTATAAGTTTCTTCTGAAACTCGTCAGTCTATTCTTGTTCTGAGAAAAGAAGGTTATTCCATGCGAGAAATTGCCAAGAAACTGAAGATCTCGTGCAACGCTGTGTACTACTCCCTTCACAGAACAGCACAAACTGGCTCTAACCAGAATAGAAAGAGGAGTGGGAGGCCCAGGTGCACAACTGAACAAGAGGACAAGAGTGTCTTGTTTGAGAAACTGACGCCTCACAAGTCCTCAACTGGCAGCTTCATTAAATAGTACCCGCAAAACACCAGTCTCAACATCAACAATGAAGAGGCATCTACGGGATGCTGGCCTTCTAGGCAGACTTGCAAAGAAAAAGCCATATATCAGACTGGCCAATAAAAAGAAAAGATTAAGACGGGCAAAAGAACACAGACACTGGACAGAGTAACTCTGCACAAACATTGCCTAATAGCAAGTGCCAGTGATACATTCAAATGAAAATCTTCCAAATCCTCCATGCTTCGAGGCTTCCACTAGACCGATCGTGTCAAGATTACAGCACTTGATGCACTGCATTTGTCTGGAAACATTAGAAACTGTTACATGAGAGCCATTGAAAGTCTAAAAACAACATCTGTGAAAGAGCTCGATTAGATCAGAATGTAATCCGTGTGATATGATCACCTATTATACAATTCACCTATTATATTTTCCCAGTATACATGTATGTCAATCATTGTGAATTTCAAACCATTGAGGAATGAAAAAAAACAAACATCTGTCAAGTGAACTCCATTTAATGAGAACTTAGTTGGATTGCAGAGGACCATGCTAATTCTTTTGTAAAATCCCCCCAGATACTTCTGGTAATCCGAATAGTGTCAGAGTAAACAAACAACATGACACTCTGTGAGAAAAAAAACCCTATTAAAGGTGTATTTATCTGTGCAAACAATTAAAATTACACACAATTAATGTAAATAAAACAACAAAAAAAACATGTTAAAATGACATTTGTGTTACAGTCAAATGGGTTATTGTATCTACAACTTTTTTTTTTTTAGTATTTCCAGTAGGGTACAGTCACGCATAGCCACAGGGAGGGTGTTTTTATTAATACGGGACTAAGTATTTCCATTCTTACGGTATCTATCACCTCAGAGTGACACATCAACCGCAGCATCATTCTCTCAGCACCTGTTCCATATGTTGATGGCATTCAGTTCAAATCAGGCAACGCTATTTGTATTTAATAGAGTTTCAGATGACTCACTATCTCCCGTATGACACCCTTTGTTGTGGGGGAAAGGTGATTGCAGCATATTCCACTGTCTCTGCAGACCTTACCACTCCTCCCTCCCGCTCCCTCCCATGCCTGTTCGCCTCTTCTCCATTGGGTCGACTGTTGAAGTCCAGCACACCGTATTCTACAGAATACACAGACATGGAGGTGGACGCCTCTCCTGACCCCTGAAAATGTATACCGTATGCATTTTATAAAACAGAACCTTTGCAATTTATTGGATTTGATCTAATAAATCTGTCAAAATACAAACATTGAAGCATTCTTTTTTTTTAAACTTTGTATTAGGAATTTGTCTTATGGTTGTTGCTAAGCAAATGTGTCAAAATTGTAACAAACCAAAGAATGACCAGGACTCTGAGAGACACCAATAGAGTGTGATCTTACCTGTTGCTTGGCCTTGAGGTTCTCTTGCTGGTCCCGTTCTGGACACAAGATACAGATTTTACTATGTGTTAATCATAGACAAATGATCCTGCATTTTGTCACTTAAACTCCTCTGGGCACATTGACTTCACAATACAAAACCTAGGATGCTCCTGGTTCTCAGCACCTTCCATAGACTTACAAAGTAATTATGACAACTTCTGGAGGACGTCCTCCAGCCTATCAGAGCTCTTGCAGTATGAACTGAAGTGTTGTCCACCCAATCAAAGGATACGAGAATGAATCTAGTACTGAAAGCATAATCTACAGCTAGCTAGCACTGCAGTATATACAATGTGGTGAGTAGTTGACTCAAACACAAAGAAAGCTAATAGTTTAACAGTTTTGAACAAATACATTTCCATATGAAGGAGTTGAAAGAGAGAAATGGAGAGAGAGAGAGAGAGAGTCATTTTTTCCCACTTTCAGACTACTAAAACACCATGCACAAACAGAGGTATGCTATGTTAGCTAGCTGGCTACACAACACTGGAAGTCAAGTTAAGCTTTTGGTATAACTAATTTATTGCAGCTGGTGTAACTGCTTACTGACTGTACATTACTGCATGATTGTAGCGGGTTTACTAACAAGTCAGTTCTATTAGCTATGCTGACTATGACATTACTTTAGCTAATATGGTGACAATGTAGGCTGTGTGTAGCGGGTTTGACTTGGAAAGGTTTTTTCGCCTGGTCACATACAGCTGATGTGTTGTGCATTGAAGTCCACAAGCGAAGGGAAGAGGTGAGAGAAGGAGAGAGCATAGGACGTGTCTTCCTTGAAAGTGAACTGTGTTTATGCGTTCATCAGATTCTTTTGAAAAACGTTTCTTAAACATACCTGAATTTATCCAATAGAAACTCTTGTTTGCAACTGTTGGACTAATGATTACACCCTATATCAGCTACATGCAGGAAAGTGTGTCACTGTCTGTCACATCAAATTGTCTCTCGCCCTGTGTGCACTTACGTTGTAAACTTTCATTTATAGCAGAGGTTGTAGCAACCTCATGATGGGGCATTGAGAAAATTAGAGTACAGCCTAAATCTATCAATGTTACATTAGAACTGGGTGAATGGAATTTGAGTGAGAGTCATCTGATATGCTAAAATAGAAATAAGGCCAAGAAGAAGAAAAACAACAACATCCTTCCTCATCTTAAACGGCACCTACCACCACTGATTCAAGATGATATAAGATCATGGCCTATAGTATTAGGGGTTGAAGATGGGAACAGTTATTCTATTCATACCCAAGGACTTTAGTAGTCCAGATGATCTTTGCAGTGTTGTGCTGCTTGTATCTGCATACAACCTGAGTCAGTGACACTTTCCTCAAAGTCAGATGAAGTCGCTGGATGGAAAGATAAACTTTTCTACTGGTACATAGTAGTGCTTGAGAAGGCATTTGTTCAAGGAGGTACAAAACATGACATGTGGGGGGATACCAAAAAAACACATCAAAGGAACATGATGCTCTGTTTTGAAGTGGTTCAGGAGAAAAGCAAACGAGAGTTTGAGACAGCATTTGTGAAAACAAACAGTTTGCAATTTTTCTCCCTGTCTCTGTGCGAATTTGAATTCTCTGTGTGTAGGTGGTTATTTCCTCTGGTGAAAGGAGGCTCGTATCAAAGTGCGTGAGTCATGCATGTGAAACTGCAACAGTGGCTCATAGGAAGGGATGTATTTCATCTCACTAACAAGGTTTCCATCCAGCATTTTCATGCAAGTAAAAGTATGTCTGACGAAGAATGGCCTGATGGAAAGAGCAAATTTGTCAGTTTTGCAAATGTCGACGATACAAAAAGGGATGATGGGATCTTTTTGTGTCTGTAAAATGAATTATGCAAAAAAAATGGCAGTAGAAATGCCATTATGCACAAATGTTGATATAATAAGCATTATATTGAAGTAAACTTGGAGACACACAAGGATATGTTGTGTGGTCCTCCCACTACCAGTGCGATCATTTAGCTATTATATTTTGAAATGTAGTACTCCATTAGATATAACAAAATCTATGGCATTTTGCCATTACTACTATACAAAACGATCTCCATACACTACTTCCATTCATTTGGATGGGTTACCTTCAGACGATTCCCATGAAACTTATGGGGGTCGTAGAGCAAAAACACCATAATTTTTGTGAGAGTAGTGTGGTCAAATTAGTTTGTAGCTCAGACGCTACAGACGTTTTTGTGAGAAGACAGATTACTTAGGATGTGGTCTGACAAACACCACTGTAGCTCGGTCACCTTCCACTGCAGATGTGGAGATGCAGCCCCATGCAATTTAAAAAAAAATCTCTAGTACTGATGGATTTTGATGTGGATTTTTTGTTTCATTATTATAATCTCCCCAATTTCGATCTTGTCTCATCGCTGCAATGTCCCAATGGGCTCGGGAGGCAAAGGTGGAGTCACGAGTCCGAAACATGACCCGCCAAACCACGCTCCTTAACACCCGCCACAGGAAACATTAGTCAACTGATTACTGGGGTCAGCCTGCAGGTACCCGGCCCGCCACAAGGAGTCACTAGAGCACGATGAGCCCTCCCTAACCCGGATGATGCTGGGCCAATTGTGCACTGCCCTATGGGACTCCCGATCACAGCCAGTTGTGATACAGCCCGGGATCGAACCCGGGTCTGTAGTGACACCTCTAGCACTTAGACCGCTGCGTCACTCGGGAGGCCCTACGGGGATTTTCTTTAATTATGTTACTTAGATTGAAGCACAGGTGCAGCAAATTACTTAAGGATTAGGCTACAGATGAAATAAATTATCATGAACTTCACAGGGTGGTGAAAGTACACAATGGTGAGGTTGATGCTCCTTTCAACTAAATATTGAGGGTCTTCAATTGTTATTCTGGTGACGTGAGGATCGATACTTGGCTTCCGTTTGACAAATAAAAATAATCTCGCTCATTGGTCCACAATAATCAATATTTATAATGAGGCATTTGTTTTTACAAAAGCATCAGCAGAGTTGAAAATACAACGGAAACCCATTTAACTTGTATTTTTGATTTGATACATGGGAATTTAATTGCAAAGTTATTTTTATGTGCACTACATCATCATGCACAGCCTAATCACTCGTGGACAGATTCTCGTGGATAGATGAAACATTGAGAATCTGTCAAGGCACAAGTAGAATTATGTGATTACAAGCAGCAGTAGTTCCTGGTTTTGGGTTTTAGTCACTGATTATTTGGACGAATCAGGATTGAGCGAAGGCGGTTCTTAAACTTGTGTGGTGATTTTCAAGCCTGTGTGCAGATGAGAAACGGTTTTCACTAGATTTCACAGCCACAAAGTCAAAATTGTCTATATCGTAAAAATTCCTGAAAACAAAAATTTCCTTTTTGGCCATGATAAAAAGTGGTGAAATTAGCGGAAGGGATAGGTTTTGCAGAGAGTTTCCACAAGCATTTCGCTACACCACAAGCATTTCGCTACACTCGCATTAACATCTGCTAACCATGTGTATGTGACAAATAAAATTTGATTTGATTTGATTTTATGCGAGGGAGGAGTCTTCAAAATTGTTAACAGCATTTCCCCCAGAAGTAAAACAGGAAATTACAAACTTCCGCAAGATAATTTTATTTTTGGTTAAACTGATTACGCACAGTGTTTTATCTGCAAAAAGTCAATTGGACGGAAACATATCTCTGATGGGAAAATGCGTGTAATTTTTTATTGCGGATTTTAGAATATTTGCATTTCAAATCTATCACCAATTGGATGGAAACCGAATTACTGATGCTCAACCCCACCCCACCCCCCCCCCCACCCCAAAAAAACGCTATTGATTTCAGCTCCCTTAAGAATGACTCCATTTGTCAGTTTGATCAAGTGTGGCCGAGGTGAAATGGCTAGCTAGTTTGCGGTGGTGAGCGCTAATAGTGTTTCAGTCGGTGAAGTAGTTGTTCCCCTTGTTCTGCAAGGGCAGTGGCTTTAGTGGCGCGATGGGTAACGATGCTTCGTGAGTGACTGTGGTTGATGTGTGCAGAGGGTCCCCTGGTTCGGGCGAGGAGAGGGACGGAAGCCTATACTGTTACACAAGCAAAATGATTTGACTGATTTAAGACTGTAAAGCTATGTTTCAGATAATAAAGACATGTCTTTGGTCCAGGTGTCGACATTAAGTGCAGAAAAGAAAGAAGTTGATGGGCAAGAACCAAGGCCTTAATCTAACTGGATTGCAAAGAATTACAACTACAAGAGATACTATGGTATCAGTGGAGGCTGCTGAGGGGAGGACGGCTCATAATAATGTCTGGAACATAAGTAAATTGAATGGCGTCCAACACATGGTAACCATGTTGTCAGGATTTGGCCAGGGTTGTTCCGGGTTTTGGTCACTAGATGCCCCCATTGTGCTTTTTGACCTTATGTTTTTTCCCTTGATTCCCATTATTATTTGCACCTGTGCCTCGTTTCCCCTGATTGTATTTAAACCCTTAGTTTCCCTCAGTTCTGTGCTCTGTGTTTGTATGTTAGCACCCAGCCCTAGTGTTCTGTGTATTCTTGTCGATTCCGGTGGACGCTCTTGTGGAATTCTGTTTTTGTTTTTTGAGTATCTCTTGAGGCTTTTTTGTGCTATACCTACCACCTTTTGGATTTGCCATTTTGTAATGAAGGACTTCTCCTTTTTACTTTATTAAATACACCGTCTTAAGTACTGCTGTGTCTGCCTCATCTTCTGGGTTCTGCTGACTATTCGTGGCTCAGTTGGTTAAGTGACTGTTTCTCACTCTGGAGACCCAGGTTCGTAACCGGGTCCTGACAGAAACACAGAGCCAAAAATGAACCCAGAGGCAGCCAGTTCCCAGGACCTTTTGCCATGCTGTCCCACCACCAGGAGACTGTCCAACGCCACAAAGCCGCCCTGGTTCAGCAAGAGGCCTTAATGGCTAGACATTCTCATCTTCTGTCGGAGATGCTGACTTCCATTAAGCAAATATCTGATCGTCTTACCCCGGCAACAGTTCCCGTCCCAGTACCTCAGATTCACGTACCCATGGCAGTTAACCCCCTGGCTGAACCTCGTCTTCCACCTCCCCAACGGTTCTCAGGTGATCCAAGTGCTTGTAAAGGGTTTCTCACCCAATGTTCTCTCTCCTTTGAGCTACAACCCTCGTCGTTTCCCACCGACCGGTCTAAGATCGCTTATATCATCACCCTGCTGTCGGAAAAAGCCCTGGCCTGGGCTACTGCTGTGTGGGATGCCCATAGTTCTTGCTGTGCCAGCTACTCTGCCTTTGCTGAGGAATTCAAACGAGTGTTTCAAGGCCCAAGCAGTGGTTCTGACTCAGCCAAACAGCTCCTGACTCTCCACCAAGGTTGGCGCAGCGTGACGGACTATGCCATCCAGTTCCGCACGGTGGCAGCAGCAAGTGGCTGGAACAACGAGGCGCTCACGGTGTGCTTTCTGAAAGGCCTTTCCGACACTATCCAAGATGAACTGGCCACTCGGGAACCACCGGACAATCTCGAGTCCCTGATCAAGTTGGCCTCACGCATTGACCAGCGTCTGAGAGAGAGAGAACTCAACCGTAGACCTCTAGCCCCTATCAGTCCCAGCTCCGAGTCCCCACCTTTATCCTCGCTGGCTCCATCGGAACCCATGCAGATTGGACGCATCTCCCAGGCTGAGAGAGACCGCCGGATGAGGGAGCGACGCTGTCTATATTGCGGCAAACCGGGCCATTTCCGTTCCACGTGTCCCGGGCTCCAGGGAAACGCTCTGTCCCGTACAGACCGGGGGAACTGTAACGGGAAACATAACCTCCTCCCATCCGTCCAACTCCCGTCTGCTCATTCCAGTCACCCTCTCCTGGGACAACCACAAGCTTCACCTTCAAGCCTTGGTAGACTCTGGAGCCGCAGGTAACTTCATGGATGGTGTCTGGGCGAAGGAGAATGGCGTTCCCTCTGAACCTCTTAGTGAACCCATGAGGGTCACTACATTGGATGGAAGCCCTTTGGGATCTGGACTTGTCACTCATGTCACTACCTCCTTGCGACTTTCAGTTTCACAACACCAGGAATTGATGAACTTTCATTTGATCTCCTGTTCCGAGTTCCCTCTCGTCCTTGGATACCCCTGGCTTCACAGCCATAACCCTCACATCGACTGGTCTGTGGGCACTATCAAGCAGTGGGGTCCTACGTGCCAAGCTACTTGTATTTTCCAGAATTCCCGAGTTCTACTCCCGAGTCTTTAGAATCCATCGACCTGACCCGAGTTCCCGAGTGTTACCATGACCTCAAACTGGTGTTTAGCAAACAGAGGGCCACCATGCTACCACCCCATAGACCTTACGATTGCCCCATCGACCTGTTTCCGGGCACTTGCCCCCCAGGGGTCGGATCTTTTCCCTATCTCCACCCGAACGAGCTGCTATGGATACCTACATCAAGGACGCTCTGGAAGCAGGCCTCATGCGTCCATCCACCTCCCCGGCGGGAGCAGGGTTTTTCTTTGTGGCCAAGAAAGACGGTGGATTACGTCCTTGCATCGACTACCGGGGACTCAATGCCATAACCGTCCGTAACCGTTACCCACTACCCCTTATGGCCACAGCCTTCGAGCTGCTCCAGGAAGCAGTTGTTTTCACTAAGCTTGACCTGCGGAACGCATACCATCTTGTGCGGATCAGACCTGGTGACGAGTGGAAGACCGCTTTCAACACGCCTACTGGTCACTATGAATACTTGGTGATGCCCTTCGGCCTGACCAACGCCCCAGCGGTGTTCCAAGCGCTCATAAACGATGTGCTTAGGGATATGCTTAACATATTTGTGTTCGTTTACTTGGATGACATCCTCATCTTTTCGAGCTCCCTTCAAGAACACACTAAGCATGTCAGACAAGTACTCAAACGCCTCCTGGACAGCCATCTGTACGTTAAGCCGGAAAAATGTGAATTCCATTCATCCCGAGTACAATTCCTGGGATTTGTAGTGGAACCCGGTCGAGTCCAAATGGACCCCAGGAAGGTAGAGGCGGTAGCGGATTGGCCCACCCCCAAATCCGTTAAGGAAGTTCAGCGTTTCCTGGGCTTCACAAACTTTTACCGCAAGTTCATCAAGAACTTCAGCTTGGTGGCAGCCCCTCTCTCAGCTTTAACCAAGGGTGGCAATGCAAGGTTTTTGTGGGGAAGAGAAGCTGAGACGGCCTTCCAAGGACTCAAGCAGCGCGTTCTCTCTGCTCCCATCCTGATACTACCGACTACGGATGAACCATTTGTGGTGGAGGTAGACGCATCAGAGGTTGGTGTTGGAGCTGTCCTGTCTCAGAGGGGTGAAGACAAGAAGCTTCATCCGTGCGCTTTCTTCTCACACCGGCTTACCCCGACTGAGAGGAACTACGATGTGGGGGATCGTGAACTCCTAGCGGTTAAGATGGCATTGAAGAAATGGAGACACTGGCTCGAGGGGGCTTCTCACCCGTTTCAAGTGCTTACGGACCACAAAAATCTGGAGTATATCCAGCAGGCGAAGCGGTTGAACTCTAGACAAGCTAGATGGTCTCTTTTCTTCAATCGATTCCAGTTTATCCTCACCTATCGGCCCGGGTCGAAGAATCTCAAACCGGATGCCCTGTCCCGAGTCTACGCTCCTGCCATTCGAGATGACACGGACATGCCTGTCCTTCCTGCTGCTAAGATTGTGGCTCCGATCTCGTGGCAAGTTGAGGATACCATGAGACGTGCTCAAGCTAGCGAACCGGACCCGAAAGGAGGTCCTGCCAATCGGTTGTTTGTCCCCAAGGCAGTGAGGACTCAGGTCCTTCTGTGGGGGCACTCCTCTCGCCTCACCTGTCATCCGGGCGTAGGTCGCACCTTGGAGTTCATCCAGCGTAAGTTCTGGTGGCCTACCATAAGAGAAGACGTTGCCACTTTCGTCAATGCCTGCCCCGTGTGCTGCCAGGGCAAATCTTCTCACCTCCGCCCTCAAGGACTCCTTCACCCTTTACCTGTTCCCCACAGACCCTGGTCCCATATCTCATTGGACTTTATTACTGGACTTCCTCCATCCCATGGCAATACTACTATCCTAGTCATAATCGACAGGTTTTCAAAGGCGGCCAGGTTCGTCCCTCTGACTAAGTTACCTTCTGCCAAGGAAACGGCTGAGTTGGTTATTAATCATGTGTTCCGAGTCTTCGGCATTCCTCAAGATATGGTTTCTGACAGAGGTCCCCAGTTCGCCTCAAGGTTTTGGAAGGCCTTCTGCCAACTCATGGGGGCTTCTGCCAGTCTATCTTCAGGGTACCATCCGGAGTCCAACGGCCAAACAGAGAGGATGAATCAAGAGCTGGAAACCACCCTCCGATGTATGACTCGTGACAACCCGTCCACATGGTCATCCTTTATTGTTTGGGCCGAATACGCGCACAACACCTTGCGCTCCTCCTCCACTGGTATGTCCCCGCACGAGTGTCAGTTTGGCTATGCTCCTCCATTGTTCCCGGACCAGGAGGCAGAAGTCAGAGTGCCTTCAGCCTTGAAGTTCGTCAGACGCTGTCGGCTTATGTGGAGGAAGACCCGTCTTAATCTTATGCGTTCCTCACAGAGGTACCAACAACAAGCCAACAGACGTCGCCGTCCCGGGCCTACCCTGCGCCCCGGCCAGAGAGTCTGGCTCTCCACTAGAGACTTACCACTATGGGTGGAGTCTCGCAAGCTGTCCCAGAAATACATCGGTCCCTTCAAGGTTGCCAGGAGAGTTAACCCAGTTTCTTATCGCCTACACTTACCCAGATCCCTTAAGATTAATCCCACATTTCACATTTCATTGTTAAAACCTGTTGTTTTTTCTCCCCTTGTCCCGGCAGACAGACCTCCCCCTCCGCCTCGTGTCATTGGAGGCCAGCCGGCTTATACCGTCCATCGGATACTGGATTCCCGCCGGGTGCAGCGGTCCTGGCAGTATCTGGTGGACTGGGAAGGCTACGGTCCCGAGGAGCGCTCCTGGGTTCCTGCCAAAGACATCCTGGACCCTGACCTCATTCGTCAGTTCAGGGCCCTCCACCCTGAGAGAGCTGGTAGGAACGTCAGGAGCCGTTCCTAGGGGGATTCTGTCAGGATTTGGCCAGGGTTGTTCCGGGTTTTGGTCACTAGATGCCCCCATTGTGCTTTTTGACCTTGTGTTTTTTCCCTTGATTCCCATTATTATTTGCACCTGTGCCTCGTTTCCCCTGATTGTATTTAAACCCTTAGTTTCCCTCAGTTCTGTGCTCTGTGTTTGTATGTTAGCACCCAGCCCTAGTGTTCTGTGTATTCTTGTCGATTCCGGTGGACGCTCTTGTGGAATTCTGTTTCTGTTTTTGTTTTTTGAGTATCTCTTGAGGCTTTTTTGTGCTATACCTACCACCTTTTGGATTTGCCATTTTGTATTGAAGGACTTCTCCTTTTTACTTTATTAAATACACCGTCTTAAGTACTGCTGTGTCTGCCTCATCTTCTGGGTTCTGCTGACTATTCGTGGCTCAGTTGGTTAAGTGACTGTTTCTCACTCCGGAGACCCAGGTTCGTAACCGGGTCCTGACACATGTGTTTGATGTTGTTGATACCTTTCCACAAATACCTTTTCCGCTCCAGCATTACCACATGCCCTTCCTCCCTAATTAAGGTGCCACCAACCTCCTGCTTATGGTATGTATGTTTAGGGATAATGATAGGTCCCTTCAATACCTGGGCTCCTTTTGTAGGTCCAGCAGAACCAACCAAGCAGTCCGATTAACAGAGCTATGATGGACACCCCCAAAACAGCAAAGATGATCAGGACATAGACATTGTTGGCGTTTCCACGGTCGCTGATACCATCGTCTGCGGCGTTAGAGGTGAATGATGGGGATTCTGGAATAGAAATGGCTCCTTAGGTGAAACTAGATGAGACAGTAAATTAAGGTAAAGCAGAGTAGGGTGTATGCTGTCTAGAACATCAAATCTTCAAGGAACACAATCTTGACCAAAGGCTTTAAAAGGTCCATAGTTAGCTCATTTAAAATGGTTGCTTGGGTTGGTTTTGAATTTTTAACAGATAGTACTTGTAAAAAGGTTGTACATTTAGCTGGGTTCAATACAGGCTGGACGGACACTGCTTTAAGATAAATAAAAAAACATCATGTGACGTATCATGAAAACCCTTGTGCTTGACATTGACTTAGAATTAGTTATAGACATTATAATGTGAAGAGAGCGATCTTATAGCCTACCTGAGGAGTTACCATTCGATTGAAGGATAAGCGACACCTCGTTGCTTTTTAGCATGGGAGGATCTCTATTGATTTGGAACAACATGATCCAATATGTTCCGTTGTCAACTGATGTCAGATTTTGGATGAAGAAAGAGGCCTCTTTATTCTCAGAGAAGCAGAGGTGGCTTTGTAAGCAACAGCTGTGCACATCATGATTACATTCAGCGATCTTTTTATCATTTTTGTAAAGACCAATTAACCGATTACTAGATGCTTTGGACATGTTCTGAAGTGAGAAGCGGATGGTGATCCCATGACCTATGATTCCTACCATTTTCTCTGCCCAATTGTGTCCTGAAAAAGAGAGAGGAAGTTGTCAACAAGTTAGGACATGACCTGATGATTTAGGTACACAAGATTTTTATTTTTTCTATAACTTCTATCTTCACCTGATTGCATAACACTAACGTGTAAATTGCTCTGGATAAGAGTGTCTGCTAAATGATTAAAATATTAATAATATTAAATATAAATGTAAAATTCTATTGTAAATTAATATTGTAAAAAACTATGTTCCATATTACTAATTTTACATTTATATTTAATATTATTAATATAATTCATATTTTAGTCATTTAGCAGACTCTCTTATCCAGAGCAACTTACAGTCAGTGCATTCGTCTTAAGATAGCTAGTGGAGACAACCACATATCACAGTCATAGTAAGTACATGTCTCCTTTCATTAAGAAGTTATCAGCAAAGTCAGTGCTAGTAGTAAAAGAGAAGTACAATATACTTCATCAAATATACACAGTGTTGTGTATATTTTCATCACTGTGCATACAGTATTTTTTTATATTTCCTGTATATTTATCTTATCCCAGTTACCAGTTTTTATTGACTAGAGATATGATCCACACATATTCCTTGGACAAAAAATGTCTTCATTGGGATATAGAAAAAATAAACCAAGCAATATAAAAAAAAACATTTTATGATCAAAGTGGAATAAAAATATTACAAAAATTAGAATGCCTTTTAGAAGGTATGAGAGTGCCTTCAGAAAGTATTCATACCCCTTGACTTATTCCACATTCTGTTGTGTTACAGCCTGAATTCAAAATTGATTTAATATTTTTTTTTCTTTCTCTCAACCATACCCTGAAATGACAAAGTAAAAACATGCTTTTAGAAATGTTGGCAAATTTATTTAAAATGAAATACAGAAATATCTACTTTACGTAAGTATTCACACCCTTGAGTCAATTCATGTTAAAAACCCATTTGGCAGCGATTACAGCTGTGGTCTGTCTGGGTAAGTCTCTAAAAGCTTTGCACAACTGGATTGTACAGTATTTGCACATTGTTATTTTTTTTAATTCTTCAAGCTCTGTCAAGTTGGTTGTTGATCATTGCTAGACAGCCATTTCTGAGTATTGCCATAGATTTTTCAAGCCGATTTAAGTCAAAACTGTAATTAGGCCACTCAGGAACATTCAATGTCATCTTGGTAAGCAACTCCAGTGTACATTTTGTTTTGTGTTGTAGCTTATTGTCCTGCTGAAAGGTGAATGTGTCTCCCAGTGCAAACCAGATGCATGTTTTAGAATATTTGTGTTCTGCAAAAGCTTCCTTTTTACTCTGTCATTTAGGTTAGTATTGTGGAGTAACTACAATGTTGTTGATCCATCCTCAGTTTTCTCCTTTCACAACCATTCAACTCTGTAACTGTCACCATTGACCTCATGGTGAAATCCCTGAGCAGTTTCCATCCTCTCTGGCAACTGAGTTAGAAAGGATGCCTGTATCTTTGTAGTGACTGGGTGTATTAATACACCATCCAAAGTGTCATTCATAATTTCATCATGCTCAAAGGAATAATTGCAACAAGGCACTTATAAGTAATACTGCAAAATATGTGGCAAAGCAATTCCTTTTTTTTTGTCCTGAATACAAAGTGTTATGTTAACGGCAAATCCAATACATCACATTACTGATTCACTCGCCCTATTTTCAAGTATAGATGTGGCTGCCTCATGTTATGTGTATGCTTGTAATCGTTAAGGACTGGGGAATTTTTCAGGATAAATAGGGAAACAGAGTGGAGCTAAGCACAGGCAAAATCCTAGAGGAAAACCTGGTTCAATCTGCTTTCCACCAGACACTGGGAGATGAATTCACCTTTCAGCAGGACAATAACCTTAAACAGAAGGACAAATCTACACTACAGTTGCTCACCAAGAAGATGGTGAATGTTCCTGAGTGGCCTAGTTTCAGTTTTGAATGAAATCTGCTTAAAAATGTATGGCAAGACCTGAAAATGATTGTCTAGTAATGATCAACAGCCAATTTGACAGAGCTTGAAGAATCTTGAAAATAATAATGGGAAATGTTGCAGAATCCAGGTGTGTAAAGCTCTTAGAGACCAGAAGGACTCACAGCTGTAATCGCTGCCAAATGTGCTTCAACAAAGTAGTGACTCTAACATTTATTAACCCAGGGGGTTGAATACTTGCATTACAGAGTATTTTGTGTAGATCGTTGACAACAAAAAGACAATTAAATACATTTTATCCCACTTTGTAACACATCAAAATGTGGAAACAGTCAAGGTGTAAATACTAAGGCTGCAGAGATGAGGTAGTCATGTTAAACACTGTAATTATATGTGTGGGCTACAGAGATGAGGTAATCATATTGATAAAAAAATCATTTAGTTTTGTCCAAACACTGTAATTATATGGGTGGCCCCAGCGGGAATGGGCTTGGCGTTGCAGATGCTCTATGAGGTAATAGTCATGTTAAACACTGTAATTATATGTGTGGGCTACAGAGATGAGGTAGTCATTTGTTAAAGATGAGGTAGTCACTGTAATTATATGTGTGGGCTACAGAGATGAGGTAGTCATTTAAACACTGTAATTATATGTGTGGGCTACAGAGATGAGGTAGTCATTTGAAACACTGTAATTATATGTGTGGGCTACAGAGATGAGGTAGTCTTTTGAAAGTCATGTTAAACACTGTAATTATATGTGTGGGCTACAGAGATGAGGAAGTCATTTGAAACACTCTAATTATATGTGTGGGCTACAGAGATGAGGTAGTCTTTTGAAAGTCATGTTAAACACTGTAATTATATGTGTGGGCTACAGAGATGAGGTAGTCATTTGAAACACTGTAATTATATGTGTGGGCTACAGAGATGAGGAAGTCATGTTAAACACTGTAATTGTATGTGTGGGCTACAGAGATGAGGAAGTCATGTTAAACACTGTAATTGTATGTGTGGGCTACAGAGATGAGGAAGTCATGTTAAACACTGTAATTGTATGTGTGGGCTACAGAGATGAGGTAGTCATTTGAAACACTGTAATTATATGTGTGGGCTACAGAGATGAGGTAGTCATTTGAAACACTGTAATTATATGTGTGGGCTACAGAGATGAGGAAGTCATGTTAAACACTGTAATTGTATGTGTGGGCTACAGAGATGAGGAAGTCATGTTAAACACTGTAATTATATGTGTGGGCTACAGAGATGAGGAAGTCATGTTAAACACTGTAATTGTATGTGTGGGCTACAGAGATGGGGTAGTCATGTTAAACACTGTAATTATATGTGTGGGCTACAGAGATGAGGTAATCATTTGAAAGTCATGTTAAACACTGTAATTGTATGTGTGGGCTACAGAGATGAGGTAATCATTTGAAAGTCATGTTAAACACTGTAATTGTATGTGTCGGCTACAGAGATGAGGTAGTCATTTGAAAGCCATGTTAAACACTGTTATTGCACACAGAGTCCAAGCAACTTGTTAGGAACATTTTACCTCCTGAATTTATTTAGGCTTGCCATAGCAAAAGGGGTTGTATACTTATTGACTAAAGACATTTCAGATTTTCATTATTTATTAATTTGTAAAAATGTCTAAAAATATAGATCCACGCAGGTATTGTGTGTAGGCCAGTGACACAAATCTCAATTTAATCCAATTTTGAATTCAGGCTGTAACACAACAAAACGTGGAAAAAGTCAAGGGGTCTGAATACTTTCTGAAGGCACTGTATATATGCCTACTGTACCCCAATTCAAATAAATGCTATGGAAAACTTGTCACTTTGTCAAATCATCCACAAGCAAAAAGTCACAAACACATTGGGATGAATTATACAGCCCATTTCGCCACTATGGCCTATTTATTGCCTTTAATTCCCTTATCCTACCTCATTTGCACACACTGCATATAGACTTTTTTTTCTATTGCATTATTGACTGTATTTTTTGTTTATTCCATGTGTAACTCTGTGTTGTTGTATGTGTCGAACTGCTTTGCTTTATCTTGGCCAGGTTGCAGTTGTAAATAAGAACTTGTTCTCAACTTGCCTACCTGGTTAAATAAAGGTGAAATAAAAAAAAAATGAAATAAAGTACAATCTTGGTTGTTCAGAGACATACCATACATACTCTGTGCTACTGAGTATCACCACCTCTGACCTGTGAGTTCGATGATAAAGAGTTGGGTTACTAAAGTTTATTTTCCTATAGTTTAAGTCATAACTTTTACAGATCAGAAATGTTTTTATAAATAATAATCCTTCAACATTTGATCGGAACATACATTTACATTTACATTTAAGTCATTTAGCAGACGCTCTTATCCAGAGCGACTTACAAATTGGTGAATTCACCTTCTGACATCCATACACAGTCACTGCCATTCTAGTAGGCTACATCTACAGTACATAGACGGAGGAAGATGGCCTACCGTTGAACAGCACGATGAGGACAACCAGTAAGAGAGGCTTTGGGCTAGAGTAGTAGAACATGATACACGAGGACCGGATCAGAAGAATGGAGATTCTATATCCTTGGCTTCTATCCTTGGCCTAAATGATGTGTCTTCCCCGTCTGCCTCCACTCGTCTAACGCCTGATCTGTTTCTTCCTACCCTCACACTTGAGCTCATAGTAAAGAGAGAAATGCTGACAGGAACTAGCTTGAACCCATATGTATGTGCAACTACAAGCACCTCCTGTGAACAAAGGCTTCAAAGGGGTTCTGGGACTTGTGGTGCAGACCTGTGAGTCTGTCTCAAGCGTGCCAATAAAAGCCAGAATAATGTGTCAGTTAAAGAGATAGTTCACCTTAAAAGAAAAGTAGCCTATGTCAGACATTGTCATACGTGGAACCAAAGCCAAGCTGGGTCCATGCCACAGCACCTGTGAGCCACTCAAATTGTAAGAAATAAAGAATGAAATTATTCCAAGACACTTCCGATGTATAAAAATGTATGGCAAGATAATAAAAAAAATTGGGGTGAGAAGTATATATGGTTCACCAGCAACAAATGAGGAGGGATTAATCATCGTAAAATCATTCCTCTGATCATGAAATCAAGAATCAAAACATATATTTTCACGAGTACCACTTGCATAAACAGTAAGCATGACATTAGATGAGGTAAACAAATGCCAAAACAGCAGTTTGAAGTTTACTGGAGGATGTAATGGGGTTCTGTGAGGACATGTCAAAGAGAGAGTTGCTGGTGGTCTACAGTAGTGGAGGAATCAAAACAAAGGGTTTTGTTGTGGTGTCTGTGGTCGTAGGGAGGGCGTCCTCTTCAGCTGTTTTTTTTTTGTGGTCCTGCTGACATCCTTCTGCTGTGTAAATCCTACCATCTTTTTGTCACTTTAAACTGAGACCACAATTGTTAACTGACTGACTTATCAGCAGTCTCTTTATCATGTTGTACTGTCACAAATGCACTCTCTGGAAACATACCTACTTTGAAGGTTTAATTTTCAAACTCCGGCTTGAAGTTCCCCCTCAGTGCAAATGGGATTTAGTCTGACTATCCATCCAAAACACCACTTCCACTATTGTTTCTTCTTCACAATGAATGTATTTAGCAATCGATAAAGCAGCAGAATTCAATTCAGGATGAGCAAAATGGGATAAGCTTTCCCTCCCCCAATCCTAAACTCAATCATTTAAGGGAATAAATTCAAAACTGACCCAAGTCACGTCTAGGGGCAACTTCAGCCTGCCTTCACATGCGGGAACAGGCAAGCTTATCTGGAGCGGGACATATGTTTTGGGGGGAAATCTGTACAAAATCTGTACAATCCTACAGTATACCCGGTCTAAGGCGTATGGTCTTGTCTCAATAGAAATGGTGCAAGTCAAGTCCCGTTGTAGCATACGTCTTTGCTCAAATTCGAGAAAAAAAAACAGTATTCTAAAACCGCGCACTGTGAAGTGAACCTGGCTCGCCTGGCTGGCCGATTTTTTTGTGTTTCCACTGCCTACAGAATTTGTAAATGTTATGTTGTTAACTAGCCATTGTGACAGTGCAGGTATCTTTGCTAATGTTGCAAGCAAGTTAGTAATTGTAGAAAGTCCTTTGGCTACAACTAAGTATTGTAGCCAAAGATGTGGAAGAAATTGTATTCAACCTCACCAAGCTGTAACTAACATTACCCCATACTCCCGATGCCAGCTAGTCAAATGTTTAACTTGTTAACTAGCTAAACGGTTAACGTTGTCAATAGCAAAACAGGCTAGCTAACTAGTTTAATTCCTAACCTTGCTTGCCATGGCAGCTAGCTAAATGTTTAGCTTGATAGCTATCTAAATGGTTAGCGTTGTTGATACCCTAGCTAGTTATCTTAATTCCTAACCTGCTTTTCACTAGCTAGCGGGCTAACCAAACACACCAGATGACAGGTTTGATAGGATGTAGCAAGCTAGCTTTCAATACAAGAACATTCCTGTGTCCCGTTTTCTGAAGGCTAGGCATAGGGTTACAAAATCTGTCGGCTGTATATCAACTGCCTAAAAATATATACCAACACGTAGGCCTAAACACCAACACATAGGCTTATGTCTATGGAGACACAGCATGGCTGTGTGCTCGATTTTATACACCTGTCAGCCACGGGTGAAATAAATAAAAAATAGAAAGAAACAGCAGAATCCAGTGTGCATAATACTTTTGCACAGTGTATGTTTGAGGACAACCGATTATGATTTTTCAACAACGATACCTATTATTGGAGGACCAAAAAAGTTGATACCAATTAATCGGCCGATTTTTTAATATATATATATACAGTTGAAGTCGGATGTATACATACACCAGTTTCACATTTTCTGACATTTAATCTTACTAAGATATCCCTGGTTTACGTCAGTTAGGATCACCACTTTATTTTAAGAATGTGAAATGTCAGAATAATAGTATAGAGAATTATTTATTTCAGCTTTTATTTCTTTCATTACTTTCGCAGTGGGTGAGAAGTTTACATACACTCAATTAGTATTTGGTAACATTGACTTGAAATTGTTTAACTTAGGTCAAACGTTTTGGGTACCCTTCCACAAGCTTCCCACAATAAGTTGGGTGAATTTTGGCACATTCCTACAGACAGAGCTGGTGTAACTGAGTCAGGTTTGTAGGCCTCCTTGCTCGCACACGCTTTTTTCAGTTCTGCCCACACATTTTCAATGGGATTGAGGTCAGGGCTTTGTTATGGCCACTCCAATACCTTGACTTTGTTGTCCTTAAGCCATTTTTCCTCAACTTTGGAATTATGCTTGGGGTCATTGTCCATTTGGAAGACCCATTTGTGACCAAGCTTTAACTTCCTGACTGATGTCTTGAGATGTTGCTTCAATATATCCACATCATTTTCTTTCCTCATGAGGCCATCTATTTTGTGAAGTGCACCAGCCCCTCCTGCAGCAAAGCACCCCCACAACATGATGCTGCCACCCCCTTGTTTCACGGTTGGGATGGCATCCCCCCTTTTCCTCCAAACATAACGATGGTCATTATGGCCAAACAGTTCTATTTTTGTTTCATTAGGCCAGAGGACATTTCTCCAAAAAGTCCAATCTTTGACCCTATGTGCAGTTGTAAACCATAGTCTGGCTTTTTTATGGCGCTTTTGGAGCAGTGGCTTCTTCCTTGCTGAGCGGCCTTTCAGGTTATGCCGATATAGGACTTGTTTTACTGTGGATATAGATACTTTTGTACCTGTTTCCTCCAGCATCTTCACAAGGTCCTTTGCCGTTGTTCTGGGATTGATTTGCATTTTTCGCACCAAAGTTTGTTCATCTCTAGGAGACAGAACGCATCTCCTCACTGAGCATGTATGACGGCTGCGTGGTCCCATGGTGTTTATACTTGCGTACTATTGTTTGTACTGATGAACGTGGTACCTTCAGGTGTTGGGGGAAAAAATGCTGAGGTCGTGGCTGATTTCTTTTGATTTTGCCATGATGTCAAGCATAGAGGCACTGAGTTTGAAAGTAGGCCTTGAAATACATCCACAGGTACACCTCCAATTGACTCAAATGATGTCAATTAGCCTATCAGAAGCTCCTAAAGCCATGACATAATTTCCTGGAATTTTCCAAGCTGTTTAAAGGCACAGTCAACTTAGTGTATGCAAACTCCCGACTTCAACTGTAGATAAAAACAAAGTGTCATTCATTCTTATAATTGTTCATGGTGGAGTCACATTACTACAAAGGTGTTACATGTATCCCTGTGTTAACCAGTGCAGTGAGTGGCAAGCAGCAGGGAGGCAGGACTGGACTGGGCAAAGCAGGACTGGACTGGGCAAGGCAGGACTGGACTGGGCAAGGCAGGACTGGGCTGGGTAGGACTGGACTGGACTGGACTAGACAGGACTCGTTCTAAACCAGGCAGTCAGGCTGTACCAGGCAGCTGGTTGGTGTTGGCAGCAGGGAGGAAGGAGTGGACTGGGCAAGGTAGGACTGGTTCTAAACCAGGCAGTCAGGCTGTTGGTGTTGGCAGCAGGGAATAACAAATAAAATAAAATGTGTACATAAATCCAATGTAGTGTATAGTGCAGTGGCCCAATCTTGGCAACAACTCCACTGTTATTTTTTACATTTTCCCACGGTAGACTTCATCTGCTCATAGCCATATCTAATTCATTAGCTAACCTGCTCATTTTTCATACAGCATGGTATATAGCTCGATATCTGTCAGTCAATCACAGCTGGCTGAATTTTTTCTAGTTCTGCTACGTCGACAGTACCTAGCTAGCTAGCTAACTACTTTGCCACTTTGGACAGCTTATCCTTGGACACGGCGGTGGAGGCATTGCTTCGAGCCCATTTGCTATTGAATGACCAATGGGGTGAGGCATGGGTCTTGATGGTCTCAGAGTGCGTTTCAGTTCTTATTTGAGCAACGACGACCTTTGGGACTGGTAGTGACATCTCAGAGCTTCATGCCCTCTTCTATTTCGATTCGATTTAAGGGATTTTTTTGGCATGGGAAACACATGTTAACATTGCCAAAGCAAGTCAACTCGATAATAAACACATAGTGAAATAAACAATACAAATGTTACAGTAAACATTAAACTTACAAAAGATCCAAAAGAATAAAGACATTTCAAATGTCATATTATGTCTATATACAGTGTTGTACTGATGTGCAAATAGTACCAAAGGGAAAATAAATAAACATAAATATAGGTTGTATTTACAATTGTGATGGTTCTTCACTGGTTGACTTTTTCTTGTGGCAACAAGTCACAAATATTGCTGCTGTGATGGCACACTGTGGTATTTCACCCAATAGATATGGGAATTTATCAAAATTGGTTTTGTTTTCGAATTCTTTGTGGTTCTGTGTGTAACCGATGTGAAATGGCTAGCTAGTTAGCGGTGGTGCGCGCTAATAGCGTTTCAATCGGTGACCTCACTCGCTTTGAGTAGTGGTTCCCCTTGCCCTGCAAGGGCCGCGGCTTTTGTGGAGCGATGGGTAATGATGCTTCGTGGGTGACTGTTGTTGATGTGTGCAGAGGGTCCCTGGTTCAAGCCCGGTGAGGGGACAGACTAAAGTTATACTGTTACATGTGTAATCTGAGAGAAATATGTGTCTCTAATATGGTCATACATTTGGATAGAGGTTAGGAAGTGCAGCTCAGTTTCCACCTCATTTTGTGGGCACATAGCATGTCTTCTCTTGGGAGCCAGGTCTGCTTTCGGCGGCCTTTCTCAAAAGAAAGTCTGTACATAGTCAAACATTTCCTTAATTTTTAGTCAGTCACAGTGGTCAGGTATTCTAAACCAAGTTTGTATCCTATTCCCAACCTGTACCCTTATCCTAAACCAGGTTCATATCCTCTACCCAGGTATTCTGCTTCCAAATATTGGAGAATATGCCAGAGTTGAGGATGATGAAGAGTTTAATTATAGCCAATTGTAATTTGTGGTCTGTATCATCAACCACACAGGATTTTTTGGTTTGGAGGGTTTGTATTTTGTCCTGTAGTTAATTCAATGTAATTGGAGAATCCAGTGAGTTCTGGTAGTCTTTAATAGTTGATTCTATTTGATCATGTATATGTTTTTGATGTTTGTTCTTTGTTATAGAGCCAAACATATTGGAGAAGTGGTTTATCCATACAGCTTCTGTTTTAGATAGATAACTCTTCGTGTTGTTGTTTGTTTAGAGTTTTCCAATCTCTTCTCAATGTATCGGTCTGGTGAAGGTCATGTTTGACAAGGTACAAGTGGGTCAGGGTGGTGGAGTTCTCCTTTTTTTTTCCTAAGCTTGATTTGATTAAAACAAACTTTTATGGATTTAAAATGTAAAGAATTAAAAGTAAACACAAATAAATAATAAGTGGAGGAGGGGTTGGGTAGGGGATATGAACCTGGTTTAGGGTAAGGGTTTACATTTAAAGGGAAGGGCTGTGAATATGATACAACCCTGGTTTAAGGTAAGGGGACTTGGGTTGGGGGAGGGGTAAATAACTGTATTAAAAATAGAAAGAAGGGGATGGAAACTTGTTGTTTAGGATACTAAAGAACAAGTTATTTCAGTTTCCTAATTACCTTTATTACCCATCCCCCCTAACCTCTCCTCCAAGTCAAGACTACCAATCCTAAATTGAGAGAAAAGATTACTTGAAGGAAGGTGAAAAAAAGAACAAAAACCTTGAGTGAAAATATGTTGTTTGACCAAAGAAAGATTGGATGCAAATATCAACTGAATTCTTTCTAAATTGTTCATACAATTGAAATCAAATCTCCCAATGTGCATTACTTCACTGTCGCTTACAATATAAATACTATTATTTACGTAATAATTTTCATTTTTGGCTAATTATTTTGAACTCAAATTGGCTCTTGGAAGATGTTGTCGTAACACCGTTCAACATTTGAAGTCTTGAACGAGACCTTGTGGTTCCAACAACTGTTGAGAAGGTTAGGCTTGGTTCGTTACACTTCCGGAAGCGGAAATGTTGTTATGGTAACATAAGCAAACGTTTATTCAAGCATCTTGAGGCTTTAGCTCAATCTCCATTGCCATGTTTTATGTATTATTTGCTAAATAAGCTTTCTTACCATCCAACGCACCATAATACATACGCAGTTAAAATGGAGGGAACAGATACCGGAGGAAATACTTACCTCATTAGACCGAATTATCATCACAAGTAAGTTGCCATACTCAATGCTAACGGTAAAGTTAGCTACCTAACGTTAGCTATGGTAGAGAGGAAGAGGCGAAGTGAGGTTTTACTGCGCCCAAGAAAATCATTTGGGTGGTCGTTGGAGGTTCAAAGGAGTTAAGGTAGTAGTGGTTGGGAGGAAATGGCGACTGCTTGAATCTGAAAGTGTCCAAAAGTGAAGTGTGTGACAATGACTGTAAAATAGTGAAATCAAAGAATGGAACAAAACGAGCAAAAGTTGTGGTAGAAGACAAGGATCGGTCCAATAATGCACTGCGTTAAGAGATTCATTTGGGAACTCCCATTGTAATATAACGTTATAGGACTGAAGCAATGTGGATTCAAACAAGGTGACTAGAAGCGGCCGAATTTTGGTTAATTGTGTTGATGAAGAGCAGAAGAAGCGTGCGCTGGATTTGGCTAAATTGTTCACGTCAGAAACAACACATATTGATCTTCGGAGTTGGGCGCCTGCCAAATGAGTTATAGCTGGAGTCTCGTTGGATATAGATGACGAGTACATTCGTCAGAAAATCCCAGGAGTGGTCAGTGTACGTCACCTAACCCGTGTGGTAAATGGAAGGAAGGAGAGAAGCCTATCAATGTTATTGTTGTTTGATGAGGGTGGATATAATTTGTGGAACGTTCCAAAAGGAACCTGTTCCAAAAACTTCGTAAATGACAAGGTTGTCAACAAACAACGCATACAAAGTTGTATAGCGGCAGAATAAGATACCAGGTAGGGAGTCGACTTTTTAATTAAGGTTTTTTACTCACCACGTTTATTCTGGAAAATGTCTGCCCTCACCAGGGTAACATATGGACAAACATTAAGAATAAGCTACGTGGTAAGTTGACGCCTATTCGTCAGCTAGTTAAATTGATCATGCTACTTTGTATGCGTTGTTTGTTTGCATACTTGTACTCTACGAAGTTTTGGGAACAGATTCCTGTTGGAACGTTCCACAAAGTATACCCACCCGTTTGAGGAGACCTACCTAATGTGAGGTGTGCAGTGAGAGCATTTGTGTCCAAACATTACAATGTGGGAATTGTGAAGGAAATGGTCACGTGTCAAATGTTTGCAGATGGGAGAAGTATAGTATTGAAGAATCTGTCAATGGGAAAACATTGCAACTCTGGACTTCCTCTGAGTATCATGTTAGGGTGAAGGAGGTTGAGGTGTCAAGGATCGGGGCTATTACAGCAGATCTCTTATGTGGAGGCGGTGAAGAGACTCGAAAGGAGCAAGAGGCAATAGTGTTGAAGATATGGTGGTGGATGCATTGCAATCAGTTGTTTTAAGTCAATCGGGTGATCTGGATTCACTCATTGTGAAGAGTGTATCCACAGTGATTAATTGTACAGCACAATTGTCAAAGAAGTCCAAGAAGCTGGACATGATTATATCTGCAGCTGAGAAGTTTTTGGGGCTCCAAGACTAAACGGCAGAAGCACTGCAAGGATTATTGTTGCTAGGAAATGTCCTGCCCTAACAGGGGTCCATTGAGCCTTTGTAGGGACCTGATTTATATTTGTATCAAAACTTATTTTTTTAAATGTTAATTTATTTTTTGATAGTTTGTATGATATTAGATTTTTTTTTTTTTACCTTACATAAATTCATTTTTTGGGACCCTTATTATTCACCCGCACAGTAGGTGGTGGAACGCACATCAAATTGTTGACAACACAATTATACCATAGAAGAAGAATTTGTCCTCATGGAAATGTGTACAGTGCCCCTGGAGCAATGTGGGTTAGCTAAGTGTATAGCGACAGATTCTCCCCCCACACTTTGTCAGCTCCAGTATTGGAAACAGCGACCGTTCGGCTCTAACCTAGGCTACCTGCTACTCTAAAATAATTTAAGTGACACCTTTTTCTATGGAGGTCAATGAGAGTGTGTCAAAATAGGTCACCAATAACACAATTGCTAATTCAGTACATGAGGCTTATTTGATCAAATATACGTTTGGTAATAGGTAGGTTGTTACTGATATAAGTGGATGCACGTGGCATTTCTGCAACTTACCCCAAAAACAACTTTGTATCGGAGTTGTGCCTGTTGTCATAGAGATCTGATAGACGACTCATCATGGATATAACCCGTTTTAGCGTCGCCATTGAGGGCTTCCACCATTTTAAAGTAGTCAACTGTGTGGGGATTCATGAGTTGGGAGCAATCAGCCAATGAATAAGAATAAAATTGACTACTTTAAAATGGCGATAGCCTCAGCTACACAGATGATTCCTCTATCTATGTCCTGTAGTTTACATGCGTATCTGCCCTCTCATTGGCTAGAATTGTCCTACCTGATCTCGCCTCCCACCTGCCTTCCATATTTGAGGACATATTTCACATTTTTAGAGCGGTCACTCAAATATCTTTCCAATATAATATACAGTCTTTAGATATGCTGCTGCAGCAGTCAACGTTCAAGACATTTTGTTTCACAATTTACTGTAATGTAGACTAGATTAATAGCTAGCTATGAAACAAAATTAGTTGGCCATCTAGCTATCTAATATCTAGCTAGCTAACATTAGTTAGCAGGGCAGCCTGGTGTGTCTCTCTGTCTTTCCCTCTCTTTATCATTTTGTTTTTATTTCAGGTTCAAAGCAGCTGTTGTGAAGGAATGCATTCATGATATCCTGCGAGAACAACTGTCTGGGGTGCAGTATGATCCGGATGAGGTCGGCGTTCTGTCCCGTTCATTAGCAGATTGCATAAAGGACAAATTGAAGGGTGAGAAACTACTCAGCCGTTACAAAGCCTCTAACTGCGGGTGACGTTGTGAAATCAAATCAACTCTTATCCTAATAAGATTAGTAAATGTATGGTAATGAGTGTCTTTGGCTCTTTTTTTTAACCTTTATTTAACTAGGCAAGTCAGTTAAAGAACACATTCTTATTTTCAATGACGGCCTAGGAACAGTGGATTAACTGCCTTGTTCTTGATTTCCTGCGGTGGACAACTTGCTACGGTCAGGGCTTAGACCTGGACAACGGCCGCTACGGTCAGGGCTTAGACCTGGACAACGGCCGCTACGGTCAGGGCTTAGTCCTGGACAACGGCCGCTACGGTCAGAGCTTAGTCCTGGACAACGGCCGCTACGGTCAGGGCTTAGTCCCGGACAACGGCCGCTATTACGGTCAGGGCTTTTTTTTTTGACCTGTCAAAAGCTTTTGATACGGTTTATCAGGCTATTTTATTGAATAAGTTGTCCTCGATAGGTCAGAGCTCTGACGCCTGTTGATGGTTTCATGATTATCTTAGTGACAGAACTCAGGCCATCGTGATTGATGGTGTTACGTCTAGAAGTACATAAAGGTGTACCGCAGGGGTCGATTTTGGGAACCTATTCACTATTTATATAAACACATATAAAAACACATATCTCGATGAGCTGGTTGAGAAGCTAAGATTAAAAGTTGTCTTTTTCTACAGAAACAGATGGTGTCTTTCTCTAAGCAGTAGTAAAGCAGATTATTCAGTCAACCTTTTGATCTGTTCTTGATTATTGTGATATTATTTATCAAAGTGCAGCTGCTACTACTCTTAAACCTCTGTATGCCATCTATCATAGTGCCTGTCGTTTTGTTAGAGGTGACGGTTTTGATACTCATCACTGTATCCTGTATCGAAAGGTTGGCTGGACTTCACTAAAAACCCATAGATCTCTACATTAATCCCTTTTTTGTTTACAAGGCCCCTTTTCATAAATTTCAGTCTTATCTAACTTTGTTGTTGAAGTTTAGACACCCGAGTTGCCTAACCTGTTCACAGGATTGGTTAACTGTTGAGGTTCCTAGGGTCTCCACAGAGCTAGGTAAATCTGACATTTAAGTCATTTAGCAGACGCTCTTATCCAGAGCGACTTACAAATTGGTGAATTCACCTTCTGACATCCAGTGGAACAGCCACTTTACAATAGTGCATCTAAATCATTAAGGGGGTGGGGGGTGGTGAGAAGGATTACTTATCCTATCCTAGGTATTCCTTGAAGAGGTGGGGTTTCAGGTGTCTCCGGAAGGTGGTGATTGACTCCGCTGTCCTGGCGTCGTGAGGGAGTTTGTTCCACCATTGGGGGGCCAGAGCAGCGAACAGTTTTGACTGGGCTGAGCGGGAACTGTACTTCCTCAATGGTAGGGAGGCGAGCAGGCCAGAGGTGGATGAACGCAGTGCCCTTGCTTGGGTGTAAATCTGCTTTTAGTTTTAATGCACGGTATTGCTAGAACAAATTACAAAATACATTTAATGTTGATGTTCTGGTGCCTTTCCACATTTGGAAAAGAGATATTGAGACCTAGATTTTTTTTCCTGGCAAAATAAAGGTGAATTAAAAACACAAAATATTGAGACGTTGAACTTGGACCCGGTAAGAATCCTGGATCTTGCTGTCAGACAGGTTTGTTATTTTCTTTCTCAATTTACCTTGTAACAAATACATTTAATGATAATGATCTCTCTCTCTCTCCAATAACAGATGTGGGCTTTGACCGATACAAGCTGGTGGTACAAGTGGTAATTGGAGAGCAGCGAGGAGAAGGTGTCAAGTGAGTGATGTGTCATTGGCTCCTATACCGTTTAGATAATATGCACGGAGGATGTGGCACTAGCTCCTATACCGTTTAGATAATATGCCGGAGGATGTGTCATTGGCTCCTATACCGTTTAGGTAATATGTACGGAGGATGTGGCACTAGCTCCTATACCGTTTAGATAATATGTACGGAGGATGTGGCACTAGCTCCTATACCGTTTAGATAATATGTACGGAGGATGTGGCACTAGCTCCTATACCGTTTAGATAATATGTACGGAGGATGTGGCACTAGCTCCTATACCGTTTAGATAATATGTACGGAGGATGTGGCACTAGCTCCTATACCGTTTAGATAATATACATGGAGGATGTGTCATTGGCTCCTATACTGTTTAGATAATATGTACGGAGGATGTGTCATTGGCTCCTATACCGTTTAGATAATATGCACGGAGGATGTGGCACTAGCTCCTATACCGTTTAGATAATATGTACGGAGGATGTGGCACTAGCTCCTATACCGTTTAGATAATATGTACGGAGGATGTGGCACTAGCTCCTATACCGTTTAGATAATATGTACGGAGGATGTGGCACTAGCTCCTATACCGTTTAGATAATATGCACGGAGGATGTTTGTTTTCCTTTCTCCCAAGCTACTATTTGTGTGCCCAATTTCAAGACCATCTCTGACCATCTTTTTAGTTCACAAGTCTTATGGACCCCACTTATCCTCATAGAAACATTGTTGAGCACTAGAGTGAACAAAGGTACCCTAAAGCTTTTAGTAGTAGTTGTATGTGGTGTACCCTTTAGGGCTAAAAACATAACTAGACTGTAAGGAACTATGAACTCTTGTGTCCTGTACCTTTTTTATCGGGGAGCGTACATGACACCTAGTGGTGGCTTTAATGTCAAAATGCATTCTGTTGGTCCCTGTGGTTGTTGTATTGTGATTTCCAAAGCTTCTTTCTTTATATTAAAGTTCATTAAAAGGATCTGATGATTTCTTCCTGTCTTGCTATCAGGATGGCTGCCAGGTGTTTCTGGGATGCTGACACAGACAGCTACGCTCAGGACATTTTCATGAATGTAAGTGTTTTTTCTTCCAGTCTGGTATGAGGAATTGTCGTTTATTATTTCTTTCTTTTTATTTATTTTTTTATTTTTTGATCGTCTGTGATAATGACTATTTTCCCTCCTCTAGGACAGTTTGTTCTGTGTGGCGGCTGCTTTCGGCAGTTATTTCTACTGAGGACAAAAGAAGATGGGAAGATTTTGCAATAGCTTTGCTATTTTAAAAGCACTTTTGCACTCATGACTTCAGTAATTGCATAATTACTTTGACACAAGAACTTTTAAAATGAGAGTGCTCCACATAAGACATCCACATAAACAGAAAAAGATCCACAAAATATCTCAGAGTAGAAGTGATGATCCAGGATCAGTTTAACCTTTTTTTTTGTTGATCATAGTGAATAGGATTACAGGGACAGATCCTATATCAGAACTTCTACACTGAGATGCTTTGTGGATTCGAGCCGAGAACTTGCCCTTTCCCCGGAGAAGATGCACTGTGCAATCTCTGTTGTGTTTTTTTGTTGTTGTAAGTAGCAGCAAATTACAGTTAAATACTCTGACAGAAAGAGGACTGTTGCCTTGCCTAATAACTGCAGAGGACAACAAGACAGGCACTGTTTTATTCATGCTAATGTCAGGTCAACCTGAGAATAAAACATGCATAACCTACACGCAGACTGTAGCTTTAACATGGTGTTAAATGCTGTCTACCAATGTTTATTTCTAGTGTATGTCACTTTACATCACCCTTATTGCTATTTGTATACAAGATTAGGTTATTAAATGTAATTAATTTCAAATATATTGGCTATTTGACTTGTCATTGGGTAATACAATTGACTTTCCAATGTAATACAGACATCCTTGCTAATGAGGAAGGCACAAACAAATGAGCAATTGTTAACTTCCTATCTTGTTGCCATAGATACATGCACTTTATGTAGCTAGGTTATCCAGCTAGTTCCCCAGTGAATATGTTCTGTGGTAATTACCTGGAAGCGTTAGCGTACTTTGCAGCTGGGTCCTCGGTACACTTTCGACTTTGAATTATTGTGTATCTCACCACTCAAATGTGTCCCGTGTGGCTCAGTTGGTAGAGCGTAGTGCTTGCAAGACCAGGATGGTGTGTTCAATTCCCACGGGGGACCAGTATAGGGAAAAAACAAACACTTATCCACTCACTACTGAAAGTCGCTCTAGAGAAGCGTGTCTGCTAAATGTCTCCGATGTCTCCGATGTAGTAACACAGGTGAGTTGCTCTTATCTTTCGGTAAACCCTAGATACTGCATGAAAAGTCCATGAGGCCGGCCGTTTCTGAAATACTGGAACCGGCGCGCCGGTGATCATAGCCACGCTCAAAGTTGCTTAGGTCACTCGTTTTGTTCAATCGAACAGTAACTGAATGCCTCAATGCCTGTCTGCTTGCTTTATACAGCAAGCCACGGCCACGTGACTCACTGTCTGTAGGAGCGAACCATTTTCGTGGTGATGTACCTAATAAACTTGAAACGGTTAGGTAAGGTGTTTGGGCTCTTTTTAACCCATCCTAAATATGGTTGTTTTCACCCGTTCTTTACAAGACTAACTATTTGTGTTGGTCGTGAATGAGGTGGTGGAGTGATGCATTGGAACACCTGACTTAAAAGAAGACCGGTGTGTCAGGTGTGGGAAGTGCACCAATGGAAACGTATAAACACAAAGTGTCACATACGCGGACGGGTCGGTTGTTTAGCAACACAACCTATGCATGCGCAACTATGGGGCAAAACGGAAGGGGTTGGGTTAGATTGTTGACAACATATTAACTATAGTTTGTCTCCAATTCTTATTGAAAACAAATACATTTGTACAATGAGCACTTGTCTCTCAAGTACATGGAATTTTAGCCATATTAGCATAGATGTGACATCAGTCAAAACACCTCAAAACATGCGATCAAGAACAAGATGTAACTAGCTGAATCCCCATTGGGCAGTGTCTTGTCATTGTTGCTAGCTGTCTGGCCATCCAGAATCAGGGCAGTTTCTTGTCATTGTTGCTAGCTGTCTGGCCATCCAGAATCAGGGCAGGTTCTTGTCATTGTTGCTAGCTGTCTGGCCATCCAGAATCAGGGCAGGTTCTTGTCATTGTTGCTAGCTGTCTGGCCATCCAGAATCAGGGCAGGTTCTTGTCATTGTTGCGAGCTGTCTGGCCATCCAGAATCAGGACAGTTTCTTGTCATTGTTGCGAGCTGTCTGGCCATCCAGAATCAGGGCAGGTTCTTGTCATTGTTGCTAGCTGTCTGGCCATCCAGAATCAGGACAGGTTCTTGTCATTGTTGCGAGCTGTCTGGCCATCCAGAATCAGGGCAGGTTCTTGTTCTGTCTGTCAGAATTTTCTTGTCATTGTTGCTAGCTGTCTGGCCATCCAGAATCAGGGCAGTTTCTTGTCATTGTTGCTAGCTGTCTGGCCATCCAGAATCAGGGCAGGTTCTTGTCTTGTCATTGTTGCTAGCTGTCTGGCCATCCAGAATCAGGGCAGTTTCTTGTCATTGTTGCTAGCTGTCTGGCCATCCAGAATCAGGGCAGTTTCTTGTCATTGTTGCTAGCTGTCTGGCCATCCAGAATCAGGGCAGTTTCTTGTCATTGTTGCTAGCTGTCTGGCCATCCAGAATCAGGGCATCCAGTTTTCTTGTCATTGTTGCTAGCTGTCTGGCCATCCAGAATCAGGGCAGTTTCTTGTCATTGTTGCTAGCTGTCTGGCCATCCAGAATCAGGGCAGTTTCTTGTCATTGTTGCTAGCTGTCTGGCCATCCAGAATCAGGGCAAGAAACTGCCCTGATCTGTCGTTCTGCCCCTGAACAGGCAGTTAACCCACTGTTCCTAGGCCGTCATTGAAAATAAGAATTTGTTTCCTAACTGACTTGCCGAGTTAAATAAAGGTAAAAAAAATAAAATAATAATATCCTGTTTCCATTGATCATCTTGGAGATGTTTCTACAACTTTGATTGGAGTCCACCACTGGTAAATTCAATTGATTGGACATGATTTGGAAAGGCACACACCTGTCTATATAAGGTCCCACAGTTGACAGGTCATGTCAGAGCAAAAACCAAGCCATGAGATCGAAGGAATTGTCTGTGGAGCTCCGAGACAGGATTGTGTTGAGGCACAGGTCTGGGGAAAGGTACCAAAAAAATGTCTGCAGCATTGAAAGTACCCAAGAACACAGTGGTGTGTGTGTGTGGAGCTACCACTCGTCTGAAGAGAACCAGCTGCATACTAATTAGAATGGAAGCGTATGTAGCATCTGTATATGACAGACTAATGTATTGTGACCCTCGTGGTTTCTAAGCTTATTACAGTTTCTCTTGTAATGTTGCGTCTTACATTCAAAACTTTTCATTGTGCATTTCTTTTCTTTGGAGACATCTTTTCACCACACAACCATTTGATCAAAAATACAAGTTAACTGTGAAATATAATGAGGACATTTTGGTTTAATCAACAAAACACAATCCAATAGCAAAAAAATGCAAGATACATGTTTCAAAATTGCCCTTTTGATTGGCTGAAAGTGATATGCCAAAGTACTGTATATTATAGTACATTGCATTGTTTTCAGATTAGGCTATACCCTTTGCACTACCTGTCAAAATTGACTGAATCACATTTCCATCATTTCTATCCCAGGTGTGATCATTGAAGACGTCTTCCACAATCGTTGATGCAAAGAAAATAATGTATTTTTTTCCAGATATAATTACAACACTGTAATCAAATGAAATTAATGAATGAAATAGAACGTTTCGGAAGTTCTAGTTTGCATCAAGCCTGTTTAGCATTTGGCCAGAGGTTCTCATCCACATACCGTAGCAGTGAATGTTCATGCACCTGGGGGAAAAACAAATATTTTGGCATGGCCAATCCATTGTCAGGGTTGAATGCACTTTGGATACAAGTGTTTTATTTAACGCAAATTAAATGTATTACAGTAATCTATTAGACAATGGAATATTAGCGACGCAGAAGAGACCCCCCCCCCCCCCATAGCAAAAATACCAAGCAATTCATTTTGGATTATGCATTTGTTACATATCTGTTCGTGTCAATATCAGATCATATTTTTTCTAATCATAATTGCGCATTACAGTCAGCCTCTGTCATGCTATATGTTTATACTTTACAAACATACATTTTCATTCTGTTGTTCACGATCTCAACAAACACTGGTCCAGTTTTTTATTTTTTTGTGCTCTTTGTCAAGTGAAAATGTGCTGAGGTTTTTGATACAGCCTGTCTTTGTGACAATGTGGTTTTGAGGGTTGTATTAAGAGTTGTGAAGATGTACCGCATACTTGTGAAAATTGCGTCATGTGGTCTGCGTTGCGTCATGTGGTCTGCGTTGCGTCATGTGGTCTGCGTTGCGTCATGTGGTCTGCGTTGCGTCATGTGGTCTGCGTTGCGTCATGTGGTCTGCGTTGCGTCATGTGGTCTGCGTTGCGTCATGTGGTCTGCGTTGCGTCATATGGTCTGCGTTGCGTCATGTGGTCTGCGTTGCATCCTTTCAGTTTTTCTCAGCTAAAAACAAAAATCTTATGTCTAACTTAAATCTGAATATATCTTTCTATATCCCTGTTGTTTGATTTGTGTTGTCTCCATACACCACTGTCATTATTGGATTACTACTTGAATACTTGAGTTCTGATTTATTTTGTGTTGTCTCCATATGCCTCTGTCATGATTGGAACACTGCTTGGATTACTTTTCGAACAAATTAGTTCTGCTTATCGTTGACCGTTCGAATTGATTGTTTCCTACACTCAATAGCTTTCGGCTGAATTTATTTTCAGTCTGCAGTGAACCTGCATCTAAAGGAGGACAATGTAAGAAATGCTCTTGCTCTGTTCAGATTATTTAATATTTTGCACTCTAATATGGTAACAATGTTCAATCCTATAGTTAAAATATTTGCACATGAGCAAACACCATTAGCACCTCTTTCTGATTACAAATAAAAATCAAATTTGTTCTCCGCAAATGGATTACACATCCTTTCATCCATATCGTTTGTTTCTCAAATAGACAATGATTTCAGCATTGTCTCAATCATGAGCGAGGTCATCCTCCAGCTCGTTCTGTGCCTTTTTCATAATTGCTGACTGACGACAACACGTTTCACACTGCCGTTTTATTTCCTGGTGTAATTAGAAAGTCAGACGACTCGGACAGAGAAGGAGTAACGGTGAGCCGTAAGGAAGCTCCTTTTTTTAAAGAGCAGGACGTTTAAGACAATTAGACAAATTGCTGTTGGATGTACTGCAAATGCCAAGTAACTACTCAAAGCACTTTTTATTTTGGTTGACAATTTTGGCACACAACTCAAGCTAGTCATAAATAGCATTTCAGAAAACAGATCATGATCTCACTGAATAGCAATTACCCTTAAGGGCAGAAGGCAGCGGTTTTATTTTCAAATTCAAAAAATAGGAGCTAATCTCCCTTGGTGGAAAGAATGACATGTACTCAGTGTTAAATCAAAATGCATAGCTCGCTCTCCTTGAGTTTCTCATTGGGAATTTACAATGCAGATGAGCAGTACCATCACATAGCACTGTCAAACTGATTCTATGATGATTTTTTTTCCCAACCCTCCAGTTTGGTATCCATTTACCTCCCCATCTATCTCTTGCACTCATTCTGAGATTGATGCATGACTAAGAATCTCAATCCAAGCCCCGCCCACACCACCACAGAACCACAATTAGGTCTACTGTTTTATGATTCTTTACCAATCGCCTCACTTTCCCTTTTTACACAGAAAACAATGTAGCCTAATTATTTCGTTCTTTCAATTATTGTTTAAACAAAGGTTGTAATATCATAATAATGCATTATAATCAAATTAAAATATTATTATGTTCCATAGTTATTATGTTCCATAGTAACATATGCCATTTAGCAGAAACTTTTATCCAATGCGATTTAAAGTCGTGTGCATACATTTTTAGTATCGTTATGATGTGCTTCTGTAGCTTATTTTCTGGGGAACTATTATCCTTTTTAGAAACAGTTGATTGACATTTGTCACGTCATGGAGCCATTTTGATGTTGATGCATGTGATAGTCCTAATTTGGAATGGAACAAAACTGCCTCTGTCCGGTTGTAGGCAATAGTTTGAATGAGTGTGAATGTGTTTAGCAGCTAAATGTCTCTCTCACATCACAGATTATTTTTTTCCTGAGGATTAAATTACCTTCAGATGCGATCAAATATATAGGCGTCCTTGATGATTCACTATTTATTCTGAAATAAGTTGTAAACACTTTCAATTTCATGTGCACTGAGAATATAAACAACATCTAAATGGCCTGGACTAAATTATTTAAAATTCAGATGAATTTGTTTGGAGGCAATGATTCTGGTTTACTGTGTAATTCATTTCACCTGCGCAAAGTCTCAGCAGGGTCTACAGGTAAAAAACAACAACAATACATTCAAGTTTTAAATAGGGAGGAAAAACAGAGCATTCTGCTCCATTGCACAAGTGCAAGTGTATCAAAACATTTGACCTAATCTGTATCTGTACCCCCAGGTGGTGAGGGTAGGAAACAACATCTCCACCCCGCTGATCCTCAACACTGGGGACCCACAAGGGTGCGTTCTGAGCCCTCTCCTGTACTCCCTGTTCACCCACAACTGCGTGGTCACACACGCCTCCAATTCAATCATCAAGTTTGCGGACGACACATCAGTGGTAGGCTTGATTACCAACAACGACGAGACGGCCTACAGGGAGGAGGTGAGGGCCCTCGGAGTGTGGTGTCAGGAAAATAACCTCACACTCAACGTCAACAAAACTAAGGAGATGATTGTGGACTTCGGGAAACAGAAGAGGGAACAGTAGTGGAGAGGGTAGTAAGTTTTAAGTTCCTCGGCATACATATCACAGACAAACTGAATTGGTCCACCCACACAGACAGCATTGTGAAGAAGGCGCAGCAGCGCCTCTTCAACCTCAGGAGGCTGAAGAAATTCGGCTTGTCACCAAAAGCACTCACAAACTTCTACAGATGCACAATCGAGAGCATCCTGGTGGGCTGTATCACCACCTGGCACGGCAACTGCTCCGCCCACAACCGTAAGGCTCTCCAGAGGGTAGTGAGGTCCGCACAACGCATCACCGGGGGCAAACTACCTGCCCTCCAGGACACCTACACCACCCGATGTTACAGGAAGGCCATAAAGATCATCAAGGACATCTACCACCCGAGCCACTGCCTGTTCACCCCGCTATCATCCAGAATGCGAGGTCAGTACAGGTGCATCAAAGCTGGGACCGAGAGACTGAAAAACAGCTTCTATCTCAAGGCCATCAGACTGTTAAACAGCCACCACTAACATTGAGTGGCTGCTGCCAACACACTGACTCAACTTCAGCCACTTTAATAATGGGAATTGATGGTAAATGATGTAAAATATATCACTAGCCACTTTAAACAATGCTACCTAATATAATGTTTACATACCCTACATTATTCATCTCATATGTATACGTATATACTGTACTCTATATCATCTACCGCATCTTTATGTAATACATGTATCACTAGCCACTTTAACTATGCCACTTTGTTTACATACTCATCTCATATGTATATACTGTACTCGAGACCATCTACTGTATCTTGCCTATGCTGCTCTGTACCATCACTCATTCATATATCATTATGTACATATTCTTTATCCCCTTACACTTGTGTGTATAAGACAGTAGTTTTGGAATTGTTAGTTAGATTACTTGTTATTTATTACTGCATTGTCGGAACTAGAAGCACAAGCATTTCGTGACACTCGCATTAACATCTGCTAACCATGTGTATGTGACAAATAAAATTTGATTTGATTTGATAACACAGAACACTGGGTTCAGTGATCTCATTCCCCCGAGATTGAAGTGTGTTACCTATTGTGTTGCCCTCATATGGCCATATGGATTGTGAGTTCTACTATGTGACCCTAAATGCATTCTATCCTGTAAGGCCTCGTCTTCTGAGGCACCTTATGTGCTATAATTGATTTCTCCGTAACGCAGGGCCCTCAAATTCTATGAAACTGTCTCCTCGGTTCAGGTCTGTGATGGTTCACTAGGCAGTACTGACTAACCGATTTATGGATGCTTCAGAGAACAGAGCGAGCTCAATCATAAGACTGCTCATTTAATATGCACATTTCCACACACCTTAGCAACACTTTTGTGAGGTCTCCTGAGCAATGTAGTGTAAATACAATGTGACAGTATAGTTTTATTTCTGGCATAGGTAATTGGCAAGTATTAGCAGGATACCTGGCACAATGTGAGATTGAACACTACAACCGCTTTAAAAAAAATTAGGTAGCCGTCCCAAAATCTTCCCCTCTTAAATCTCTAATGTCCAAATGGTAAAGGTTCAACCGACATGTTCCCAGCAATAGACCAATGCCATTTCTTATTTTAAACCAACCATACTCCTGAATAAACACTCGTACATAAACTGGCAATGTTATTTTGTCATCTGAGAATTCAAGTGCATTGAAAATTGAAAATCACTCTCTGGCATAAATGCACAACTTTGTTGAAAATCTAGATCAAATCAAATTTTATTGGTCACATACACATATTTAGCAGATGTTATTGTTGGTGTAGTGAAATGCTTGTGTTTCTAGCTCTAACAGGGCAATAATATCTAACAATTCACAATAATACACACAAATGTGGGCTGGGTGGTAGCCTAGCGGTTAAGAGGTTGGGCCAGTAACCAAAAGGTTGTTGTTTCAAATCCCCGAGCTGACTAGGTGAAATCTGTCAGTGCCCTTGAGCAAGGTACTTAACCCTAATTGCTCCTGTAAGTCATTCTGGATAAGAGATCGACTAAAATGTAAAAGAAATGTACAAATATTAGGATGAGCAATGTCGGAGTCTGGATTGTGTATGGGATAGTATGTGAATAGAATATTTAGTAGATCTATGGAATAGTATATGTACAGCAATAGTTGAAAGGATGGCATCTCTCTCTCCTTTTTTTTAGATTGTGTTCAAGCTCTGGCTAGGCCACTCAAGGACATTCAGAGACTTGTCCCGAAGCCACTCCTGCGCTGTCTTGGCTGTGTGCTTAGGGTCATTGTCCTGTTGGAAGGTGAACCTATGCCCCAGTCTGAGGTCGTGAGAGCTCTGGAGGACTTTGCTTTGTTCATCTTTCTCTTGATCCTGACTAGTCTCCCAGTCCCTGCCGCTGAAAAACATCCTCACAGCATGATTCTGCCACCACCATGCTTCACCGTAGGGATGGTGCCAAGTTTCCGACAGACGTGACGCTTGGCATTCAGTCCAAAGAGTTCAGTCTTGGTAACATCAGACCAAAGAATCATGTTTATCATGGTCTGAGAGTCTTTAGGGGCCTTTTGGCAAACTCCAAGCGGGCTGTCGTGCCTTTTACTGAGGAGTGGCTTCCACCTGGCCACTCTACCATAAAGGCCTGATTGGTAGAGTTCTGCACAGATGGTTGTGCTTCTGGAAAGTTCACAGAGGAAATCTGGAGCTCTGTCAGAGTGACCATCGGGTCACCTCCCTGACCAAGACCCTTCTCCCCTGATTGCTCAGTTTGGCTGGGCGGCCATCTCTAAGAAGACTCTTGGTAGTTCCAAACTTCTTCCATTCATGAATGATGGAGTTCACTGTTTTCTTGGGGACCTTCAATGCTGCAGAAAATGTCAGCACCCTTCCCCAGATCTATTTGTAATACATTTGCAAAAATGTTTAAAAAAAATGATTTCGCTGTCATTGTGGGGTATTGTGTGTAGATTGAGGGGGGGAGGAAATAATTTAATCCATTTTAGAATAAGGCTGTAACGCAACAAAACGTTGAAAAAGTCAAGGGGTCTGAATACTTTCCGAATGTACTGTAGATATGAAATAAGTAACGCAGTATGTAAACATTATTAATGTGGATTACTGACACTGGGTTGGATTTCTCTCATAATCCACACCTGTTTTTTCCAGGAGCTTTAGAATAAATGTAAATAATATATATATATATATATAAAAAACCGATGCCCTTGTCTAAAATAAATAAATATATATATATATTTATTTATTTTAGACAAGGGCATCGGTTTTTAACTGAGATGGTCAATATAATTCCCTTTTCCTTCAGAAAATATCTTTACATAACTTCCATGTGAAATCAAATCCATTTTCAAAACTCACAAGGCCTTAAATCGAGCTGAATGAAAATCAGAGATCATTCAATATTCAAAAGTCTGGCCTTAATGCCCCTCGAGGGGAAAATCATTGAATATCAAAATATGAATCATGGCTTTTCCAATAAGACACAGCTCAGCTTATTCAGTTCACATTGCACGTATTTTGACCAAGCTAATCATTCAAAGGCCACTCTTGGGTTTCTGTACAATACTTTGAGATATCAGCTGATGTAAAAAGGGCTATATAAATACATTTGATTTGATGTTCTGGTCAGTAGCTGGCTTAATGTTCTGGTCAGTAGCTAGTTTAATGTTCTGGTCAGTAGCTAGCTTAATGTTCTGGTCAGTAGCTAGTTTAATGTTTTGGTCAGTAGCTAGCTTAATTTTCTGGTCAGCAGCTAACTTAATGTTCTGGTCAGTAGCTAGCTTAATGTTCTGGTCAGTAGCTTGCTTAATGTTCTGGTCAGTAGCTAGCTTAATGTTCTGGTCAGCAGCTACCTTAATGTTCTGGTCAGTAGCTAGCTTAATGTTCTGGTCAGTAGCTAGCTTAATGTTCTGGTCAGTAGCTAGCTTAATGTTCTGGTCAGTAGCTAGTTTAATGTTCTGGTCAGTAGCTAGTTTGTTTTGCTCAATGTTTAATGTTCTGGTCAGTAGCTAGCTTAATGTTCTGGTCAGTAGCTAGCTTAATGTTCTGGTCAGTAGCTAGCTTAATGTTCTGGTCAGTAGCTAGCTTAATGTTCTGGTCAGTAGCTAGCTTAATGTTTTTCTCAGTAGCTAGTTTAATGTTCTGGTCAGTAGCTAGCTTAATGTTCTGGTCAGTAGCTAGTTTAATGTTCTGGTCAGTAGCTAGCTTAATGTTCTGGTCAGTAGCTAGTTTAATGTTCTGGTCAGTAGCTAGCTTAATGTTCTGGTCAGTAGCTAGCTAGCACTCAAGTGGCTGCTAGCATCGTCATGAAAAGGGGCATGAGGGAAGCCCTACAATACAATGTTTTCTAAGTAGTGAGAACGCTAGGGAGCAGGCGATATTAAAAAGTAATCATAGACATGTACTTTCCTTATGTAGTTTTGTAAATGACTATAACAACGAGAAAACAAGAACATTTTGTTGGAAAAAGGTTACATTTTTGTTGTAACCACAGGTTGTTTTCCCCACAGGCAGACAGGGTCGCAACGTTCTATCTAATACGGACTGGGGCCTATTTGCGTCAACATGAGCTTTCGACACCTTGTGTGAGTCCATGGCCCCAAGGAATTGGGGGTGCATCTCAACATTAGGAAGGTGTTCCCAAATGTTTTCTCCACTCAGTGTGTATATACAGTACCAGTCAAAAGTTTGTACACACCTCGTCATTCAAAGGTTTTTCTTTATTTTTTTGTGTGTATTTTCTACATTGTAGAATAAAAGTGAAGACATCAAAACTATGAAATAAAACATATGGAATCAGGTAGTAACTAAAAAGGGTTAAACAAATCCAAATATATTTTATATATTTCAAAGTAGTCACCCTTTGCCTTGACGACGGCTTTGCACACTCTTGGCATTCTCTCAACCAGCTTTATGAGGTAGTCACTTCGAATGCATTTCAATTAACAGGTTAATTGTTAAAAGTTGTGGGATTTCTTTCCTTAATGCGTTTGAGCCAATCAGTTGTGTTGTGACAAGGTAGGGGTGGTATACAGAAGATAGCCCTATTTTGTAAAAGACCAAGTCCATATTATGGCAAGAACAGCTCAAAAAAGCAAAGAGAATTGACAGTACATCATTACTTTAAGACATGAAGGTCAGTCAATCCGGAAGATTTCAAGAACTTCTTCAAGTGCAGTATCAAAACCATCAATCGCTATGATGAAACTGGCTCTCATGAGGACAGCCACAGGAAAGGACGACTCAGAGTTACCTCTGCTGCAGAGGATAAGTTCATTAGAGTTAACAGCCTCAGATATTGCAGCCCAAATAAATGCTTTAATTAACAGACACATCTCAACATCAACTGTTCAGAGGAGACTGAGTGAATCAGGCCTTCATGGTCAAATTGCTGCGAAGAAACCACTACTAAAGGACACCAATAAGAAGAAGAGACTTGCTTGGACCAAGAAACCCGAGTAACGGACATTAGACTGGTGGAATTCTTTCCTTTGGTCTGATGAGTCCAAATTTGAGATTTTTGGTTCCAACCGCCGTGTCTTTGTGAGACACAGAGTAGGTGAACGGCTGATGAAGGATGGTGTCATGGTGCTTTGCTGGTGACACTGTTGGTGATTTATTTAGAATTCAAGGCACACTTAACCAGCATGGCTACCACAGCATTCTGCAGCGATACGCCATCCTATCTTGCTTGCGCTTAGTGGGTCTATCATAGGGGCTATTTGACCAAGAAGGAGAGGGATGGAGTGAAAATATATTTGTTTAACACTTCCATATGTGTTATTTCATAGTTTTGATGTCTTCACTATTATTCTAAAATGTAGAAAATAGTCAAAATAAAATAAAAACCCTTGAATGAGTAGGTGTTCTAAAACTTTTGACTGGTACTGTGTGTGTGTGTATGTGTGTGTAGGGGGGGGGGTGCTTTAGCTGAGAATGTTCTTTACAGAGTCAAGTATATTTGTCCAGGCCTCAATTGTTCCTTGACTAGCACCATTCATTCTCACTGTCGATAGTTCTGATGTTAGAGCTTCTAACCGTAGCTGTGTCCACTGGTTAACTGGGAGAGAGTGAGGTGGTCGCCATCTTAGTCCCACCAAAACATTTGCAGCAGTACCACACGCACTGCTACTGGAAACGCCTGGAAATACAATTTAAAGTTTGGTACGGTTAGGTTCTAATTCTCAGAGTAAGAACTTGATGGACACTACGAAAGCTTAAACCAAATTTATTCTTCCCAAAGGATGAATACAGCTGCATTAGACAAAGACATTTGTTCACACAAGCACTGATATTTAACCCTTTCTTTTAGGCCGAGTCTCCTTCTACACATCTGAAAAAACATTGTATCTTTACTGCTCGGCAGGAACTAAGTAATATGGCTATAAACTTTTTTCTTTCTCTCTTCATCACTAATCCATGGCTCTCTCCCTTTTTTTTAACCATGCAAGTCAGTTAAGAACAAATTCTTATTTTCAATGACGGCTTAGGAACAGTGGGATAACTGCCTGTTCAGGGGCAGAACAACAGATTTGTACCTTGTCAGCTCAGGCGTTTGAACTTGCAACCTTCCGGTTACTAGCCCAACGCTCTAACCACTAGGCTACCCTGCCGCCCCTTTATCATTGCATGCTACGTGATCACTTTCCCTGCACTCAGCACCAAGCTTAGATGCACCCACCATATACTTTCCTCCTACAGGTAACCATTAACTTCTGGTGTAGACCCTCCTAAACCTAAGCACTCAACATTTCAATAGGATACCTGATAATTAACCCTATCTCAAATTGAGGAGTTAGTACCCAGAATCCATCAGTACGGATGGTCCTTCTTATGTACATTTACATTTAAGTCATTTAGCAGACGCTCTTATCCAGAGCGACTTACAAATTGGTGAATTCACCTTCTGACATCCAGTGGAACAGCCACTTACAATAGTGCATCTAAATCATTTAAGGGGGGGGGGGGGGGTGAGAAGGATTACTTTATCCTATCCTAGGTATTATGTCTTTCCCTCTTTAAAAATGTATACATTTTATCTGGTATCTTTTACCTTGCGTATGGATTTATTTATATTTTTTTAACGCACGTTTTAACCCAACAGCCTGAAGGGGGAACAATGGGAAGCATTGAAATACTGAAATTCAGCCTTGGCAATAAATTAATTTTGACAATAGATATTGTGCCAGGTTAAAGCAACTGGATATTATTCCATTTACTGATGTTGGATTGAAATGATTTGAGCATTCTGTTTAAAGTTTCTTGCAAAATATTTTATCTAAAGGAGATAATCTACCCCCCAAATATTTAAAATGGGAAACAATTAGGATTGTATAAGTAGAGATGGAGTCTTCCATCGGGGTCTTTAGAGGTAGTAGAGCTGATTTTGGGTTGATTTATTTTATCATTTGAGATACAGCTGAATTTATCAAAAGTCGTGCTATAAATTCACAGACAACACAAAGATTCCTTGATGTCCTTCCAGATTCCCTCTGTCTACCCAAGGACGCCAGAGGACAAAAATCAGTTAACCACCTAACTGGGGAACTCAATTTAACCTTGCGCAATACCCTAGATGCAGTTGCACCCCTAAAAACTAAAAACATTTCTCATAACAAACTAGCTCCCTGGTACACAGAAAATACCCGAGCTCTGAAGCAAGCTTCCAGAAAATTGGAACGGAAATGGCGCCACACCAAACTGGAAGTCTTCCGACTAGCTTGGAAAGACAGTACCGTGCAGTACCGAAGAGCCCTTACTGCTGCTCAATCATCCTATTTTTTCCAACTTAATTGAGGAAAATAAGAACAATCCGAAATTCCTTTTTGATACTGTCGCAAAGCTAACTAAAAAGCTGCATTCCCCAAGAGAAGATGGCTTTCACTTCAGCAGTGATAAATTTATGAAAAAGATCATGATTATTAGAAAGCAAATTACGGACTCCTCTTTAAATCTGCGTATTCCTTCAAAGCTCATTTGTCCTGAGTCTGCACAACTCTGCCAGGACCTAGGATCAAGAGAGACACTCAAGTGTTTTAGTACTATATCTCTTGACACAATGATGAAAATAATCATGGCCTCTAAACCTTCAAGCTGCATACTGGACCCTATTCCAAATAAACTACTGAAAGAGCTGCTTCCTGTGCTTGGCACTCCTATGTTGAACATAATAAACAGCTCTCTATCCACCGGATGTGTACCAAACTCACTAAAAGTGGCAGTAATAAAGCCTCTCTTGAAAAAGCCAAACCTTAACCCAGAAAATATTTAAAAAACTATCGGCCTACATCGAATCTTCAATTCCTCTCAAAATTTTTAGAAAAGGCTGTTGTGCAGCAACTCACTGCCTTCCTGAAGACAAACAATGTATATTAAATGCTTCAGTCTGGTTTTAGACCCCATCACAGCACTGAGACTGCACTTGTGAAGGTGGTAAATGACCTTTTAAATGGCATCAGACTGAGGCTCTGCATCTGTCCTCGTGCTCCTAGACCTTAGTGCTGCTTTTGATACCATCGATCACCACATTCTTTTGGAGAGATTGGAAACCCAAATTGGTCTACACGGACAAGTTCTGGCCTGGTTTAGATCTTATCTGTCAGAAAGATATCAGTTTGTCTCTGTGAAAATGGTTTGTCCTCTGACAAATCAACTGTAATTTTCGGTGTTCCTCAAGGTTCCGTTTTAGGACCACTATTGTTTTCACTATATATTTTACCTCTTGGGGATGTCATTCGAAAACATAATGTTAACTTTCACTGCTATGCGGATGACACACAGCTGTACATTTCAATGAAACATGGTGAAGCCCCAAAATTGCCCTCACGAGAAGCATGTGTTTCAGACATAAGGAAGTGGATGGCTGCAAACTTTCTACTTTTAAACTCGGACAAAACAGAGATGCTTGTTCTAGGTCCCAAGAAACAAAGAGATCTTCTGTTGAATCTGACAATTAATCTTAATGGTTGTACAGTCGTCTCAAATAAAACTGTGAAGGACCTCTGCATTACTCTGGACCCCGATCTCTCTTTTGAAGAACATATCAAGACCATTTCAAGGACAGCTTTTTTCCATCTACGTAACATTGCAAAAATCAGAAACTTTCTGTCCAAAAACGATGCAGAAAAATTAATCCATGCTTTTGTCACTTCTAGGTTAGACTACTGCAATGCTCTACTTTCCGGCTACCCGGATAAAGCACTAAATAAACTTCAGTTAGTGCTAAATACGGCTGCTAGAATCCTGACAAGAACTAAAAAATTTGATCATATTACTGCCTGGCCAGTTCCCCTCTTTCCACTGGGATTCTCTGCCTCTAACCCTATTACAGGGGCTGAGTCACTGGCTTACTGGGGCTCTTTCATACCGTCCCTAGGAGGGGTGCGTCACCTGAGTGGGTTGAGTCACTGATGTGATCTTCCTGTCTGGGTTGGCGCCCCCCCCCCCTTGGGTTGTGCCGTGGCGGAGATCTTTGTTGGCTATACTCGGCTTGTCTCAGGATGGTAAGTTGGTGGTTGAAGATATCCCTCTAGTGGTGTGGGGGCTGTGCTTTGGCAAAGTGGGTGTGATTATATCCTTCCTGTTTGGCCCTGTCCGGGGGTGTCCTCGGATGGGGCCACAGTGTCTCCTGACCCCTCCTGCCTCAGCCTCCAGTATTTATGCTGCAGTAGTTTATGTGTGCTAGTGTCAGTTTGTTAAATCTGGAGTACTTCTCCTGTCTATTCGGTGTCCTGTGTGAATTTATGTGTGCTCTCTCTAATTTTCTCTTTCTCTCTTTCTTTCTCTCTCTCAGTAGGACCTGAGCCCTAGGATCATGCCTCAGGACTACCTGACATGATGACTCCTTGCTGTCCCCAGTCCACCTGGCCGTGCTGCTCCAGTTTCAACTGTTCTGCCTTATTATTATTTGACCATGCTGGTCATTTATGAACATTTTAACATCTTGGCCATGTTCTGTTATAATCTCCACCCGGCACAGCCAGAAGAGGACTGACCACCCCACATAGCCTGGTTCCTCTCTAGGTTTCTTCCTAGGTTTTGGCCTTTCTAGGGAGTTTTTCCTTGCCACCGTGCTTCTACACCTGCATTGCTTGCTGTTTGGGGTTTTAGGCTGGGTTTCTGTACAGCACTTTGAGATATCAGCTGATGTACGAAGGGCTATATAAATACATTCGATTTGATTTGATCTATGATCTTCATTGCGTTTGGGAGCGATTGATACGTTGTCTAGATTCTCTGCTTCTAGTGATTCTGAACGAAGTTGCCTGTTATAATTTTGGCTGAGCGATTGGCATGTAGTATTTTAATCATATTATTTAAATTGGAGACAATTCCCATATATTCTAAGATAGACCAGAGATCCAGTGAGCTGAAAGTATTGGGACGGTGACACATTTGTTGTTGTTTTGGCTCTGTACTCCAGCACTTTGGATTAAAACATTGTTTTATTATAATAATTTAAAAAAAAGCTAACCTCCCCTGTTGTTGTGATGGTGAGAGGTTAGCATGTCTTGGGGTTATGATCTAAAATGCTAACCTCCCCTGTTATTATAATAGTGAGAGGTTAGCATGTCTTGGGGTTATGATATAAAATGCTAACCTCCCCTGTTGTTGTGATGGTGAGAGGTTAGCATGTCTTGAGGTTATGATCTAAAATGCTAACCTCCCGTTATTATAATGGTGAGAGGTTAGCATGTCTTGAGGTTATGATCTAAAATGCTAACCTCCCCTGTTATTGTGATGGTGAGAGGTTAGCATGTCTTGGGTGTATGATATAAAATACTAACCTCCCCTGTTATTGTAATGGTGAGAGGTTAGTATGTCTTAGGAGTATAATATTTGTGTGTCTGTGTTATATTTGTGCGTCTGCAGACAATTGCATTTGATTTATTTCAAGTAGGCAAGTTGAGAACAAGTTCTCATTTACAATTGCGGCCTGGCAGAAGCCATAATCTATCTGCAACATTAAAGCTGATCTACCCTCTAAAATTAACAAATTAAAAAACTTTTGACTACCTTAAATCGTATGTGAATTTTTCCCAATATTTGTAAATAAGAATTTTTTCCACACTCACTTGCCTAGTTAAAGGTTAAATTAAAATGTAATAAATACCCCCAACAGCACACATTATTGTTGTATCCCCAGACAAAAACACCTGGTTCAACTTGTTAAGGGCTTGATGATTAGTTGACAAGTAGAATCAGGTGTTCTTGTCCGGAGCCACAACAAAAATATATATTGTTGGGGGTAGACGAGGACTGGAGATGGGAAACACTGGAGTAGAGAGTAGAAGTGTACATTCACACGCTAATCGTAAGATCCTAATTCCCAGTGGGTAATTTCACTTGAATGACCCTCAAAGGTACTCAGAGAAAATGTTGTTGCCGAGCTGTGATGTTTCACCATTGACTTTTTATTTTTTTAAACCTTTTCAACCTAATTCATTTTTGACAATTACAACCTCATTATGGATGACGTAGCTAGGTCTGACCATATTGTCAATGTTAAGCAAGCTAGCTAACATTATTAGCAATGGTAGCAAGCTTATCAAGCTAGCTAAAATCTTATTGGTTGAATAATTATTCCGACTTCAAAAAGCACTTGAACACAATCACGTCAGACTTAACAGTTCCAAGTTTCTTATTTCCCACAAGCATGTGAAGCCATAGTTAGAAAGGCTGGGGCGGCAGGGTAGCCTAGTGGTTAGAGCGTTGGTCTTGTAACCGGAAGGTTGCAAGTTCAAACCCCCGAGCTGACAAGTTAACAAGACATTTGTGGAGTGGTTGAAAAATTCATTTTAATGACTCCAACCTAAGTGAATGTAAATTTCCAACTTCAACTGTACATACAAAAGTATGTGAACAACCCTTCAAGTTAGTGTATTTGGCTATTTCACCCGTTGCTGACAGGTGTATAAAATAGAGCCCACAGCCATACAATCTCCATAGACAAACATTTGCAAAAGAATGGCCTTACTGAAGTGCTTAATGAGGCACCGTCATAGGATGCCACCTATCCAAGAAGTCCGTTTGTCAAATTTATGCCCTGTGAGAGCTGCTCCGGTCAACTGCAAGTGTTGTTATTGTGAAATGGAAATGTCTAGAATCAACAACGGCTCAGCCGCAAAGTTTTAGGCCACTCGAGCTTACAGAACGGGACCGCTAAGTCCCGAGTAGCACATATAAAAATAATATGTCCTCTTTTGCAACAGTCACTACCCAGTTCTAAACTGCCTCTGGAAGCAACGTCAGCACAAGAACTGTTCGTCACCATGCGCAATACCAAGCGTCGGCTGGAGTGGTGTAAAGCTCGCCGCCAGTGGACTCTGTAGCAGTGGACACACATTCTCTGGAGTGATGAATCACGCTTCACCATCTGGCAGTCGGACGGACAAATCTGGGTTCGCGGGATGCCAGAAGAACACTACATGCCCCAATGCATAGTGCCAACTGTAAAGTTTGGTGGAGGAGGAATAATGGTTTGGGGCTGTTTTTCATTGTTTGGAGTAGGCCCCTTATTTCCAGTGAAGGGAAATCTTAAGGCATACAATGACATTCTAGACAATTCTGCGCTTTCAACTTTGTGGCAACAGTTTTATTTTATTTTTTTCCACTTTTCTGTTTAGCCCACATGCACAAAGCGAGGTCAATACAGAAATGGTTAGTCGAGATCGGGTGTGGAAGGACTGGCCTACACAGAGCCCTTATCTCAACCCCATCGAACACCTTTGAATTGGAACGCTGACTGCGAACCAGGCCTAATCCCCTGCAGCAATGTTCTAACATCTAGTGGAAAGCCTTCCCAAAATAGTGGAGGCTTTTATACCAACAAAGGGGGGGAACCAACTCCATATTAATGCCTATGATTTTGGAATGAGATGTTTGACGAGCAGGTGTCCACATACTTTTGGTCATGTAGTGTACTTTACTCGCATAAAAAGGTTTGAAAAATGTAAATTGGCTGTCACTAACCAGGTTATCTAAATATTTGTTTGTTGATGAATGGAATAATTGCTTGGCATTATTTACTTAACGCACACGGTCCCCACTTAGATTAGAAATTACTTAGAAATTCCCCTCAGATAACTAAAAATGCAGACACTTTCCCTCAAGATGATATGTAAACCAGCTTTTCAAAGTAAGATATTCTCAATGTGGCATTTAAACTGAAGAAGCCAAGTCGTCTGTATACTTCATTCTGGCATTTTGTCAATTTTATGCCCTTATCACAAGTTAGCTCTGTAACTCCTCTTGATTTTGGGAGAACTCTATTCACAGTAGAAAGGTTTTCAAAGGCCAGAGGACATTTTTAGCAGTGTTGGAGAGACAACATCGCAGGGGGTAGGAGAAACAGTAGAACGTTGCAATTTCTGGAGGCTGCTGGGATGTGAAGATCAAAATACTAACCCCCTTGCCACTTCCACTATTAGCATCATCAAACTAGCTGAACTCTCTCCCATGTCTGATGGAAATCGTGCTATAGGTGATATGGTACGTGAAGAGAATACATTATCATTATCACCCCCCCCCCCAACATGAAAGAAATGCTATAGTATACATACTATAGTGTTCACTGTAGTGTTTTTGTGGACTCGGTAGCATTTACAGTTTAAATACCGTATTAAAAAAACTGTAGTTTATGTACTACAGTAATTACTTGTGTTTTCGCGGACTGTAGTATACTGCTTTCAATGTAGTGTTTTATTATCTTTGACATAGCATTAGGGTCTTTCTTCTTAAGGAAACATACTGGAGAAATATTAAAAATGAAAATTGACCAGTAGGACTGAGGGCTAAACGGAGAGTTCAGAGCTTCTGCTCTTTTCTATAACCTGTGGTCTATACTTGGCACATGTACAGTGTCTTCAGAAAGTATTCATACCCCTTGACTTATTCCCCCTTTTTTTTGTGTGCCTGAAATCAAAATGAAATATACACTGCTCAAAAAAATAAAGGGAACACTAAAATAACACATCCTAGATCTGAATGAATGAAATATTCTTATTAAATACTTTTTTCTTTACATAGTTGAATGTGCTGACAACAAAATCACACAAAAATTATCAATGGAAATCAAATTTATCAACCCATGGAGGTCTGGATTTGGAGTCACACTCAAAATTAAAGTGGAAAATCACACTACAGGCTGATCCAACTTTGATGTGATGTCCTTAAAACAAGTCAAAATGAGGCTCAGTAGTGTGTGTGGCCTCCATGTGCCTGTATGACCTCCCGACAACACCTGGGCATGCTCCTGATGAGGTGGCGGATGGTTTCCTGAGGGATCTCCTCCCAGACCTGGACTAAAGCATCCACCAACTCCTGGACAGTCTGTGGTGGATGGAGCGAGACATGATGTCCCAGATGTGCTCAATTGGATTCAGGTCTGGGGAATGGGCGGGCCAGTCCATAGCATCAATGCCTTCCTCTTGCAGGAACTGCTGACACACTCCAGCCACATGAGGTCCAGCATTGTCTTGCATTAGGAGGAACCCAGCAAACCGGTCATGCTGGAGGATGTTGCAGGCAGCAGAACGTTCTCCAGGGTGTCTCCTGACTCTGTCACGTCTGTCACGTGCTCAGTGTGAACCTGCTTTCATCTGTGAAGATCACAGGGCGCCAGTGGCGAATTTGCCAATCTTGGTGTTTTCTCGCAAATGCCAAACGTCCTGCACGGTGTTGGGCTGTAAGCACAACCCCCACCTGTGGACTTTGGGCCCTCATACCACCCTCTTGGAGCCTGTTTCTGACAGTTTGAGCAGACACATGCACATTTGTGGCCTGCTGGAGGTCATTTTGCAGGGGTCTGGCAGTGCTCCTCCTGCTCCTCCTTGCACAAAGGCGGAGGTAGCGGTCCTGCTGCTGGGTTGTTTCCCTCCTACGGCCTCCTCCACGTCTCCTGATGTACTGGCCTGTCTCCTGGTAGCGCCTCCATGCTCTGGACACTACACTGACAGACACAGCAAACCTTCTTGCCACAGCTCGCATTGATGTGCCATCCTGGATGAGCTGCACTCCCTGAGCCACTTGTGTGGGTTGTAGACTCGGTCTCATGCTACCACTAGAGTGAAAGCACCACCAGCATTCAAAAGTGACCAAAACATCACCCAGGAAGCATAGGAACTGAGAAGTGGTCTACTGTCATCACCTGCAGAACCACTCCTTTATTGGGGGTGTCTTTGCTAATTGCCTATAATTTCCACCTGTTGTCTATTCCATTTGCACAACAGCATGTGACATTTATTGTCAATCAGTGTAGCTTCCTAAGTGGACAGTTTGATTTCACAGAAGTGTGATTGACTTGGAGTTGCATTGTGTTGTTTAAGTGTTCCCTTTATTTTTTTGAGCAGTGTGTGTGTATATATATATATATATATATTTTATTTTTTCTTCTTCATTTTCTCAACCATTTACACACAATACCCCACAATGACAAAGTGAAAACGTGTTCAGAATTTTATGCAGATTTATTGAAAATTAAAAACAGAATCTCATTTACATAAGTATTCACACCCCAGGAGGTTGGTGTCTACTTAATTTGGGAGGACGGGCTAGTGGTAATAGAGCGGAATAAGTGGAATGGTATCAAATATCAAACATGGGTTCTATGTGTTTGATGCCATTCCATTCGCTAATTCATTATCAGCCATTCTCCCCTCAAATAAAGTGTTATTAGTCACGTGCACCAAATACAACAGATGTTGACCTTACAGTGAAATGCTGAATACAACAGATGTAGACCTTACAGTGAAATGCTGAATACAACAGATGTAGACCTTACAGTGAAATGCTGAATACAACAGATGTAGACCTTACAGTGAAATGCTGAATACAACAGATGTAGACCATACAGTGAAATGCTGAATACAACAGATGTAGACCTTACAGTGAAATAAATAAAAATAATATATATATCCCATTTAGCAGACGCTTTTGTCCAAATGCTGACTTACAAGTCAGATGTAGACCTTACAAAATTGAATACATAGATGTAGACCTAACAGTGAAATGCTGAATACAACAGATGTAGACGTTACAGTGAAATGCTCTACAACGATGAGACCACACAGGACCCTGAATACAGCAGATGTTGACCTTACAGTGAAATGCTGAATACAACAGATGTTGACCTTACAGTGAAATGCTGAATACAAGAGATGTTGACCTTACAGTGAAATGCTTACTGACAAGCCCTTAACCAACAGTGCAGTTTAAAAATACAAATAAGAATAAGAAATAAAAGTAACAAGTAGTTAAAGAGCAGCAGTAAAATAACAACAGTGAGACTATATACAGGGGGTATGGTAATTGAGGTAATATGTACATGTAGGTAGAGTTATTAAACTATGCATAGATAATAACAGAGAGTAGCAGTGGAGTAGGATAGGAGGGGGGGGGGGGCAATGCTAATAGTCTTGGTAGTCATTTTATTAGATGTTCTGGAGTCTTATGGCCTGGGGGTAGAAGCTGTTTAGAAGCCTCTTGGACCTAGACTTGGCGCTCCGGTACCGCTTGCCGTGTGGTAGCAGAGAGAACAGTCTTTGATAATTTTTCGGGCCGTCTGGGATAGAGGTCCTGGATGGCAGGAAGCTTGGCCCCAGTGATGAACTGTATCGTTCGCAATACCCTCTCTAGTGCCTTGCGGTTGGAGGCCAAGCAGTTGCCGTACCAGGGAGTGATGCAACCACTGCTCTCGATGGTGCAGCTGTAGAACCTTTAGAGGATCTGAGGACTCATGCCAAATCTTTTCAGTATCTTGAGGGGAAGTAGGTTTTGTCTTGCCCTCTTCACAACTGCCTTGGTGTGCTTCGAACATTTTAGTTTGTTGATGATCTGGACACCAAGTAACTTGATGAGAATGGGGACGTGCTCGGTCCTCCTTTTCCTGTAGTCCACAATCACCTCCTTTGTTTTGATCACGTTGAGGTAATTGAGGTTGTTGTCCTGGCACCACATGGCCAGGTCTCTGACCTCCTCTGTAAAGACTGTCTCATCGTTGTTGGTGATCAGGCCTACCACTGTTGTGTCCTCTGCAAACTTAATGATGGTGTTGGAGTCGTGCCTGGCTGTGCAGTTATGAGTGAACTGGGAGTACAGGAGGGGACTGAGCACGCACCCCTGAGGGAACCCTGTGTTGAGGATCTGCATGGCGGATGTGTTGTTACCTACCCTTACCACCTGGGGGTCAGGAATTCCAGGATACAGTTACAGAGGGAGCTGTTTAGTCCCAGGGTCCTTAGCTTATTGGGGCAGCAGGTAGCCTAGTGGTTAAAGCGTTGGGCCAGTAATTGAAAGATTGCTGGACCGAATCCCTGAGTTGACAAGGTAAAAACCTGTTGTTCTGCCCCTGAACAGTTAACCCACTTTTTCCCTGGTTCACCATTGTAAATAAGAATTTGTTCTTAACTGACTTGCCTTGTTAAATAACGGTTAAACCCCAACAAAAAGTATTGATGAGATTTGAGGGCACTATGGCGTTGAATGCTGAGCTGTAGTCAATGTATATAGCTTTCTCACATAGGTGTTCCTTTTGTCCAGGTGGGAAAGGGCAGTGTGGAGTGCAATAGAGATAGCGTCATCTGTGGATCTGTTAGGGCTGTAATATGATCAAGTAATATGATCAAATTTTGTGGTTCTCATCAAGATTCTGGGATAATGGTGTTGATTAATCAAATCAAATGTATTTATATAGCCCTTCAGTACATCAGCATGATTTATTTTTTAGCTAATTTTTGGACAAAGTTTCTGATTTTTGCAATGTTACAGATGGAAAAAAACCCAAACAGTCTTGATATGTTCTAAAACCCCAAAAGCATCTATAGCAATGCAGGTGTAGTCATTTAGGCAGGTTACCTTTGTGTTCTTGGGCAAATCTCCATTGATTCACATCCCTTAGTTTCCAGCTGTGTGTCTTTCTGGGAAGATCTAAGAGCTTTCCACAATTTGGATTGTGCAACATGCTATACCCGTGGATTTATAGTTTCAGACATTTTTACAAATTCATAAAAAATGAAAAGCTGATATGTCTTGAGTCAATAAGTATTCAACCCCTTTGTTATGGCAAGCCGTTATAATTCAGAACATGTGCCAAGATGATCAATAATGTGTTTAACATGACTTTCAAATATCTAACTCATCTCTGTAGCCAAATAATAATAATCACAGTAGTTATAATTACAGTGTTTCAAATGCAAGTCAGCACCTCATGTTGGCTTTTCTGTAGCCCATCATATAATTAAGTGTTTCTGACTACCTCATCTCTGTGTCCACACATATAATTGAAAACAGCAGGTTCAAATGACTACCTCATCTCTGTAGCCCACACATATAATTAGGTCAGGGTTTCAAATGACTACCTCATCTCTGAGCCCACAGTTAAACTGGAAAGCAGCACGGCCAGGTGGACTGGGGACAGCAAATGAGTCATCATGCCAGGTAGTCCTGAGTTAATTACAGTGTTTAACATGACTCACCTCATCTCTGTAGCCCACACATATAATTACAGTGTTTAACATGACTACCTCATCTCTGTAGCCCACACATATAATTACAGTGTTTAAATGACTACCTCATCTCTGTACCCCACATATAACAAACTGACTACCTCATCTCTGGCCCACACATAAATTACAGTACTGCAAATGACATAAATACTGGAGGCTATAATTACAGGAGGGGACTACCTCATCTCTGTAGACACTATAATTACAGTGTTTAACATCCAATGACTACCCCATCTCTGGCCAAACAGGTTTAAAGGACTTTCAAATGACCCTCATCCTGTAGCACACATATAATTACAGTGTTTAACATGTGACTCAACCCACTCAAATGACTACCTCATCTCTGTAGCCCACACATATAATTACAGTGTTTAACTCCAAAGACTTCCTGTTCACCTTCACACTATAATGGGTGTTTAAATGACTACCTCATCTCTGTACCCACACATATAATTACAGTGTTTAAATGACTTCATCTCTGTAAACACATATAAATACTGTGTTTCAAATGACTACCTCATCTCTGTTTTAACATGACTTTCAAATGACTACCTCATCTCTGTAGCCCACACATATAATTAGGCAGACCATTCCATAAATATGGAGCTCTTTTACAGAACATGAAGCCCTGCCTCCAGCTGTTTGCCCACAAATATCTAGGGACATTCTAGGGACAATTAGTGTTTAACATGCTTTCACCTCATCTCTGTAGCCCACACATATAATTACAGTGTTTAACATGATGACTACCTCATCTCTGGCCCACTATAATTACAGTGTTTAACATGAAATGATACCTCATCTCTGTAGCAACACATATAATTACAGTGTTTGACATGACTTTCTGTAGGTCAGCATAAAATTACAGTGTTTCAAATGACATCATCTCTGTAGCCCACACATATAATTACAGTGTTTCAAGCCAGTGTCCTCATCTCTAGCACTATAATTACATATGATTTCAAATGACTTTCTCTGTAGCCCACACATTCTTACATGTTTAACATGATTTCTAATGACAGCTCATGTTTAGCACTAACTGACAGTTTATTTAAATGACTTTCATCTCTGTAGCCACACATATAATTACAGTGTTTAACATTACAGTCGTAACAAAAATGGATTTACTTTCTCTGTAGCCCACAATATAATTGGACAGAAAGACTTTCTGATTTTTACAGTGTTTACATAGATTTCAAATGACTACCTCATCTCTGTAGCCCACACATATAATTGACAGTGTTTAACAAAATGACTATTCATCTCTGTAGCCCATCACATATAATTACAGTGTTTAAATGCACTTCATGGCTATAGACGTGAGTGCTATAATGTGTTTCAAATGACTAGTCATTTAGGCAGGTTACCTTTGTGTTCAAATGACTACCTCATCTCTGCAGCCCACACATATAATTACATTGTTTAACATCCCTTTCAAATGTTTCCATCTGTGTGTCTATAATTGGTTTAACATGTTAAATATCTATCTCTGTAGCTTTCCACATATAATTACAGTGTTTCAAATTGTGCAACATGTAATTACAGTGTTTAACATGACTACCTCATCTCTGGATTTAATTACAGTGTTTAACATGACATTTTTACAAATAATTCAGTGTTTAAATGAAAAGCTGATATGTCTCTGTAGCCCACATATAATTACAGTGTTTCAACCCCTTTGTTCATCTCTGTAGCCCACACATATAATTACAGTGTTTAGACTTTCAAATGACTAATGTAGCCTAACTTTTAATTACAGTTTTCAAATGACTTCACCTCTGTGCAATATAATTACAGTGTTTAACATGACTTTCAAATATCTAACTCATCTCTGTAGCCCACACATATAATTACAGTGTTTCAAATGACTACCTCATCTCTGTAGCCCACACATACAATTACAGTGTTTAAAATGACTACCTCATCTCTGTAGCCCACACATACAATTACAGTGTTTAACATGACTACCTCATCTCTGCAGCCCACACATATAATTACAGTGTTTAACATGACTTTCAAATGATTACCTCATCTCTGTAGCCCACACATATAATTACAGTGTTTAACATGACTTTCAAATGATTACCTCATCTCTGTAGCCCACACATATAATTACAGTGTTTAACATGACTACCTCATCTCTGTAGCCCACACATAAAATTACAGTGTTTCAAATGACTACCTCATCTCTGTAGCCCACACATATAATTACAGTGTTTCAAATGACTACCTCATCTCTGTAGCCCACACATATAATTACAGTGTTTAACATGACTTTCAAATGACTACCTCATCTCTGTAGCCCACACATATAATTACAGTGTTTGACATGACTTTCAAATGACTACCTCATCTCTGTAGCCCACACATATAGTTACAGTGTTTAACATGACTTTCAAATGACTACCTCATCTCTGTAGCTCACACATATAATTACAGTGTTTAACATGACTACCTCATCTCTGTAGCCCACACATATAATTACAGTGTTTCAAATGACTACCTCATCTCTGTAGCCCACACATATAATTGCAGTGTTTAACATGACTTTCAAAAGACTACCTCATCTCTGTAGCCCACACATATAATTTGAGTGTTTCAAATGACTACCTCACCACTGTAGCCCACACATATAATTACAGTGTTTAACATGACTACCTCATCTCTGTAGCCCACACATATAATTACAGTGTTTAACATGACTACCTCATCTCTGTAGCCCACACATATAATTACAGTGTTTCAAATGACTACCTCATCTCTGTAGCCCACACATATAATTACAGTGTTTAACATGACTTTCAAATGACTACCTCATCTCTGTAGCCCACACATATAATTATTTGTTTAACACGACTTTCAAATGACTACCTCATCTCTGTAGCCCACACATATAATTACAGTGTTTCAAATGACTACCTCATCTCTGTAGCCCACACATGTAATTACAGTGTTTAACATGACTACCTCATCTCTGTAGCCCACACATACAATTACAGTGTTTAACATGCCTACCTCATCTCTGTACCCACACATATAATTCGAGTGTTTCAAATGACTACCTCACCACTGTAGCCCACACATATAATTACAGTGTTTAACATGACTACCTCATCTCTGTAGCCCACACATATAATTACAGTGTTTCAAATGACTACCTCATCTCTGTAGCCCACACATATAATTACTGTGTTTCAAATGACTACCTCATCTCTGTAGCTCACACATATAATTACAGTGTTTAACATGACTTTCAAATGACTACCTCATCTCTGTAGCCCACACATATAATTACAGTGTTTCAAATGACTACCTCACCTCTGTAGCCCACACATATAATTACAGTGTTTAACATGACTACCTCATCTCTGTAGCCCACACATATAATTACAGTGTTTCAAATGACTACCTCATCTCTGTAGCCCACACATATAATTACAGTGTTTCAAATGACTACCTCTCATCTCTGTAGCCCACACATATAATTACAGTGTTTCAAATGACTACCTCATCTCTGTAGCCCACACATATAATTACAGTGTTTCAAATGACTACCTCATCTCTGTAGCCCACACATATAATTACAGTGTTTAACATGACTTTCAAATGACTACCTCATCTCTGTAGCCTACACATATAATTACAGTGTTTCAAATGACTACCTCATCTCTGTAGCCCACACATGTAATTACAGTGTTTAACATGACTACCTCATCTCTGTAGCCCACACATACAATTACAGTGTTTAACATGACTACCTCATCTCTGTAGCCCACACATATAATTACAGTGTTTAACATGACTTCCTCATCTCTGTAGCCTTAGTATTTACACCTTGACTGTTTCCACATTTTGTTGTGTTACAAAGTGGGATAACATGTATTTAATTGTCTTTTTGTCGTCAACGATCTACACAAAATACTCTGTAATGCAAGTATTCAACCTCCTGGGTTAATAAATGTTAGAGTCACTACTTTGTTGAAGCACATTTGGCAGTGATTACAGCTGTGAGTCCTTCTGGGCAAGTCTCTAAGAGCTTTACACACCTGGATTCTGCAACATTTCCCATGATTATTTTCAAAATTCTTCAAGCTCTGTCAAATTGGTTGTTGATCATTACTAGACAATCATTTTCAGGTCTTGCCATAGATTTTCAAGAGATTTAATTCAAAACTGAAACTAGGCCACTCAGGAACATTCACTGTCTTCTTGGTAAGCAACTGTAGTGTAGATTTGGCCTTGTGTTTTAGGTTATTGTCCTGCTGAAAGGTGAGGGTAGCCTAGTGGTTAGAGCGTTGGACTAGTAACCGGAAGGTTGCAAGTTCAAACCCCGAGCTGACAAGGTACAAATCTGTCGTTCTGCCCCTGAACAGGCAGTTAACCCACTGTTCCCAGGCCGTCTTTGAAAATAAGAATTTGTTCTTAACTGACTTGCCTGGTTAAATAAAGGTAAAATAAAAAAATCATCTCCCAGTGTCTGGTGGAAAGCAGACTGAACCAGTTTACCTCAGGTTTTCCTGTGTTTAACTCCATTCCACCCCCCTCTGAAGAACTCCCCAGTCCTTAACAACTACAAGCATACCCATGACATAATGCAGCCACCACTATGCTGTAAAATACGGAGAGTGGTAATGTGTGTTGTATTGGTTTCGCCCCAGACATAACATTTTGTATTCAAGACCAATTTACTTTGCCACATTGTTTTGCTATTTTGTTATTCAGGACAAAACGTGTATTGCTTTTCCAAATTTTTTTTGCAGTATTACTTTAGTACCTTGTTTCAAACAGGATGAATGTTTTGGAATATTTGTATTCTGTACAGGTTCCTTCTTTTCACTCTTGTCAATTATTTTAGTATTGTGGAGTAACCACAATGTTGTTGATCCATTCTTAGTCTTCTCCTATCACAGCCGTTAAACCCTATAACTGTTTTAAAGTGACCTTGTCCTCGTGGTAGAATCCCTGAGCGGTTTCCTTCCTCTCTGTCAGTTGAATAATGAAGGACACCTGTATACACTATCCAAAGTGTAATTAATTACTTCACCATACTCAAAGGGATATTCAACATATGTTGCAAAGAATGCACATATTGGTACATGGATAAACATTTATAGTAGGAGAGGCATTTGTTGGGTCTTTGTGGTTGAACCTGTGTTTGAAATTCACTGAATTTATTTATTTTTTATTTACTTTATTTAACCAGGTAGGCTAGTTGAGAACAAGTTCTCATTTGCAACTGCGACCTGGCCAAGATAAAGCTTAGCAGTGTGAACAGACAACACAGAGTTACACATGGAGTAAACAATTAACAAGTCAATAACACAGTAGAAAGTCTATATACATTGTGTGCAAAAGGCATGAGGAGGTAGGCAAATAATTACAATTTTGCAGATTAACACTGGAGTGATAAATGATCAGATGGTTATGTACAGGTAGAGATATTGGTGTGCGAAAGAGCAGAAAAGTAAATATTGGGTGGCTATTTACCGATACTATGTACAGCTAATTGCTGCTCAGATAGCAGATGTTTGAAGTTGGTGAGGGAGATAAAAGTCTCCAACTTCAGATTTTTGCAATTCGTTCCAGTCACAGGCAGCAGAGAACTGGAATGAAAGGCAAATGAGGTGTTGGCTTTAATGAGGGACCCTACAGATAATTGTAAACAGAGATGAGGTAATCATTCAAAAATGATGTTAAACACTATTATTGCACACAGAGTGAGTCCATGTAATGCATCATGTGACTTGTTAAGCAACATTTTTACTCCTGGACTTATATAGGCTTGCCATAACAAAAGGGTTGAGTATCTATTGACTCAAGACATTTCAGCTTTTCATTTTGAAATAATTTGTTTAAAAATAAGAAGCAAAAAAAACATTTTAAAACTTTGACATCATGTCATATTGTTTGTAGGCCATTGACAACAAAAAAAATCTTAATTTAACTCCATTTTAAATTCAGTCTCTAACAAAAAAATGTGAATCAAGTCAATGGGTGTGAATACTTCCTGAAGATACTGTAGGTTTCTCTGGTCCAATGTGGGATATGGTGGAGGGGAATGGATTTAGCATTTTTTCATGTGGGCCAAACGCTGTTATGAAGTTTGTCTAATAATTCATCAATTCTCCTGCCCCCCCCCCGTTCAGTCCGATAATCCGTATGGATTAAAGAGATTCTTAATGACACCTCCCTATTCAGCCATTCCTTTCCATCAGAGTGGGAGGAAGCATCACTTTGAGACTGAGGAGCACTGTAATGTGTGTTTCTAAATTTATTCTGCCACTGGGAACAAGTGGGCTCTTGTTCTCTGACTACTGAGTGGCTGGGCACAGGTGTCCCTGCACAGTCATTCAATATATTCCCATCCATGCCCCCAAACCTCCTGGCTTCAGGTTTACACATCCACAGACAAGTTACAGCACAGCGGCTGATCTCCCTCCTCCAGTCAAAAACATGTGTTACGCACAAAAAAGCTGAATCCATATATATGCACATAAAAACATCCATTCTGTACACTTTTCACGTCTGTTGTTTAGCAGGTTTACAGTACACTCTTCACGTCTGTTGTTTAGCAGGTTTACTGTACACTCTTCACTTCTGTTGTTTAGCAGGTTTACAGTACACTCTTCACGTCTGTTGTTTAGCAGGTTTACTGTACACTCTTCACGTCTGTTGTTTAGCAGGTTTACTGTACACTCTTCACGTCTGTTGTTTAGCAGGTTTACTGTACACTCTTCACGTCTGTTGTTTAGCAGGTTTTGTTTAGCAGTTTACAGTACACTCTTCACTTCTGTTGTTTACGTCTGTTGTTTTTAGCAGGTTTACAGTACACTCTTCACGTCTGTTGTTTAGCAGGTTTATAGTACATTTACATTACATTTAAGTCATTTAGCAGACGCTCTTATCCAGAGCGACTACAAATTGGTGAATTCACCTTCTGACATCCAGTGGAACAGCCACTTTACAATAGTGCATCTAAGTCATTAAGGGGGGGGGGGGTGAGAAGGATTACTTATCCTATCCTAGGTATTCCTTGAAGAGGTGGGGTTTCAGGTGTCTCCGGAAGGTGGTGATTGACTCCGCTGTCCTGGCGTCGTGAGGGAGTTTGTTCCACCATTGGGGGCCAGAGCAGCGAACAGTTTTGACTGGGCTGAGCGGGAACTGTACTTCCTCAATGGTAGGGAGGCGAGCAGGCCAGAGGAGGATGAACGCAGTGCCCTTGCTTGGGTGTAGGGCCTGATCAGAGCCTGGAGGTACTGCGGTGCCGTTCCCCTCACAGCTCCGTAGGCAAGCACCATGGTCTTGTAGCGGATGCGAGCTTCAACTGGAAGCCAGTGGAGAGAGCGGAGGAGCGGGGTGACGTGAGAGAACTTGGGAAGGTTGAACACCAGACGGGCTGCGGCGTTCTGGATGAGTTGTAGGGGTTTAATGGCACAGGCAGGGAGCCCAGCCAACAGCGAGTTGCAGTAATCCAGACGGGAGATGACAAGTGCCTGGATTAGGACCTGCGCCGCTTCCTGGGTGAGGCAGGGTCGTACTCTGCGGATGTTGTAGAGCATGAACCTACAGGAACGGGCCACCGCCATGATGTTGGTTGAGAACGACAGGGTGTTGTCCAGGATCACGCCAAGGTTCTTAGCGCTCTGGGAGGAGGACACAATGGAGTTGTCAACCGTGATGGCGAGATCATGGAACGGGCAGTCCTTCCCCGGGAGGAAGAGCAGCTCCGTCTTGCCGAGGTTCAGCTTGAGGTGGTGATCCGTCATCCACACTGATATGTCTGCCAGACATGCAGAGATGCGATTCGCCACCTGGTCATCAGAAGGGGGAAAGGAGAAGATTAATTGTGTGTCGTCTGCATAGCAATGATAGGAGAGACCATGTGAGGTTATGACAGAGCCAAGTGACTTGGTGTATAGCGAGAATAGGAGAGGGCCTAGAACAGAGCCCTGGGGGACACCAGTGGTGAGAGCGCGTGGCGGGAGACAGATTCTCGCCACGCCACCTGGTAGGAGCGACCTGTCAGGTAGGACGCAATCCAAGCGTGGGCCGCGCCGGAGATGCCCAACTCGGAGAGGGTGGAGAGGAGGATCTGATGGTTCACAGTATCGAAGGCAGCCGATAGGTCTAGAAGGATGAGAGCAGAGGAGAGAGAGTTAGCTTTAGCAGTGCGGAGCGCCTCCGTGATGCAGAGAAGAGTTAGTCTCAGTTGAATGACTAGTCTTGAAACCTGACTGATTTGGATCAAGAAGGTCATTCTGAGAGAGATAGAGGGAGAGCTGGCCAAGGACGGCACGTTCAAGAGTTTTGGAGAGAAAAGAAAGAAGGGATACTGGTCTGTAGTTGTTGACATCGGAGGGATCGAGTGTAGGTTTCTTCAGAAGGGTGCAACTCTCGCTCTCTTGAAGACGGAAGGGACGTAGCCAGCGGTCAGGGATGAGTTGATGAGCGAGGTGAGGTAAGGGAGAAGGTCCCCGGAAATGGTCTGGAGGAGAGAGGAGGGGATAGGGTCGAGCGGGCAGGTTGTTGGGCGGCCGGCCGTCACAAGAAGCGAGATTTCATCTGGAGAGAGAGGGGAGAAAGAGGTCAGAGCACAGGGTAGGGCAGTGTGAGCAGAACCAGCGGTGTCGTTTGACTTAGCAAACGAGGATCGGATGTCGTCGACCTTCTTTTCAAAATGGTTGACGAAGTCATCTGCAGAGAGGGAGGAGGGGGGGGGGGGAGGAGGATTCAGAAGGGAGGAGAAGGTGGCAAAGAGCTTCCTAGGGTTAGAGGCAGATGCTTGGAATTTAGAGTGGTAGAAAGTGGCTTTAGCAGCAGAGACAGAGGAGGAAAATGTAGAGAGGAGGGAGTGAAAGGATGCCAGGTCCGCAGGAGGCGGGTTTTCCTCCATTTCCGCTCGGCTGCCCGGAGCTCTGTTCTGTGAGCTCGCAATGAGTCATCGAGCCACGGAGCGGGAGGGGAGGACCGAGCCGGCCTGGAGGATAGGGGACATAGAGAGTCAAAGGATGCAGAAAGGGAAGAGAGGAGGGTTGAGGAGGCAGAGTCAGGAGAAAGGTTGGAGAAGGTATGAGCAGAGGGAAGAGATGAAAGGATGGAAGAGGAAAGAGTAGCGGGGGAGAGAGAGCGAAGGTTGGGACGGCGCGATACCATCCGAGTAGGGGCAGTGTGGGAAGTGTTGGATGAGAGCGAGAGGGAAAAGGATACAAGGTAGTGGTCGGAGACTTGGAGGGGAGTTGCAGTGAGGTTAGTGGAAGAACAGCATCTAGTAAAGATGAGGTCGAGCGTATTGCCTGCCTTGTGAGTAGGGGGAAGGTGAGAGGGTGAGGTCAAAAGAGGAGAGGAGTGGAAAGAAGGAGGCAGAGAGGAATGAGTCAAAGGTAGACGTGGGGAGGTTAAAGTCGCCCAGGACTGTGAGAGGTGAGCCGTCCTCAGGAAAGGAGCTTATCAAGGCATCAAGCTCATTGATGAACTCTCCGAGGGAACCTGGAGGGCGATAAATGATAAGAATGTTAAGCTTGAAAGGGCTGGTAACTGTGACAGCATGGAATTCAAAGGAGGCGATAGATAGATGGGTAAGGGGAGAGAGAGAGAATGACCACTTGGGAGAGATGAGGATCCCGGTGCCACCACCCCGCTGACCAGAAGCTCTCGGGGTGTGCGAGAACACGTGGGTGGACGAAGAGAGAGCAGTAGGAGTAGCAGTGTTATCTGTGGTGATCCATGTTTCCGTCAGTGCCAGGAAGTCGAGGGACTGGAGGGAGGCATAGGCTGAGATGAACTCTGCCTTGTTGGCCGCAGATCGGCAGTTCCAGAGGCTACCGGAGACCAGGAACTCCACGTGGTCGTGCGCGCTGGGACCACCAGATTAGGGTGGCCGCGGCCACGCGGTGTGGAGCGTTTGTATGGTCTGTGCAGAGAGGAGAGAACAGGGATAGATAGACACATAGTTAACAGGGTACAGAAGAGGCTACGCTAATGCAAAGGAGATTGGAATGACAAGTGGACTACACGTCTCGAATGTTCAGAAAGTTAAGCTTACGTAGCAAGAATCTTATTGACTAAAATGATTGAAATGAAACAGTACTGCTGGAGTAGGCTAGCTGGTAGTGGCTGCGATGTTGACACTACACTAATCAAGTCGTTCCGTTGAGTGTAATAGTTTCTACAGTGCTGCTATTCGGGGGCTAGCTGGCTAGCTAGCAAGGTTGATTGCGTTCCGTTACTTAAAAGAACGACAATAGCTGGCTGGCTAACCTAGAAAATCGCTCTAGGCTACACAATTGTCTTAGATACAAAGACGGCTATGTATCTAGCTAGCTACGATCAAACAAAACAAACCGTTGTACTGTAATAGTTACTACGGTGCTGCTATTCAAACAGTAGAAGAACGACAATAGCTGGCCAGCTAACCTAGAAAGCTAACCTAGAAAATCGCTCTAGACTACACAATTGTCTTAGATACAAAGACGGCTATGTAGCTGGCTAGCTACGATCAAACAAATCAAACCGTTGTACTGTAATGAAGTGAAATGAAAATGTGATACTACCTGTGGAACGACGCGGAATGTTGACCGGGTAGTTGGAGTTCAATTCGGTAGAGGTTGGCTAGCTGTTGGCTAGCTAGCTAGCAGCATTTCCTACGTTAAGGACGACAAATAGCTGGCTAGCTAACCTCGGTAAATTAAGATAATCACTCTAGGTCTACACACTCTAAACTGCACAATTATCTTGGATACGAAGACAACTATGTAGCTAGCTGACACTACGCTAATCGAGTCGTTCAGTTGAGTGTAATAGTTACTACAGTGCTAGTGGACAGTGGATGTTAGCTAGCTGCTTAGCTGCTTAGCTAGCTGCTTAGCTAGCTGCTGGGCAGATACGTTAGGACGACGAAATACGATAATTATGCAATTGTCGTTGATACAAGGACGGCTATGTAGCTGGCTAAGAAGAAATTGCTAAGATTAGACAAATCAAACCGTTGTACTATAACGAAATGTAATGAAAAGTTATAAAAAGTTATACTACCTGCGGACCGAAGTGTAGATGCGGCCGCTCGCTCGCTCCAACCGGAACCGGAGTACACTCTTCACGTCTGTTGTTTAGCAGGTTTACAGTACACTCTTCACGTCTGTTGTTTAGCAGGTTTACAGAACACTCTTCACGTCTGTTGTTTAGCAGGTTTACTGTACACTCTTCACTTCTGTTGTTTAGCAGGTTTACAGTACACTCTTCACGTCTGTTGTTTAGCAGGTTTACTGTACACTCTTCACGTCTGTTGTTTAGCAGGTTTACTGTACACTCTTCACTTCTGTTGTTTAGCAGGTTTACTGTACACTCTTCACGTCTGTTGTTTAGCAGGTTTACAGTACACTCTTCACGTCTGTTGTTTAGCAGGTTTACTGTACACTCTTCACGTCTGTTGTTTAGCAGGTTTACTGTACACTCTTCACGTCTGTTGAATAGCAGGTTTACTGTACACTCTTCACGTCTGTTGTTTAGCAGGTTTACTGTACACTCTTCACGTCTGTTGTTTAGCAGGTTTACAGTACACTCTTCACGTCTGTTGTTTAGCAGGTTTACAGAACACTCTTCACGTCTGTTGTTTAGCAGGTTTACTGTACACTCTTCACGTCTGTTGTTTAGCAGGTTTACTGTACACTCTTCACGTCTGTTGTTTAGCAGGTTTACAGTACACTCTTCACTTCTGTTGTTTAGCAGGTTTACAGTACACTCTTCACGCCTGTTGTTTAGCAGGTTTACAGTACACTCTTCACGTCTGTTGAATAGCAGGTTTACAGTACACTCTTCACGTCTGTTGTTTAGCAGGTTTACAGAACACTCTTCACGTCTGTTATTTAGCAGGTTTACAGTACACTCTTCACGTCTGTTGAATAGCAGGTTTACAGTACACTCTTCACGTCTGTTGAATAGCAGGTTTACTGTACACTCTTCACGTCTGTTGTTTAGCAGGTTTACTGTACACTCTTCACGTCTGTTGTTTAGCAGGTTTACTGTACACTCTTCACGTCTGTTATTTAGCAGGTTTACAGTACACTCTTCACGTCTGTTGTTTAGCAGGTTTACAGAACACTCTTCACGTCTGTTATTTAGCAGGTTTACAGTACACTCTTCACGTCTGTTGTTTAGCAGGTTTACAGAACACTCTTCACGTCTGTTGTTTAGCAGGTTTACAGTACACTCTTCACGTCTGTTGTTTAGCAGGTTTACAGTACACTCTTCACGTCTGTTGTTTAGCAGGTTTACAGAACACTCTTCACGTCTGTTGTTTAGCAGGTTTACAGTACACTCTTCACGTCTGTTATTTAGCAGGTTTACAGTACACTCTTCACGCCTGTTGTTTAGCAGGTTTACAGAACACGCTTCACGTCTGTTATTTAGCAGGTTTACAGAACACTCTTCACGTCTGTTATTTAGCAGGTTTACTGTACACTCTTCACGTCTGTTATTTAGCAGGTTTACAGAACACTCTTCACGTCTGTTGTTTAGCAGGTTTACAGTACACTCTTCACGTCTGTTGTTTAGCAGGTTTACAGTACACTCTTCACGTCTGTTGAATAGCAGGTTTACTGTACACTCTTCACGTCTGTTGTTTAGCAGGTTTACCGTACACTCTTCACGTCTGTTGAATAGCAGGTTTACTGTACACTCTTCACGTCTGTTGTTTAGCAGGTTTACTGTACACTCTGCACTTCTGTTGTTTAGCAGGTTTACAGTACACTCTTCACGTCTGTTGAATAGCAGGTTTACTGTACACCCTTCACGTCTGTTGAATAGCAGGTTTACTGTACACTCTTCACGTCTGTTGTTTAGCAGGTTTACTGTACACTCTTCACGTCTGTTGAATAGCAGGTTTACTGTACACTCTTCACTCCTGTTGTTTAGCACATTTACCGTACACTTTTCACGTCTGTTGTTTAGCAGGTTGAAGTTGGATCCACATAAGTTTCTTGGGAGCGATGCCTTAAGGGAATCATTTTATGGTCTCTGAAGAGACATACATGGGATGGTTCTTTGAAGAAAGATACAAAACTCCAAAATCATAAATGTTTTGACCCACCAGGAGTGGAATTGAAAAGCCCTGCTGTAGGGTCTTTAACCTTGTTTGCATATTTCCCAGGGTGCCTTTCAAGTGATTTTGTTTTGGAGTTACCAGTACTACCCATGACTGTTTGCTAATGACAGAGACGTGGTTAATTTTCAGTCCTGTGGCGTTAACCAAGTGAGAGACAAAGTGAATATGTTGTCATTCAAATAAAATGATTAACATTACATTTTACAAGGTCTCATTTTGAGGGCCTAGTTTCAAGTGATGTGCAGTTCGCCAACGATTCTTTCTTTGTTTTACTGACCTGAGTCGTGATTTTGTTTTTCCAGAGTCACTTGTTCATTCTAGTCATTTGTTTGACCTGCTGGCCGCAATGAATTCTACAGTAGGTTTAATGCGCTCTCCTCCTGTGCCTGCAGAGACGTGCTGTCTGTCATACAGCATATGTGTGCATGTAAAATACATCATGCTGCAAGGCAACGTAGAGAAGAAATAGACATGTTTAGAACTGATAATTGATCTCATGGTGCAAGAATAAATTGATTGTTGAATTCTACCCTCAATATGTGTACCGTATGTATAAAGCTTGGCAGACAGTTGACAACTCCCAATAAAGACCACGGAGGCAGGAGTATCATATTGAATCTTTAGTGAGATATTTTTACTTTTTTTGTAAAACTGTAAAATACAGAAATGAGAATGTTGTCTTCCAAAATGTTCTGCATAAAATCCTTCACAAATGCATACGAATTAAGAATAGCATGACTCCATTCATTTAGCTACCATCAAAAGCTAATAATAGTGGCCTATAGCTAGCCAGTACAACAAATTACTTGCACAATTGACTTCACAGGTGCCACAAAATGACTAAAATACCAATACACCTGTTATGTATACATACAACATAATCACAACAGTATAATCGTGTAACTCAAAGATACCTAGGCACTCACATTAGCCAGATACATTATAAAGTAAAGGAAGCTGAAGTTACATGTAGAAACGATAGCTAACATAATAACACCCAATATATTCCCGATTAGTTAGCACACATTAGCTTAGCATCATTGGGACTCTAAAGGCTAGAATTTAAAAAATAAACTAAATCTTCTAGAAGGACAGCTTTAATTAACAAAATCATATACCAAACACTTGAAAACAAAGGTAATCTACTTGAAGACTATCTTTCAAAGGGCCTAGAGAGTAAAAAAAAATATTGAGCTCCTCCGTGATGCTGCCTCTCTTCAGATCTGATTGGATAGGAGCGATGAGCTCTTGAACAGAAAGTTAGCTGATTTAAAGCGACAATATTACATTTTGCCACTAGATGGAGGTGGAGAGCTATTGGGCAATACCGACGTAAAGTATGAAGGTAGGAAGAACCACACATGTGCAGGCTGTCAAATCAAAGGCATTCCTTCAATAAAACATGTCAGTGTCATTTTCACGAAGTTGGAGTAATAGCATGTTCAAATACTTAATTAAGACATTGGCTCAAATCTAGGTTGTGCCTTTATATTTGGAGAAAATGAACAACTAAGGAAGAATTTGTCACTTCTCTCATTGACTTCCCAAACCCCGGCCTGGCTATCTACGTCTATTTCAGAGCAGATCGCAAAAAAACTGATGAATTTAAGAATTTAATTTAATTTAAGAATGCTCAACCCCGTTGAATATGACAGGTGTCAGTTAGTGAATGTCTGCAAAAAATGTTTTTACATTTTTCCTAGCAGTACAGTTAGTCACTAATGTACATGAACACAGTCTAAACAGCTCTACTAGGGTGAGTAAAATGGTCAGAGTGAGGTGTTCTCAAATTTCTGTCTGGAAGTAGCTAGCAAGCTTGCCAACTTTAGCCAGTTAGCTTGGGTGCTTGACAGCCATTGTGAGGTCCAGTGGCGCCCGTCATTCGGTTAATAATGCCCCATACAAACAGGATGTCTTTTTGTGATTTCATGAGTAAGGCAGCTCCAAAATGCAGATGTTTCAGCCTAGCTCGGTGCTTTCTGTGGTGGTGGGGCAGCCAGCGGAAAACACAAAGCATAGGGGTTGGTAATATTCTCTAGATGCGCTGTGATTGGCTCAGTGTTCTGTCAGTCGTGGGGACACTACGTCACCACCAAGTCTAAGGGTATTGCTCGAAAATGCATAGCATTACATTAGAGGTGCCCCTCAAAGAAGTTTCAAGATCATTGGCCACAGATATAATGTGATTTGATGGCATTTTATCTACAGTAGCTTTGATTGGACTGTATGTCAACATCACACTTTAAAAATCTTAGCAGTCATCATCATGATCAAATCGACAATCTACTGGCAAATCCTTTTTAATCCTTGTCATATGAAGAGAAATAATGAAGGGAAATTAGAGATAAAACGTATCTGTGCTCTTTGGCCATTGGACATAAATATTACATTATTAGTTGGAAATCGTAAATTCAACAATGAGTGGTTTGGAAGGAATCAGTGGTTAACTGCAATCATTGCAATGCAGTCACAAGCCTGAGACGAGCTCCGACTGGGAAAATACGTTCATCCAACTCGCAATTGTAAATTTTCTAGAGCTGCGATCATCACTGACATCATCATGATTCAACCTGTATTTTTCAGAGTTCCCAGGGAACCTCAGTGTTGAGCTGAGCTCAATTGTCTTTCCAGGCGCAGAGCTAACTTGCTAAATCAATCCTTTCCTAAGCCATGGATGGAGATTGATTTGGACTTACTGACATCAATGATTATGACATGATTCAACCAATTCACATATTGAGCCACTGTCCTGAGACGATTGAAGTTCAATATGTAGTCTAGTAAGCTCACGTTAACTAGCTAGCTAACTTAGCTGGTTCATTGTGCCCATGTGAAGAAATTAGGCTGGGTTTTAGCCAGGTAACCAAGGACAACAAAAACTAAAAGTAAAAGTAACAAACTTCCGCGACGCATATAAGGCCCTGCCCCGCCCTCCTTTCGGAAAAGCTGACCACGACTCCATTTTGCTGATCCCTGCCTACAGACAGAAACTAAAACAAGAAGCTCCCACGCTGAGGTCTGTCCAACGCTGGTCCGACCAAGCTGATTCCACACTCCAAGACTGCTTCCATCACGTGGACTGGGATATGTTTCGTATTCCGTCAGACAACAACATTGGAGAATACGCTGATTCAGTGTGCGAGTTTATTAGAACGTGCGTTGAAGATGTCGTTCCCATAGCAACGATTAAAACATTCCCAAACCAGAAACCGTGGATTGATGGCAGCATTCGCGTGAAACTGAAAGCGCAAACCACTGCTTTTAATCAGGGCAAGGTGACTGGATACATGACCAAGTACAAACAGTGCAGCTATTCCCTCCGCAAGGCTATCAAACAAGCTAAGCGTCAGTATAGAGACAAAGTAGAATCTAAATTAAACGGCTCAGACACAAGAGGTATGTGGCAGGGTCTACAGTCAATCACGGACTACAAAAAGAAAACCAGCCCAGTCACGGACCAGGATGTCTTGCTCCCAGGCAGACTAAATAACTTTTTTGCCCGCTTTGAGGACAATACAGTGCCACTGACACGGCCTGCAACGAAAACATGCAGACTCTCCTTCACTGCAGCCGAGGTGAGTAAAACATTTAAAGTGTTAACCCTCGCAAGGCTGCAGGCCCAGACGGCATCCCCAGCCATGCCCTCAGATCATGCGCAGACCAGCTGGCTGGTGTGTTTACGGACATATTCAATCAATCCCTATACCAGTCTGCATAGTCTGCTGTTCCCACATGCTTCAAGTGGGCCATTGTTCCTGTTCCTGGGCCATTGTTCCTGTTCCCAGAAAGCTTGTTCCTATGGAATGGTTCCATATCCAGGTGTTAGAATGGCCAAGTCAAAGTGACCTGTTCCTGTTCTGCTGTTCACAAATGCTCTCCATCCAACCTCACTGAGCTCGAGCTGTTTTGCAAGGAGGAATGGGAAAAAATTTCAGTCTCTCAATGTGCAAAACTGATAGAGACATACCCCAAGCGACTTACAGCTGTAATCACAGCAAAAGGTGGCACTACAAAGTATTAACTTAAGGGGGCGGAATAATTTTGCCTGCCCAATTTTTCAGTTTTTGCTTTTGTTAAAATAGTTTGAAATATCCAATAAATGTCGTTCCACTTCATGATTGTGTCCCACTTGTTGATTCTTCACAAAAAAATACAGTTTTATATCTTTATGTTTGAAGCCTGAAATGTGGCAAAAGGTCGCAAAGTTCAAGGGGGCCGAATACTTTCGCAAGGCACTGTATCTACGGTACTCTATATCATCTACTGCATCTTTATGTAATACATGTATCACTAGCCACTTTAACTATGCCACTTTGTTTACATACTCATCTCACATGTATATACTGTACTCGATACCATCTACTGTATCTTGCTTATGCTGCTCTGTACCATCACTCATTCATATATCTTTATATACATATTCTTTATCACCTTACACTTGTGTATAAGACAGTAGTTTTGGAATTGTTAGTTAGATTACTTGTTGGTTATTACTGCATTGTCGGAACTAGAAGCACAAGCATTTCGCTACACTCGCATTAACATCTGCTAACCATGTGTATGTGACAACTAAAATTTGATTTGATTTGATTTGATGACAGAGCCACAGACCGTTTTGCCAACATGAAAGAGAGGAGAATGGCATTGGTGTTCAACTAGTCTTGGTGTTCAACTAGCCTTGGTGTTCAACTAGCCTTGGTGTTCAACTAGTCTTGGTGTTCAACTAGTCTTGGTGTTCAACTAGTCTGCAAGTCCCCAAAAGGTTTTTTACACACACAGACAGAAATAAGAAACTTTAGCAACATTGATTGTTCAATGAACCATAAACACTAACAGCTTACAGACGATAGGCAATTAAGGTCACAGTTATGAAAACTTAGGACACTAAAGAGGCCTTTCTACTGACTCTGAAAAACACCAAAAGAAAGATGCCCAGGGTCCCTGCTCATCTGTGTGAATGCACCTTAGGCATGCTGAAAGGAGGCAAGAGGACTGCAGATGTGGCCAGGTTAATAAATTGCAATGTCCGAACTGTGAGACGCCTAAGACAGCGCTACAGGGAGACAGGACGGACAGCTGATTGTCCTGATTGTCAATTCGTCTAGGCAAGGTGTCTAAAATGTTCCACAGGGATAGTGGCCCATGTTGACGCTAATGCATCCCACAGCTGTGTCAAGTTGGCTGGATGTCATTTGGGTGTGTCATGAAAATTCAGTACTAAGAGAGATTTGGTCATTTCTTCAGCCAATCATCTTTATTTAATATTGAATAATTACTGCAATAACGAGGCTGGTTGACCCCCCCATCCTTGAGTGTTGGACCGAGTAACCTAACCTTTACACAAATGCAGAGTACTATATATAGCTGACACTAACAATGTGATGAAACAAACATATGAGTTGTTGCTTTTTTTCTGCCACTGTGTGACTATTGTCACGGTCCTTATTGTATATCACGGTGTATGAACGTGGTGCAGAGGTCTAAGGCACTACATCTCAGTGCTTGAGGTGTCACTACAGTCCCTGGTTTGATTCCAGGCTGTATCACAACCAGCCATGATTGGGAGTCCCATAAGTCGTCCGGGTTTTATTATTATTTTTTTTAACCTTTATTTAACTAGTTAAGTCAGTTAAGAACAAATTCTTATTTACAACGACGGCCTACTGGGGAACAGTGGGTTAACTGCCTTATTCAGGGGCAGAATGACAGATTTGCACCTTGTCAGCTCAGGGATTTGAACTTGCAACTTTTTAGTTACTAGTCCAACGCTCTAACCACTAGGCTACCCTGCCGGCTTGGCAGAAGTCCCATAAGGCGGCGCCCAGTGTCGTCCGGGTTAGGGTTTGCCTAGTTAAATAACAATACATGAATGAATGGATTTTAGAGCAAACAACACAACATAGGTTGTAATATTGCCGCTACTGGTTGTCTTCCTAAGTGATTTTACCCAAACGCCGCTACTGGTCTAATCATGACTTTTTTTAGTTTTCAGCTCATCGTTTGCCGGTAGGCGTTCCTGCATGCTCTGGGCATTACTGACTCTAAATAAACTAAATTATCTGACAGAAGATTAAATTATTTTGACTGAACAAGTCGAAATAAATTCCCATCACTACTAGTTTTTCCAGTAATACAGTGGCCTGAAAGTCACAGTTTTACAGGCCACATCGGGCCTGCAAAGCACATTCTGCTGGTCTGTAAAGTGATGTGTAACAGTTCCACTCCAACATTTCATATGTTTTATTCACCCGCAAGGTGCATTCATAATTACTGCCAGGATTGGGAAGATTACGATATAAGACTAAACTTAAATCTCAACTGGACCAACCATTTCAGTAGCAGATGCACTAAGTCCAAGTAACTGATTGGAATAGTTCAGAAAATATGTTATATATTTTTTTGAGTTGCAGAAGATGAATGAATCAATCAATGTACACAGATATTGAAACAAGCAATTAAAAAAAATCTACCTGCAATAGAGCATGCTGGGAAATATGATGGGCGTGGTTCTGGTTCAACTTTGGTTATTAACACCAACACTGGGGCTCTTTTACACCACTGGGTGTGAACTCTTTACAGTGTTATTTTAACTCTTGAATCAACACTAGAAATGTTACACTGAAAGATCAACGTGGTTCTACACCTGCATTGCTTGCTGTTTGGCGTTTTTTAGGCTGGGTTTCTGTACAGCACTTTGAGATATCAGCTGATGTACGAAGGGCTATATAAATACATTTGATTTGATTTGATCAACGCTAGTTAACACTGGCCATTGTGCTATGAAAGGGACACATCGGCAGACTTCCAGAACCTTTAGAATTCTAAAGAACCATAGACGCCATGTGGAGAACTACAAGCTTAGCTCAAAGGTTATTTATCAGGAAGGAGTTCTAGGAATCTTAAGAGCTAACCTTTTTTTTCAGTCTAGCTTCTGGTACCAAACCTCAAGTCATTCTGATCATTTGTAACTCTTATCCCCGAACATCACCACCCGCTATCCTCCAAGCCTCTGCATTGGGATAGATTGCTGTCTCTTTATCACAGTTGGCCCCACATGTAACCAAGGTGATGATGACAAATACACCCTGACAGGGGTGGACTGGGAACAGACACTTTTCTGTTTTGTTGTTTTGAGGCCCCCACATCAACCAATATTTTTTTTCCCTTTGAGGCCTCCATTATGAGCCAGAGAATTATCATTTGTTAGACAGACCCACAGGGCTAAAAATGTATTAGCCCATCTGGCATTTTCCCAATATACCAGATGCCCAGTCCACCCTGCTGTCATCTTCCTATGATTCCATAAGAGTTTGTCCAAGCAGGCACTGGCAGTGTTTGAGTTAAAGCACTCAGAGACCTCTGTCCCTCTATATTTGTCTGCCAGGTCGTTGTTAAACAGGGTGTGTCATTGCCAAGCAGGGTGCATTTTAATTTATATAGATGTGAGTCAACCTTTCTAGGAGCAGAGACAAAGCATCGCTACACTGAACAATGTATCCCAATGTACTATGAATAGACCTCTTGGGGCCACAGAGGACTGCATTGTAGTGGCTCCTTAATAAATCACCATGGTGCCAAAGTATACAAGGCACAAGGTTTAATCAACTTGTTTGTTTCTGAAGCATGCCCCTTTGATGATGGACATTTTGGTGTTTCTTTTTGTCAAGATGGCTGGTGCATGTGGCCTTTGTGTTGTCAGATTCTTGAAGAAAAGAAATAGCAGAGGTGTGCTTCAATCATTCCAAAACAACCTCAGGTGCTCCTGGAGACCAATCAGAATTGAAAAGCAGAAGGAAAAATTCAAACTACAAAAAGTGGCATAACAAAGTCCAGGTGCTCGTTTGGGTTTGAAAGTGAAAAAGTATTTAATGTATGGGCTGAGATATAATTAAAATACACCAGTCTTATGCCTTCATCAGGGTGTCTCAATTGTGTTGGAAGATTGTTATCAATTTTTTTTGCTGGGCCTGAATCGGAAACTGCTCATGTGGTGACCTCACCTGTGTCACTTTTTATTTTGTTCCCCTTTGGACTCAACCAGCCCTCTGTTGTTTTTACTTACTCCCAACTTCATACTGCAACAAGCAACATCTCAATGGAAATAAAAATGTATGAATTGTTGCCGATAGCAAATACATTTTTTTTCCCAGAGTAAGGTATTCTACAATATGTAAGTTGTCAGATGATAACAATGTATTGGTATTTATTTGGAAAGTCAGTGGTCAATGTGTATATAAATAAACAGACAGCTGTGTGTAATTCATTCATAAAACAGAACGTTTTTGGTACATTTTTAGACCACAGCGTTTTCCAGCAGGTAACCAAACATGGTTTGTATACTTTTGTAGTTGCACTCCTGAGATCTCTGGCAGATGGCTGTCACTAGCGTCCCAAATCCTAATATTGTTACGTATTTATTATTATTGTTATTTTTTAAACTGACGGATCCTATTCAGCTCTGTGTGTCTGCATTCAAGAGGGCATAGTTGCATACTTTAGAGTTTTCTCCAGCTTGGGGGCAGAAACCTTTAATATGTTCAGGGTGGTAAGGATAGATTCTGCAGTGACAGCAGAGAATGTTTGGTGAAGGTTGACCTGGTTGAAGCTCCCAAGTCTCTGTCAAAGGCTGTAGGTTGTCATCCCAGATGATCCTCTGAGCTGCTGATGATCGCCCTCGATATCAAATTGTATTTTGTCACATGCAGTGAATACAACAGGTGTAGTAGACCTTACAGTGAAATGCTTACTTACAAGCCCTTAACCAACAATCCAGTTTTAAGAAAATACCAACAACCGCAAAAAGGTCAAAGATAAGAATCACAAATTATTAAAGAGCAGCAGTAAATAACAATAGCAGGGCTATATACAGGGTACTAAGGTACAGAGTCAATGTGGAGGCTATATACAGGGTATTACGGTACAGAGTCAATGTCGAGGCTATATACAGGGTGTTACGGTACAGAGTCAATGTGGAGGCTATATACAGGGTACTACGGTACAGAGTCAATGTGGAGGCTATATACAGGGTATTACGGTACAGAGTCAATGTGGAGGCTATATACAGGGTGTTACGGGACAGAGTCAATGTGGAGGCTATATACAGGGTATTACGGTACAGAGTCAATGTGGAGGCTATATACAGGGTGTTACGGTACAGAGTCAATGTGGAGGCTATATACAGGGTGTTACGGTACAGAGTCAATGTGGAGGCTATATACAGGGGGTACCGGTACAGAGTCAATGTGGAGGCTATATACAGGGTGTTACGGTACAGAGTCAATGTGGAGGCTATATACAGGTTGTTACGGTACAGAGTCAATGTGGAGGCTATATACAGGGAGTACCGTTACAGAGTCAATGTGGAGGCTATGTACAGGGGGTACTGGTACAGAGTCAATGTGGAGGCTATATACAGGGGGTACCGGTACAGAGTCAATGTGGAGGCTATATACAGGGAGTACTGGTACAGAGTCTATGTGGAGGCTATGTACAGGGGGTACTGGTACAGAGTCAATGTGGAGGCTATATACAGGGGGTACCGGTACAGAGTCAATGTGGAGGCTATATACAGAGGGTACCGGTACAGAGTCAATGTGGAGGCTATATACAGGGGGTACCGGTACAGAGTCAATGTGGAGGTTATATACAAGGGATACCGGTACAGAGTCAATGTGGAGGCTATATACAGGGGATACCGGTACAGAGTCAATGTGGAGGCTATATACAGGGGGTACCGGTACAGAGTCAATGTGGAGGCTATATACAGGGGTACCGGTACAGAGTCAATGTGGAGGCTATATACAGAGGGTACCGGTACAGAGTCAATGTGGAGGCTATATACAGAGGGTACCGGTACAGAGTCAATGTGGAGGCTATATACAGAGGGTACCGTACAGAGTCAATGTGGAGGCTATATACAGAGGGTACCGTACAGAGTCAATGTGGAGGCTATTTACAGGGGGTACCGGTACAGAGTCAATGTGGAGGCTATATACAGGGGGTACCGGTACAGAGTCAATGTGGAGGCTATATACAGAGGGTACCGTACAGAGTCAATGTGGAGGCTATATACAGGGGATACCGGTACAGAGTCAATGTGGAGGCTATATACAGAGGGTACCGTACAGAGTCAATGTGGAGGCTATATACAAGGGGTACCGGTACAGAGTCAATGTGGAGGCTATATACAGAGGGTACCGGTACAGAGTCAATGTGGAGGCTATATACAGGGGTACCGGTACAGAGTCAAAGTGGAGGCTATATACAGAGGGTACCGGTACAGAGTCAATGTGGAGGCTATATACAGGGTATTACGGTACAGAGTCAATGTGGAGGCTATATACAGGGGGTACCGGTACAGAGTCAATGTGTGGGGGCACCGGTTAGTCGAGGTAATTGAGGTAATATGTTCATCTAGGTAGAGTTATTAAATATACAAATTATAGATAATAACAGAGAGTAGCAGCAGTGTTCCTGGGGGGGGTGCAAAGCAAATAGTTTGGATAGCCATTTGATTAGCTGTTCAGGAGTCTTATGGCTTGGGGGTAGAAGCTGTTTAGGAGCATCTTGACATAGACTTGGCGCTCCGGTACAGCTTGCCGTGTGGTAGCAGACAGAACAGTGTATGACTAAGGTGGCTGGAGTCTGACGATTTTTAGGGCCTTCCTTTGACACCACCTGGTATAGAGGTCCTGGGTGGCACCAAGCTTGTCCCCGGTGATGTACTGGGCCGTACGCACTACCCTCTGTAGTGCCTTGCGGTCGGAGGCCGAGCAGTTGTCATACCAGGCAGTGATGCAACAAGTCAGGATGATCACAGCTGTAAAACCTTTTGAGGATCTGAGGACCAAATACCAAATCTTTTCAGTCTCCTGAGGGGGAATAGGTTTTGTCATGCCCTCTTTATGACTGTCTGGTGTGCTTGGACCATGTTAGTTTGTTGGTGATGTGGAAACCAAGGAACTTGAAGCTCTCAAACTGCTCCACTACAGCCTCGTCGATGAGAATGGGAGCGTGCTCAGTCCTCCTTTTCCTGTAGTGCACAATCATCTCCTTTGTCTTGATCACTTTGAGGGAGAGGTTGTTGTCCTGTTTTTCACACGGCCAGGTATCTGACTTCCTCCCTATAGGATGTCTCGTCGTTGTTGGTGATCAGGCCTACCACTGTTGTGTCATCAGCAAATTTAATGATGGCGTTTGAGTCTAGCCTGGCCTTGCAGTCATGAGTGAACGATATGTTGTCACGGGGTGAGAAAGGCCCCTTAATGACAGTCTCGGTCCTTGGAGAAAGTGTAGATGCCAACTTTGTATCTAATCCCTCACTGAGGCACGAACAGTTGACATGGTTGACATGTTTTTTTTTGGGGGGGGGGGGGGTGAAGGTTGGGGCGGCTCGATAAAGAATTCAAGTAATCTGAAGTAGTCCTCCAGATTAGAGCCTCAATTCTGCTCGGACAATCCTACCAATATCATATCTTAATTAGAGCAGTTTCTCACAGCCCGAAAATGAGTCTGCAGCAACAGGAAATGTGAATTATTATGTGGATCGTAATTAATGGATATTTTAGATAGATTTTTCATTAGGAAAAATAATGTCTGAAATATTAAAGTGCAAGCCTTTTTAAACCCAGAATACACTGCAGTTATCAAATTAAGGTAGTAGATCTGTACGCCAGGAACTGCATAAGGACAGTTATTTGATTGAAGGGCAGCGCAATTAAGACAACTCTCACATGGGGAAGGATGTCATTGTAATTTGTATTTTATTATGGATCCCCATTAACTGCTGCCAAGGCAGTTAAATACAATAAAACAGTACACGACTCATTATCACGACTCATTAACACTAATCATTAACACAACTCATAGTAATGATGAGAATTTGAAGAATAATCTGTATTTTAAGCACCCGGCAGAAGACTGCTGTTATTATAAATGTGACTATGTCAAGGAGAAGATGTATTGGTGCCTGCACATAAAAAAAACAGCGAAGATTATTATTTTATTCTTGGTCTTCATCTTTTAGTCCTTGTTTTGACCATTTTAACTCTTTGCCATTTTGAAACCTGTTTTTATTTATATACACTACTGGTCAAAAGTTTTAGAACACCTAATCATTCAAGGGTTTTTCTTTATTTTTTTACTATTTTCTACATCGTAGAATAATAGTGAAGACATCAAAACTATGAAATAACACATGTAGTAACCAAAACAGTGTTAAACAAATCAAAATATATTTTATATTCTTCAAAGTAGCCACCCTTTGTCTTGATGACAGCTTTGCACACTCTTGACATTCTCTCAACCAGCTTCACCTGGAATGCTTTTACAGAAGTCTTGAAGGAGTACCCACACATGCTAAGTACTTGTTGGCTGCTTTTCCTTCACTCTGCGGTCCGAATTAAGAATCTAAAATCTAAAATATATTTTGATTTGTTTAACACTTTTTTTTGATTCCATATGTGTTATTTCATAGTTTCAATGTCTTCACTAATATTCTGCAATGTAGAAAATAGGAAAAATAAAGAAAAACCCTTGAATGAGTAGGTGTGTCCAAACTTTTGACTGGTACATTATATACAGAAAAATATATCTCATAATTTCAACCATTTTTATGTGAATGGCATTGGCCAGCTCTCTCACACGTGGTGGCAGTGGTGAGATAGGTTCACTATTACCCAACGGCAAGGCCCAAGATTTAGAAGAAAAGGTTTGTAAGGAACAGTGTGCTATTCGACGGTGTAAAGCAATATGGTGGGTGACAGGACTTCATTCAGGAGGTTGCTGGACCTGAGGACTGGTTTGTCTGGAGGATGGAGTGTGGCCAGTGCCCAAGGGGTGAGCCGTTCATGAGTCCACTGGTGCTAAAGCGAGCTGGGAGGAGAGCTACTTCCGCGGCTTCATCAGGTGACGCTCAAAGGTCCATGGGGGCAGTTTCCCGGGGCTCCAGAGGGAGGCAGCCTAATGGTCTAGTCTGGAGGCCCAGCTTGGGGAACCCCAGTTAATGGGGCTGACACTCGTCGTCTGGCTTGAGGAGCTGTCTGCCGCGGGACAATGTAGTTGTTTTGCTCAACGTGCCTCGCGAGAGGTGCATGTCATCACCACCATACCATCAAAAGGCAAGAGTTGTAATTGTGTGGCCTGTTTGTTACAGGCTAAGAGTAGGTCCACATCACTTTTGTCTAGCGAGGAAGAAGGGAATGATGTGTGATGCCAACACAATCCTTTGAACGTTGCTACTTATTTATATTGTATTTGTGTTTGTATTGTATTCCAGGTTCCTGTTTAACGTACGTTATTCCTATCATGCCATAGTTGTGTTCACATTTCACCTGAACCAGTTATGTGTCTAGTAATTGAGTGTTTGTGTCTGAATTGGTATTGGCTAAAGAGGTAATTGTAGGCCCCTCTCCCTACTGTAAATGAGATAATGAGCTACACTTGTGTTTGTGGGAGAGTGCCAGTGGGAAGAGAGCTAAGCAGGGATACACCGGCAAAAATGATTCTTGGTCTTGTTTTTAACTTCTTGCCATTCCGAAACCTGTTTTTGTATTTCAATATTATTGAATTAAATACATTTATAAATTTGGAAGAAACTGGTCCAATTGTTTTAGTAAATCCCTTAATGTGAAGGGCATCGGCCTGCCCTCTCACACATTGCCATTACCATTGATGTTAAACAAAGGGAGAAAAAAAGCTCCATTAGTTTGGTCTGGGAAGAATCGTTGCGTGAAAAAGCAGATCAATTAATGGCATACTGTGTTCACTTCTCATATGGAATCAAGTATTATTTATCCCTAGAATATCAAGTCACTAAGGTAATTATGTACAATGTACCATTATAAAACGTGTTACTGTGTTCACTTCTCATATGGAATGAAGTATTATTTATCCCTAGAATATCAAGTCACTAAGGTAATTATGTACAATGTACCATTATAAAACGTGTTATGGAAAATTAGGAAACAACGAGTGGTCCTTAGCACACATCATTAATTCACTTCACACACTGCATGCAACCCATGTGTTTTTGTTGTCCATCACAAGAGGTTGTTTTTAATGGTTTAGCCAGGAGGGGGGGGGGGCTATCAATGGTGGACTAATCTTCACTCATATGCCGCAAATATCACAGAAAATGTTGGCAAAGCACTTGACTGACCCCTTAATCTTTAACAGTTTACAATATCCAGTATCTATCACAGTGACAACGTGATGCATCCTCCATGAATACTTTCTCAAATAGAAATCAGATTATCTAAATACTGTAGATGATTATTGTAAAACATATATATATATATGCCATTTATCAGGTGCTTCTATCTAAAGTCACTTAGTCAGGTGTGCATACGTATTACATATGGGTGGGTCCCGGGAATTGAATTCACTAGCCTGGCGTTTACAAGTAGCCATGCTACAAGCGCCTTGCTCTACCAACTGAGCTTACAAAGGACTACTCTGAGACTAAATCTGTATCTGCATTGTTTATCAAATTAGAAGTGGAATTGTAATTAGACACAAGAGAAAAGGTTATTCGTAACTGCAAATATTAATGTCATTAGCTAGGTTTCCATCCAACTGCTGACAGAAAATATGCACATTTTCCATCCAGTGATGTGTTTTCGCCAAACTGAATTGTTGCGGATAAAATCAGTGCGTGATGAAGTAGTGTACACAAAATGTTCTTCTAAAAAAAAAACTTAAACCAAATTAAAATCTAATGTTCAATGTATTTCTATTGCATTTTCAACTCTACCAATCATTTTGTCACGAAAACTGTTGCATTAATTAACAAATGTGCCTCGTCTGGTCTCAGCACGTGCTCTCTAGCCAACGGATTGCAAATAGGCTACAGTGCGGGTAGGCTAGTCTACAATACATGATGAGATTATTATGGAAAAGAGCGAGAATATGTGTATTTGTCAAGCATCGATCATCATCACGTCACCAGAAAGAAGACCCTCAACATTTATTGGAAAGGAGCATCAAGCTCATATCTCCCCTCCTCTCCCCTGTAACTATTCCCCAGGTCGTTGCTGTAAATTACAATGTGTTCTCAGTCAATTTACCTGATAGAATAAGGGTTAAATAACATAAAATATTGTGCACTTTCACCCCCCTGTGAAGTTAATGTTAACTTATTTTATCTGTAGCCTATAACTATTATATCAATATTTGCACATAAAGGTGTTTCCATCACCATTTCTCTAATACATTTTGTGCTGAAACTTCCTCTTTCCATAACAGCTGTCTTTATATATATATTTTTATTATACGGTATGACTTTACTCTAATAAAATCTGTGGATGGAAACGTCATTAGTTAGCGTTTATTTTCATTAGTGATGATCGAATTGAACTTAATTTGCATTCCACACTCCACAGTTTGACTTGGCAAACATCCCATATTGCAAAACAAACAAACAAACAAACAAACAAACAAACAAACAAGCCGTCTGTTCTCTGTGCTGCCTTCACACAATATTCACCACGACATCCTGATATACCAAGGAAGTTTGGGACATCCCCCTATAGGACTGTCGGGGAAAGATGTGTGAAATATGAAAGGTTTTAAAAGCACTGTCTATGGATTCCCGAAGCTCCCATGATATGTTCTTCTGGAAAGTCCTTAAATGTGAAAGACCTCCATCTTTGGAATTTGGTATTAGAACACTGTAAGATTGGCATAGTGTGAAATATGATAAGACGGATTTAGAAAATGGTGTAATGTAAAAGAAGCTTTAGGCAAAGTTTGAAAAGTAAATTACTCGTTGAATTTCTGCTGGTGTGAACTGAAATTTGCACTCTGACCTTTACAAGGGCAGTTATCAGTAGGATACAGTTCCGAGAGATGGTTCTCAGGGGGAACAAGAAGAGGACAGGCTGTAGGGCAAAAAGGGTAGCCAGGGGGATAAACTATGTACCTTGCTCTGACGTGGTGAGAATCAAGTAAAGGTTATTGTTGCCACTTGTGTACTCTGGCTAATATTCTGGTACGAGGCTTGTAGCAGTTGCCACTATCGAGAATGTTGTATATGTGCCACGGGATATTGAATGGACATGTTGCACAAATGTTTTTTCATAGTTATCACCACTGAATGACTAACTGATTTGTTCCTGAAAGGAAACCCGGGATAACAGGGATTTGGCAGTTTTTATATCCGAATAGAAAACAGGAAGAACCCCCAAGGACAGACCTTCATTTGGATCGGGTCTACGTGACTGCCAATGTTCAGCAGTCTAAAGTTGTTTGTTGAAATACTGTACCTTTTCAGAACACGGCCCACTGTGCGCAAATCGCCTCCACATGTGGCTCCACATAATGTAAAGGCTTATTTTTCAATAAAATGTATTAAAAGAGTAAGTACTTCTCAGTCTCTGAAGATTTTTTTTTTAATAACGCCTTGCAAGAATCTGCGTTGGTTTCATTCCAGTGGGCCTGAGTCAACTTTGTCCAACGGGAGAGTAGAAGATGAGATGGTCAAACCCACTATAGATAAAATGTTGTTAGTGAACTATTACATATACCTCAGTATGAAGTCCCAGTGGTTAGTATACCATTGCCTTGACCTCATCAGTCCACCTAAAATAGAAACATGGTGGAAGCTTGAGTCATTGCCCCCCCCCCCCCAAAAAACAACAACAACAACAACAAAAAAGCACCATTTGTCTGAAGAAAAGAGGCACCCTTTCTTTGTACCCTTTAACATAGATTTACAAATTCCCCTTTTGGGTTTGAGTTTGGGTCATAAAAAAAGCTGAACTATCACTGCTGAGACAACAACAAAAAAGGCCTTACAGCAGAGATGCATATTTAATTGTCTGTAATTTAGAAATATGGAGAATATTTAGTCATCAGTAAAATAATGGTGTGTGGGTCAAAGCCCTCTTTTTACAGTTTGTCAGGTACAATTAAAATGTCTTTTAAACAAAGTAATTAGAGGAACATTTAGGTGTATTCATTTTATTTCCCAGACAGAAAAATACTATACTTATAATACTTCAAAGAAAGTTTTCTTGCTTTATGGTTGGTAATAACCTCTGTCAATTTGCACACTAAAATCCAGTTCAAATCAAACCACACATTATTTGTAGACTAGTTTCGACACAACCAAAAAAACAATTTAACAAAACTGTGTCAATGCAGGTATCAATTTTAATGACAGTTAAATGTAATGATTGTTGTTTGAGTGGATTTGTTCTCAGAAATTGCTGACGTTACCACTAGATCAACATCACTTATATAATGTATATATAATGCATTCCAACACAGAACTCATCTTACAAATGTGACATTATATTGTATGAGTTTAGATAATATTTGGCATAACCTGTTTTGGTAAAGCTTTGCATCTTGGTAAAGCTTTGCATCTTGGTAAAGCTTTTCCACGACATGTTACAGTTTTCCGTTACATATTTAATAAGCAAAACAGAATCACAATGCATATTTCAAGCAAAAATAAATCAATTCCTTTTTGTCCTTATTAAATACCCTGTCGAACACAATAACTCAGTACAGTGCATGACTTGGACTGAAACAGATTCCGGTACTGATTTTGGAAGCCGGAACTGTTTATATTTAGGTGCAGGCGCTCTGAGCTAATATTTTATAAGAGGAACAGATGCTCAAGCAGTAGAATATTTTAGGTACCGGTAAAAATTCAAGCATTTTTTAATTTAAAAAAAAACATTTTTTATTCACCCATTGGTTTCCAATGTACAATATTCCTCTCTTGCAGCTTTATACAGTAGTGGCACTACAGCACAACCCCCCCCCCCCCCCCGGAAACACTTCTGCACTGAAACTATCACACAGGTATACATTTACAAGAAATACAAGAAAAAGAAGCAAAGAGATAGAATCCTGCAGTTGCATTCAGTCAAAATCTCAAACAGTGAGAGTCTGTACAAGATTGTTGATCAGTCCGTACCCACTGTTGACCAGATGGTCCCTCTCCTTTGGTTTGTGAAAATGTGAAAATGTGCCCCCCCCCAAATCAGATAGTGTGGTCAGAGGGATGAATCAGTTTGTTAGCTGTAACTGCCTGTTTGGATGTACATTCCATGTTTTGTCAAAGCAGCGAAATGGTCATTTACTGTGCCTGACACAGGTGTTGTCGCTCGGGCGATGATGGATGAGAACATGAGGTGGTACGACAGCTCCTTGCAGAAGGACTGACAGATTGACACATTTCCTGGCTCACACACCACCTCCAAGAGTAGATGGAAACTAGCAGCTGCTGGGATGGCAGTTCAATGAGGCCAACCTCGATAAAAGATTTGTTTGGTGAAATGGCGTTCAGAAGATTTGATGTTTGCTCACAGGACTTCAGTGCACATCTTCAGAAGGCCAGTTATTTTCACAGCTCTGCTGAAGCACCCATTCGGCAGTGTACACTCTCAGAAAATCAATACCCGTTTCTTGTCATTTGCTATCCTGTACATCTTATACTGTAAAAATGTATACATTCAGGGGTGGCAGGTAGTGGTTAGAGCCTTGGACTAGTAGCTGATGGGTTGCAAGATCGAATCCCCAAGCTGACAAGGTAAAAGTCTATCGTTCTGCACCTGAACAAGGCAGTTAACCCACTGTTCCTAGGCTGTCATTGTAAATAAGAATTTGCTCTTAACTAAGTTGCCCAGTTAAATAAAGGTAAATTAATACATGACTTTAGTGGAGTAGTCTACTCCTTAATAGAAAGATTAATTGTTTAGTAACAAAAAACGACATGTGTGCAACGATGGTGCAAAACAGACAGGGTTGGCTTAGATTGTTGACAACGTGTAAACTATATTTTGTCTCCAATATTTAAGTTGCACAATGAGCACTTGTTGTCTCTGAAATACACTGTTACAGTTGTTGGTAAGCTAGCTAGCACATTTTTTGGAACATTAGCATAGAAGTGACAGTCAAAACAGGTCAAAACAAGACATTGTATCAAGAACAAGATAAAACTAGCTGAAACGACCTACCTACGTTTCCCCACTTTCTTGTCATCTGGCCATCCAGAATCACAACAACACACTGACTTGACTGGAAAGAAGCTTCATATTAATCTGAAGCTTAAACTCTTAAAGGGATACTTCAGGATTTTGGCAACGAAGCCCTTTATCTATTTCCCCAGAGTCATGAACTTGTAGATACCTTTTTTTTTTATATATATATCTGCGTGCAGTTTGAAGGAAATTGCTAACTAGCATTAGCGCAACTGCTAACTAGTGTTGGAGCAATGACTGGAAGTCTATGGTAACTGCTAGCTTGCTGTACCATAGACTTCCTCTCATTGTGCTAATGCTAGTTAGCTTGCAAAGCTGCCTCTAACTGGAGAGACATAAACATTGTATCCATGAGTTCGTCTCTGGGAAAGTAGATAAAGGACTTCCTTAACAAAATACCTTTAAGAGTTATGACTTGGATTTAATAGTTTCAGATAAAGGCAAATCAAAGTCATAAATCAATGCACTGACTAAGTCACTCTGGATAAGAGTGTCTGCTTAAATGTCCAAAATGTAAAGGCCAAAATAATACAATGAAATAATTATGATGGTAAAAAAAAGTTAAAACAATTAAGTTTGATTTTGGAATTAGCACGAGGTCCTTTATTTCATGAAGCCAAATACCCTCGGCTTTAAAGATTACCTTTCCCCATTCACATTATGTCAGTGCTCTTACTTCCTAATGATTCTCCATCGTTTTGGAGGTTCCAAACAGTGTCTCTTTTTCATCAGTTTAGACCAGTGGTGTTTAGATCCGATCCAGGAGGTGCGAAGTTCTGCTGGTTTTCTGTTCTACCTGGTAATTATGAACCGTTCCGGGTCTCACAAGCCAAGGCTCGTGCAAGGCTATTGCTTACTTATTATCAATTGCACCCACCTGGTGTCCCAGGTCTAAATCAGTCCTTGATCAGAGATTCAGATTCAAATGCTCCTGGTGTTTTTACCCATTTTTTTTATTTTTTATGAATACATCGAATTGTTAAATATGTGTTTATCTACTGTGAATCTATACATTGTTTTTGTACATAGTCACGCTCATGTTTGTACGTTTTACATTAGTGAAACAGATCATCAGAGATCATTCACCAGATTGTTGATGGAGACATACAGTGTCTGGCGAATTTTAAAAGCTATTTTTTTTAAAAATGCCAATCTGCAGCAGGATACCTCCCTCTGTTAATAATGTGCAAACTCTCCTGAATGGAGGCGTCAAGTTCATTAGCAATATCCAACGACTCATGCAATGACATACATTTCTGAAAATATGCAGTTGACGGTGCAGCTACATCTATTTTGAAGCTTTTTTTTTTTTTTTTTACTGTAGTCCGGTAGAGGTTAACTTTTTTTAATACCCAGATAATTATTTTTTCTTTATTTATTTTCCCTTTATTTTACTAGGCAAGTCAGTTAAGAACAAATTCTTATTTTCAATGACGGCCTAGGAACAGTGGGTTAACTGCCTGTTCAGGGGCAGAAGGACAGATTTGTACCTTGTCAGCTCGGGGATTTGAACTTGAAACCTTTCGATTTCTAGTCCAACGCTCTAACCACTAGGCTACCCTGCCGCCCCAGATATGTATTATTATGCTCAGAAAGCAGGTGTTACATGTTACATTTCACTATAAGGTTGTATTAGACGCATGTGATAAATGGCATTTGATTTGAAGCTGCTCATCTCAAGTTCTATTTAGTACACACTGCAAAACCTTTCCACCATTGTAAATCACTCAGTGATTTGAGAACTATATACATTCGTCAAACAACCACGTTGGACATCATCTTTGAAGGAGCTTTGACAGGGCATGTCGGCCTGTTTTCAATCTGAGCTGTAAGGAAAATCAACTTTAAGCCATCTCTTGAGACTGGATGTTCAAAGGTTTTGTGCTGTTGAACATGAAATGCTAAAAAGGAGTAGTGCAGAAGCAGTGATGCAGAATCTACCAGGTCTTCTAGATGAGAATTATCGATTTGTCTGTATCTCCTGAGATATTTCTTTTCATAGAATTGCTCAAATAATACGTCAAAGCATCAGGTTTTAATTTGTTTTGTTTTCTTGTGTTTAGGGAGTTTAGTGACAGGAGAAGTCTACTGTGGTATGGTGACCAAAGCTTGCAATAACATAGATTGGATAAGCACATCCTTCGATCCTTAAAATCCCTTATAACAATACATCTCAATCATCCCAGAATCATCGTCCATCTGATCAGTTTAGTGTATTAATTCTCCTCTGCTAGGAAGTCCTTTCAAGGAAAGGTGGTCTCATGCTCCTTGTCTTCGTGTAGGCCCGCAATGCCATTAATGGGCGTGGCCTCACTGAGAATGCTGCGGAGTGTTACCCGGGTAACACTGAGTGACTGCTTCCTGGGCACGGGGTGCCGTGGCCGATGACACATCACTTCCTTGAACATCTCTCGGAAGCGGGTGGACATGAGGTTGTAGAGGATCGGGTTGACGGCCGAGCTGAGGTAGAAGAAGACGCCAGAGACCACGTGGACATACTTGTACACCTCCAGCTGGATGCTGGTCCACTCGTCGATGAAGCTCCACATAAGTCTGTCGGTGTGGAACGGAGCCCAACAGATTCCAAAAACCACCACCAGAACAACTAGAGAGAGAGAGAGAAAGAGAGAGAGAGAGAGAGAGAGAGAGAGAGAGAGAGAGAGAGAGAGAGAGAGAGAGAGAGAGAGAGAGAGAGAGAGAAAGAGAGAAAGAGAGAGAGAGAGAGAGAGAGAGAGAGAGAGAGAGAGAGAGAGAGAGAGAGAGAGAGAGAGAAGAGAGAGATAGAGAGAGAGAGAGAGAGAGAGAGAGAGAGAGAGAGAGAGAGAGAGAGAGAGATACTTAGTATTTTCATATTCTGTTGACATCAAAAGTATGAAATAACATATATGGAATCATGTAGTAACCAAGCAAGTGTTAAACAAATCAAAATCGTTTTTATATTTTATATTCTTCAAAGTAGCCACCCTTTGTCTTGATGACAGCTTCGCACGCTCTTGCCATTATCTAAACCAGCTTCATGAGGTAGTCACCTGGAATGCATTTCAATTAGCAGGTGTGCCTGTTAAAAGTTCCTTGTGGAATTTCTTTCCTTCTTAAAGAAGAAGTTACAGGTCTGTGAGAGCCAGAAATCTTGCTTGTTTGTAGGTGACCAAATACTTATTTTCCACCATAATTTGCAAATAAATTCATTAAAAAATCCTACAATGTGATTTTCAGGATTTATTTTCTTCTCATTTTGTCTGTCATAGTTGAAGTGTACCTATGATGAAAATTACAGGCCTCTCTCATCTTTTTAAGTGGGAGAACTTGCCTAATTGGTGGCTGACTAAATACTTTTTTGCCCCACTGTAAATGTATGTGATTGGGTGTGTGGCTGTGTAGAGTCAGTATACATGTATGTGATTGGTTGTGTGGCTGTGTAGAGTCAGTATAAATGTATGTGATTGGGTGTGTGGCTGTGTAGAGTCAGTATAAATGTATGTGATTGGGTGTGTGGCTGTGTAGAGTCAGTATAAATGTATGTGATTGGGTGTGTGGCTGTGTAGAGTCAGTATAAATGTATGTGATTGGGTGTGTGGCTGTGTAGAGTCAGTATAGATGTATGTGATTGGGTGTGTGGCTGTGTAGAGTCAGTATAAATGTATGTGATTGGGTGTGTGGCTGTGTAGAGTCAGTATAGATGTATGTGATTGGGTGTGTGGCTGTGTAGAGTCAGTATACATGTATGTGATTGGTTGTGTGGCTGTGTAGAGTCAGTATAAATGTATGTGATTGGGTGTGTGGCTGTGTAGAGTCAGTATAAATGTATGTGATTGGGTGTGTGGCTGTGTAGAGTCAGTATAAATGTATGTGATTGGGTGTGTGGCTGTGTAGAGTCAGTATACATGTATGCGATTGGGTGTGTGGCTGTGTAGAGTCAGTATAGATGTATGTGATTGGGTGTGTGGCTGTGTGGCTGTGTAGAGTCAGTATAAATGTATGTGCATATTATGTATAAGTGAGCAGATTATGCAGTAAGTGTTTGTGTGTGTGTTGGAGGGACAGTGTGTGTAGGAAAATAAAAGGTAAATAGAGATACAAGGTAAGGTCGGTCTGTGTAGCTATTTATCAGTCATATTACTTGAAAATAGAAGCTGTTCAAGAGCCTGTTGGTGTCAGACTTGATACACCGGCACCTCTTGCCGTGCGGCAGCAGAGCAAATAGCCAATGGTGGTTGGGGTCTTTGACGATTTTCTGGGCCTTCTATTCACACCGCCTAATATAGAGGTCCTGGAAGGTAGGGATCTCGGCCGCAATAATGTACTGGGCCGTACGCATTACCCTCTGTAGTGCCTTGTGGTCGGAGGCTGAGCAGTTTCCGTACCAGGCAGTGATGCAAACAGTCAGGATGCTCTCGATGGTGCAGCTGTAGAACCTTTTGAGGATCTGAGGACCCATGCCAAATCTTTTTAGTTTCCTGAGGAGGAATAGGCTTTGTCGTTCCCTCTTCACGGCTGTCTTGGTGTGTTTAGACCATTCTAGTTTGTTGGTGATGTGGACACCAAGGAACTTGAAGCTCTCAACCTGCTCCACTACAGCCCCATCGATGAGAATGGGGGCATGCTCGTTCATCCTTTTCCTGTAGTCCACAATCATCTCCTTTGTCTCGATTACGTTGAGGAATAGGTTCTTATTCTGGTACCCGGCCAGGTCTCTTACCTCCTCCCTATATGCTGTCTCGTCGTTGTCAGTGATCAGGCCTACCACCGTTGTGTCATCTGCAAACTTAATGATGGTGTTGGAGTCGTGCCTGAGGATGCAGTCGTGGGTGAATAGGGAGTACAGGATGGGACTACTTCTCTGGACCAACTACTTCTCTGATAGAGTTCAGTGTGTCAAATCGGAGGGCCTGTTGTCCGGGCCTCTGGCAGTCTCTTTGGGGGTGCCACAGGGTTCAATTCTTGGACAGACTCTCTTCTGTATACATCAATGATGTCGCTCTTGCTGCTGGTGAAGTCTCTGATCCACCTCTACGCAGACGACACCATTCTGTATACTTCTGGCCCTTCTTTGGACACTGTGTTAACAACCCTCCGGACGAGCTTCAATGCCATACAACTTTCCTTCCGTGGACTCCAATCGCTCTTAAATACAAGTAAAACTAAATGCATGCTCTTCAACCGATCGCTGCCTGCACCTGCCCGCCCGTTCAATATCACTACTCTGGACGGCTCTGACTTAGAATATGTGGACAACTACAAATACCTAGATGTCTGGTTAGAATGTAAACACTCCTCCCAGACTCACATAAAACATCTCCAATCCAAAGTTAAATGTAGAATCGGCTTCCTATTTCGCAACAAAGCATCCTTCACTCATGCTGCCAAACATACCCTTGTAAAACTGACCATCCTACCGGTCCTCGACTTCGACGATGTCATTTACAAAATAGCCTCCAATACCTTACTCATTAAATTGGATGCAGTCTATCACAGTGCCATCCATTTTGTCACCAAAGCCCCATATACTACCCACCACTGTGACCTGTATGCTCTTGTTAGCTGGCCCTTGCTTCATACTCATCGCCAAACCCACTGGCTCCATGACATCTACAAGACCCTGATAGGTAAAGTCCTCCCTTATCTAAGCTCGCTGGTCACCATAGCATCATCCACCTGTAGCACACGCTCCAGCAGGTATATCTCTCTGGTCACCCTCAAAACCAATTATTTCTTTTGCTGCCTCTCCTTCCAGTTCTCTACTGCCAATGACTGGAATGAACTACAAAAATCTCTGAAACTGGAAACACTTATCCCTCACTAGCTTTAAGCACCAGCTGTCAGAGCAGCTCACAGATTACTGCACCTGTACATAGCCCATTTATAATTTAGCCCAAACAACTACCTCTCCCCCTACTGTGTTTATTTATTCATTTATTTTGCTCCTTTGCACCCCATTATTTTTATTTCTACTTTGCACATTCTTCCATTGCAAATCTACCATTCCAGTGTTTTACTTGCTATATTGTATTTACTTTGCCACCATGGCCTTTTTTGCCTTTACCTCACTTATCTCACCTCATTTGCTCACATTATATATAGACAGATTTTTCTACTGTATTATTGACTGTATGTTTGTTTTACTCCATGTGTAACTATGTGTTGTTTTATGTGTCGAACTGCTTTGCTTTATCTTGCTCAGGTCGCTACCTGTTTAAATAAAGGTGAAATAAAAAATCAAATAAAAAGTTCCTGCCAAGGCAGCAGCTATTCTTCCTGGGTTTTATTATGTATCTCCATTAGTTCCTGCCAAGGCAGCAGCTATTCTTAATGGGTTTTATTATGGATCTCCATTAGTTCCTGCCAAGGCAGCAGCTATTCTTCTTGGGTTTTATTATGGATCTCCATTAGTTCCTGCCAAGGCAGCAGCTATTCTTCCTGGGTTTTATTATGGATCTCCATTAGTTCCTGCCAAGGCAGCAGCTATTCTTCCTGGGTTTTATTATGGATCTCCATTAGTTCCTGCCAAGGCAGCAGCTATTCTTCCTGGGTTTTATTATGGATCTCCATTAGTTCCTGCCAAGGCAGCAGCTATTCTTCCTGGGTTTTATTATGGATCTCCATTAGTTCCTGCCAAGGCAGCAGCTATTCTTCCTGGGTTTTATTATGGATCTCCATTAGTTCCTGCCAAGGCAGCAGCTATTCTTCCTGGGTTTTATTATGGATCTCCATTAGTTCCTGCCAAGGCAGCAGCTATTCTTCCTGGGGTTTATTATGGATCTCCATTAGTTCCTGCCAAGGCAGAAGCTACTCTTCTGCAAAATTAAGGCAGTTATACAATTTTAAAAACATTACAATACATTCATTACAGAATTCACAACACACGCTCAGGCCCATACACCACTACCACATATCTACCACGGTTCCAAACTTAGACTATCCTCTTTTTTTAACAATAGCCTGTATAGAAATCAAAAAGTCTCTGGTGCTGCAGCATGCAGCTCATTCATTGTCATACTCTGTTGTGCTATTATAAAATATTCTGCTTGTCTCTAGTCAGGTTAAAATGACGTAGAATTGAATGAAAAGCGATTATATAAAAATAAAATAAAAATTCTCTAACCCGGAATTAAGATGTTAGATTCATGCAGTTATTTTATTATAATGGAGATCTATTCACCCTTGTCCACACTGGTTTGGGAATCCACAACCTTCTGGCTGTGGTTAGGCTACAAAAATGGAGAACAATTTCTAAAACGGTCTGTCCTAAGAGTGAGGGTAAATGGTAGACATGTTCTCTGCTATCCACTTTGTTTTAATAATTATTTTGGCTATAGGGGAGGGTCACTTGTTTTTATTTATTATTTATTTATTTATTTATTTCAAGTGTTTAGGGAGGGTCAAAACGAAAAAAGGTTCAACGCAACACTATTTTGTTAATCACTCATATCAATATCAATTTGAAATCAATTGAGCGGGGGACAGACGTCTGGGGTGTCTGCGCTGGATAAAATAACACACTGAATCTGATAATCATTTTCATATCAGTGATTAGAAGAGGATTTGCTGAAGACGGTCATCTGAACTTCTGGAACGTCGGGTGGAAGTTTCGTGAGGCGAAACGTAAAAGGGAACAAATCATTTGCATTGTTATTTAACTTTGACGAATCACAACCCGCCATAAGATATCAACAGTGACAAGGGTTGGCTGTTTTTTAAGTGATAGTTTGACTCAAATCCATATTTAGGTGTGAGGCCAGCAACTTCTATACAGAGAGCACTCCTACATTTAAAATTGGATAAATACATCTTCATTGGACAATCTCTCAGCTAAATAACACACAGAAACCAGAACATGTACGTTAAACTGCAATCAAGATGAACTCTGGGATATGTGGGACGCTAACGTCCCACCTGGCCAAAAGCCAGGGAAAATGCAGAGCGCCAAATTCAAATAAATTACTATAAAAATCAAACTTTCATTAAATCACACATGCAAGATAGCAAATTAAAGCTACACTTGTGAATCCAGCCAACATGTCAGATTTCAAAAAGGCTTTTCGGAAAAAGCAAACGATGCTATTATCTGAGGATAGCACCTCCATAAACAAAGAGGGATAAGCATATTTCAACCCAGCAGGCGCGACACAAAACACAGAAATTTAAATATAATTCATGCCTTACCTTTGACGAGCTTCTTTTATTGGCACTTTTGTTCAATTAATTCCGTCAATTTATTTGGCGCGTTTGATCCAGAAAAACACCGGCTGAGCCTTTCCATGGAAAAACTGCCTGCTCCTCCTCCTTTTATACAGAATCACCTCACTCCATTTTACAAATCATGTTGTCTTACTTAGTTTCCATTCTCTTATTGGCTCAGACATTGGGGCATAGATTCTATTGGTGGCACGACATGCAAATGTCCCTGTCCAAAGGTCTTTACAAGTTCAGACAGATGTTGTCTATGTATGATTACTCATATGCGTGTCCAAGTAGCCTTCACAAGATCAGATATTTATTTTACTTTTATTTAACTTAGTCAAGTCAGTTAAGAACAAATCATTATTTTCAATGACGGCCTAGGAACAGTGGGTTAACTGCCTGTTCAGGGGCAGAACAACAGATTTTGTACCTTGTCAGCTTGGGGGTTTGAACTTGCAACCTTCCGGTTACTAGTCCAACACTCTAACCACTAGGCTATCCTGCCGCCGATATGGCCCAGTGCAGTCACATCTTGTTAGTTTACCTTGCCTCATCTACACAGATTCTGCTTACGTTCTGTTTGGTCCAATGGTCAATTCGATGTTGATCTAGCTTTGTACACTCACATGGGCTTCAGCCTTCATTCGGCTTACACATGTCTAATATTTAACCTTGTATTGATTATTCTTTCTACTTCAAAGAGAACAGTATAGTTACTGAGAATTACCAGATGACTGGAAAAGCTACCACATAATTCCCCGAGGTTCTCAACTTCTTCAACTCACCATCAAAATATGAGATCGATTCAAGGATGCAAGTTAATTTTGGAACCAGTCCTATTGGACTCCTATGGAATTATATCCAATAGGTTTTCGTTTTATAGAATCCTATAGGATTCCAAAATAAGAATACAATAGAAAAATCCTATCAGATTTTGGAACCAGTGCTATTGTCGTATTAAGCCTGGGAAACTCCAACCTGATTGGTGTCACACTTTTTCTCCTTCCCTACTAAACACACCTGATTTAAAGTAATTGCATTTTAAAATGAAGATCATGATTAGTTGACTATTGAAGTCAGGTGTGTTCGCTGGGGCTGGGACAAAACTGTGACACCAATCAAGCCCCCGAGGACTGGAGTTACCCAGGCCTGTCCTATAGGATAGGTTCCAATTTTTTTTCAATAGGATTTTAAATTATTGGAATCCTATAGGGTTTTTCGGCTAGGGTAAGAGCAGCCAGTAGGTCGGGTTTTTTAACGACACTACATGACTACACCTGCCCATCGTGACAACGCCTTCTCATTGTGACCACACCTGCTCATCAAACATCTCATTCCAAAATCATGGGCATTAATATAGAGTTGGTCCACCCTTTGCTGCTATAACAGACTTCTGGGAAGACTTTCCACAAGATGTTGGAACATTGCTGCAGGGAGACTTGCTTCCATTCAGCCACGAGCATTAGTGAGGTCGGACACTGATGTTTGGCGATTAGGCCTGGTTCGCAGTCAGCTTAATGTCGGCTGTAATGTAACAAAGTGTGGAAATAGTCAAGGGGTCTGAATACTTTCTGTAGGCACTGTATGTTCTCTGCCTTTCTGCATGAAGCGCTCCTTATCTTAAAAGTCATCAGAACGTACAACGAAGGGTCGTGATTTGGAGATCTCTCTGCCTATTCCAGTGAATTCACAGCCTAGACAGTGACCCCGTTCCAAGGCCAAAGGAGTGACGAATATTTTTTTTACCCAGGACCTCCTCGCAAAACGGGTGATAAACTTAACTGGATCATTCTGGTATATTTGCTATAATCCTTATGTTTGAGAGGTGAGAATAATTCTCCACCATGTCCACTCTCAATACTTTATTTTCTGTTTTTAGAGTTTCATAGCCTTTTTCTAACAATTCGGTCACTGCAACCAGACAAGCCAATCTCCAACTCTGTTACTTTCGTACCTTGCTCCTATATTGTAGTTTGCATTCCGGCCAGGGTGGTAACGATGGGAGACAAGGCCGCGTCCACAGCATCTTTTTCCAGGGTTGTGAGTGTGACTGAAAGATCCGATATCGGTCGTAAACAGAGGTTTTCTAGATCCGCTGGTAGCTCATCGGGTGATAACAATGCACTGTTTAAGATGAGGAGTCTGTAGCTGTTTTGTACTGTGCGTACGCAAAGATGTAAATTGGCTGTGAGATTTCGTCCAAACTTGCGTTTAAGACATCATTCACTAACAACATTTTCCATTAGATTTGTTTAAAAAAAATCCCTATTTGTTCAGAGTTCTTTCTGGAACATTCCCAGGAGCACCATAACCCCCCCCCCCACCTAATTGAATTTAATCCACATTACACACACAAATATACAGCACCTCTGGTGCCACTGAAATCTCTGCTCCGTGTTTTTTATCGTAAACAGAGCAGATAATGGTTGAAAAGATTCCCCGTGTTTGAGGTGTTTTCACATATAGTCCTCTTTAAATGAAACGATCTCAGTCCTATTTAACGTGAAATTTGGTGTAAAAAAAGAGCGTAAAATCTCAGTTGTCTTTACATTCATACTGCTTTTGAATGAGGACTCAACTCTCTTTTGCCAGTTCACTTGACATAGTTTGTGGTCCGGGTCCTCTTTGCATTCGCATGGCTATGTTTAAAAAGGAACCAAGATCTTTTTCCGACATGCATTCTGGGTTTTTAAAAAGTGCAGGACAAGCCAGTCGGGGGCTGAGGGCACACAGTGTGTTGTGAAATCTGTGAATGTATTGTAATCTTTCAAAATGGTATAAACTGCCTTAATTCTGCTTTGGCAGCAGCTAATGGGGATCCATAATAAATACAAATACAGAACCAAATACAGAACCGGACAGCTCCTGTAGATATACCTACATCCATTTTAGAAGCTAATAGATTGCATTTAGTTAAATTATGAGACATAAATAATTGTAATCAGAAGATACTATTAACAATTAACTATTTGATTAACATAATAAATAGCAATAGAATAACTGCAGATTAAATAATGCTGTAATTGAAAATTGTCCACCCAATATAGGTTACTGTCCCTTTAAGAGCTAGAATAGATTTTGTACCCCATGTTGTGATGTTGTCTTCTCACACTATCCAACCCCCACAATCAATACACAGCTGAAGAAGCTCTCTTAGCCTATAGTTCACATATTGGAAACAAATAATCTGAACAACAAAAAAACTCCACACATTTTGGAATTTCTGTGTGTCCTTGACAATCACTAATCAATATCCAATGCGAAGGGTTATGGCAGGACAAACAGTGTTACAGTAGTCTAGTGTGAGGGGTTATGGCAGGACAAACAGTGTTACAGTAGTCTAGTGTGAGAGGTTATGTCAGGGGAAACAGTGTTGCAGTAGTCTAGTGTGAGGGGTTATGTCAGGGCAAACAGTGTTACAGTAGTCTAGTGTGAGAGGGTTATGTCAGGGGAAACAGTGTTGCAGTAGTCTAGTGTGAGGGGTTATGTCAGGACAAACAGTGTTGCAGTAGTCTAGTGTGAGGGGTTATGTCAGGGGAAACAGTGTTGCAGTAGTCTAGTGTGAGGGGTTATGTCAGGACAAACAGTGTTACAGTAGTCTAGTGTGAGGGGTTATGTCAGGACAAACAGTGTTACAGTAGTCTAGTGTGAGGGGTTATGTCAGGACAAACAGTGTTACAGTAGTCTAGTGTGAGGGGTTATGGCAGGACAAACAGTGTTACAGTAGTCTAGTGTGAGGGGTTATGTCAGGGGAAACAGTGTTACAGTAGTCTAGTGTGAGGGGTTATGTCAGGGGAAACAGTGTTGCAGTAGTCTAGTGTGAGGGGTTATGTCAGGACAAAACAGTGTTGTAGTAGTCTGTTGTGAGGGGTTATGTCAGGGGAAACAGTGTTGCAGTAGTCTAGTGTGAGGGGTTATGTCAGGGGAAACAGTGTTGCAGTAGTCTAGTGTGAGGGGTTATGTCAGGGGAAACAGTGTTACAGTAGTCTAGTGTGAGGGGTTATGTCAGGACAAACAGTGTTACAGTAGTCTAGTGTGAGGGGTTATGTCAGGACAAACAGTGTTACAGTAGTCTAGTGTGAGGGGTTATGTCAGGGGAAACAGTGTTGCAGTAGTCTAGTGTGAGGGGTTATGTCAGGGGAAACAGTGTTGCAGTAGTCTAGTGTGAGAGGTTATGTCAGGACAAACAGTGTTACAGTAGCAAGTTCCGTGCCGACAGAGATGGCCGCCTTATTCAGGAAACTATGCAGTTTTTTGTTTTTTTCACGTGTTATTTCTTACATTAGTACCCCAGGTCATCTTAGGTTTCATTACATTCAGTCGACAAAACTACTGAATTTAAGATCAGCGTCAACTCACCATCAGTACGACCAAGAATATGACTTTCGAGGGATTATGTTCTGCCTTTCAACCACAAACAATGTCCCAGTAGTCTAGACTTCGTAAAAGAGGGAACCGAGTTATTCTGGTCAGACTACGTGACGGACACATCGTGCCCCACTTCCTAGCATTCTTCTCGCCAATGTCCAGTCTACAACAAGGTTGATGAAATCCGGGGTAGCATTCCAGAGGGACATCAGAGACTGTAACAGTGTTCACAAACATGGCTCACTGGAGAGACGCTCTCGGATGCGGTGCAGCCAGGGGTTATGTCAGGCCGACAGAAACATACACCTTTCTGTTGCAGTAGTCTATGGTAACGAGATGTGGTGTGATGTCATACAGGAACTCAAATCCTTCTGTTCAACTGATTTAGTTCCTCACAATCAAATGTAGTCTACTGCATTATCTACCAAGATAATTCTCTTCGATTATAATCACAGCCGTTATGTCATCGAAAACAAACTTTATTTGACTCTTTGCAAACTGGAATCCATACATCCTGAGTGCATTCATTGTTGCTGGGGATTTTAACAAGGCTAATCTGACAACAAGACTCCCTAAAATGTATCAGCATATCGATTGCGCCACCAGGGCTGGCAAACCTTGGATCACTGTGTTGCAGTAGTCCTAGTGTGAGGGGTTATGACCACGACTCCATTTTGCTGATCCCTGCCTACAGACAGAATCTAAAACAAGAAGCTCCTGGTGTGAGGTCTGTCCAACGCTGGTCCGACCAAGCTGATTCCACACTGCAAGACTGCTTCCATCACGTGGACTGGGACATGTTTCAGTGTGAGGGGTTACAACAGGACAAACAGTATTGATTCGGTGTGCGGTTCATTAGGAACGTGCGTTGAAGATGTCGATAGGATTAAAACATTCCCTAACCTGAAACCGTGGATTGATGGCAGCATTCGCGTGAAACAGTGAACCATTGCTTTTAATCAGGGCAAGGTGACTGGTAACATGACCGAATACAAACAGTGCAGCTATTCCCTCCGTAAGGATCAAACAAACTAAGTCAGTTACAAAGTAGAATCTCTATTCAACGGCTCAGACACAAGAGGTATGTGGCAGGGTCTATGGGAATACAAGATGAAATCCAGCTCAGTCACGGACCAGGATGTCTTGCTCCCAGGCAGACTAAATAACTTTTTTGCCCGCTTTGAGGGCAATACAGTGCCACTGACACGGCCTGCAACAGAAACATGCGGTCTCTCCTTCACTGCAGCCGAGGTGTTAGTAAAACATTTAAACGTGTTAACCCTCGCAAACAGGCTGCAGGTCCGTGACGGCATCCCAGCCGCGTCAGAGCATGCGCAGACCAGCTGTGCTGGTGTGTTTACGGACATATTCAATCAATCCCTGTACCAGTCTGCTGTTGCCACATGTTAAGAGGGCCAACATTGTTCCTGTTCCCAAGAAAGCAAGGTAACTGAGCTAAACGACTACCGCCCCATAGCACTCACTTCCGTCATCATGAAGTGCTTTGAGAGACCAGTCAAGGACCATATCACCTCCACCTTAACTGACACCCTAGACCCACTCTAATTTGCTTACCGCCCAAATAGGTCCACAGACGACGCAATCTCAACCACACTGAACCCATCTGGACAAGAGGAATACCTATGTGAGAATGCTGTTCATTACAGCTTTTAACACCATAGTACCCTCCAAGCTTTCACAAGTGGGTCTCGACCCCGCCCTGTGCAACTGGGTACTGGACTTCCTGACGGGCTGGTGAGGGTAGGCAACAACATCTCCACCCCGCTGATCCTCAACACTGGGGCCCCATAGGTTTCAGCCCTTACTGTACTCCCTGTTCACAGTGCGAGAAGAACGCCTCCAACTCAATATCAAGATCAGCGACACAACAGTCATTACCAACAACGACGACCAAGGGAGGATGATGACTTTGTGGTGTCAGGACAATAACCTCACACTCAACGTCAACAAAACTAAGGAGATGATTGTGGACTTCAGGAAACAGCAGAGGGAACACCCCCTATCCACATCGATTGAACAGTAGTGGAGAGGGTAGTAAGTTTTAAGTTCCTCGGCATACACATCACAGACAAACTAAATTGGTCCACCCACACAGACAGCATCGTGAAGAAGGTGTTGCAGCGCCTCTTCAACCTCAGGAGGCTGAAGAAATTCGGCTTGTCACCAAAAACACTCACAAACTTCTACAGATGCACAATCGAAAGCATCCTGGCGGGCTGTATCACCGCCTGGTATGGCAACTGCTCCGCCCACAACCGTAAGGCTCTCCAGAGGGTAGTGAGGTCTGCACAACGTATCACCGGGGGCAAACTACCTGCCCTCCAGGACACCTACACCACCCGATGTTACAGGAAGGCCATAAAGATCATCAAGGACAACACCCACCCGAGCCACTGCCTGTTCTCCCCGCTATCATCCAGAAGGCGAGGCCAGTACAGGTGCATCAAAGCTGGGACCGAGAGACTGAAAAACAGCTTCTATCTCAAGGCCATCAGACTGTCAAACAGCAACCACTAACATTGAGTGGCTGCTGCCAACACACTGACTCAACTCCAGCCACTTCAATAATGGGAATTGATGGGAAAGGATGTAAAATATATCACTAACCACTTTAAACAATGCTACCTAATATAATGTTTACATACCCTACATTATTCATCTCATATGTATACGTATATACTGTACTCTATCATCGACTGCATCCTTATGTAATACATGTATCACTAGCCACTTTAACTATGCCACTTTGTTTACATACTCATCTCATATGTATGTACTGTACTCGATACCATCTACTGTATCTTGCCTATGCTGCTCTGTACCATCACTCATTCATATATTCTTATGTACATATTCTTTATCCCCTTACACTGTGTATAAGACAGTAGTTTAGGAATTGTTAGTTAGATTACTTGTTGGTTATTACTGCATGTCGGAACTGGAAGCACAAGCATTTCGCTACACTCGCATTAACATCTGCTAACCATGTGTATGTGACAAATAAAATTTGATTTGATTTGATTTAGTGTGAGGGGTTATGTCAGGGGAAACAGTGTTGCAGTAGTCTGGTGTGAGGGGTTATGTCAGTAGTCTAGTGTGAGGGGTTATGTCAGGGGAAACAGTGTTACAGTAGTCTGGGTGATCCACCTCTACGCAGTTGACACCATTCTGGAATAATCTGGCCCTTCTTTGGACACTGTGTTAACAAACCTCCAAACAAGCTTCAACGTCATACAACACTCCTTCCGTGGCCTCCAACTGCTTTTAAATGCTAGTAAAACTAAGTGCATGCTCTTCAACTGATTGCTGCCTGCACCCGAGCGACCGACCGACTAGCATCACTACTCTGGACGGTTCTGACCTAGAATATGTGGACCAATACAAATACTTAGGTGTCTGGTTAGACTGTAAACTCTCATTCCAGACTCACATTAAGCATTTCCAATCCAAAATTAAATCTAGAATCGGCTTCCTATTTCGCAACAAAGCTTCCTTCACTCATGCCGCCAAACATACCCTTGTAAAACTGACTATCCTACCGATCCTTGACTTCGGCAATGTCATTTACAAAATAGCCCCCAACACTCTACTCAGCAAACTGGACGTAGTCTATCACAGTGCCATTCGTTCCAGGTCATCTATAAGTCTTTGCTGGTTAAAGCCCAGCCTTATCTCAGCTCACTGGTCACTATAGCAGCACCCACCCGTAGCACGCACTCCAGCAGGTATATTGCTCTGGTCACCCCCAAAGCCAACTCCTCCTTTGGCCGCCTTTCCTTCCAGTTCTCTGCTGCCAATGACTGTAACGAATTGCAAAAATCGCTGAACCTGGAGTCTTTTATATCTACCTCTATAACTTTAAGCATCAGCTGTCAGAGCACCTTACCGATCACTGTACCTGTACATAGCCAATCTGTAAATAGCACACCCAACTACCTCATCCCCATATTATTACTTACCCTCTTGCTCTTTTGCATCCCAGTATTTCTACTTGCACATCATCATCTGCACATCTATCATTCCAGTATTAATGCTAAATTGTCATTATTTTCTCCTCTAGGGCCTATTTATTGCCTACCTCCCTACTCTTCTACATTTGCACGCACTGTACATTGATTTTTTTCTATTGTGTTATTGACTATACGTTTGTTTATGTGTAACTCTGTGTTGTTGTTTTTGTCGCACTGCTTTGCTTTATCTTGGCCAGGTCGCAGTTGTAAATGAGAACTTGTTCTCAACTGGCCTACCTGGTTAAATGAAGGTGAAATAAATTAAATTAAAATTAAATAGCCGCTTTGCGTTCACATTGTCCTACAAAAGGGAACAAAACTGCGGAATTCAAGCGAACCAAACTCACACCACCTCTGGAGATGGTCTCAGTTCGGTTCACTTCAGGGGGCTCTTTGGATGGGTCTGAGTTCCTTTGGAGTGTTCACACTGCACACAAAAACTCAGCAAACCACACTGAGATCACATAAATTGGCTGAAAGGGACAAAGTTTAGAGCTTTAATGGCGTGCATTAACTGTTCACCATACTCATCATCCTCATCCTTCTCCATGTCATCATCATCTTCCTCCTCATCATCCTCATCCTCCTCCTTGTCATCATCATCCTCATCATCCTTCTCCATGTCATCGTCATCTTCCTCTTCATCACCTCCCGTATCATCTTCATCCTCATCATCCTCCTCCTCCTCCTTGTCGTCATCATCCTCATCATCCTCCTCATCCTCCTCCATGTCATCATCATCTTCCTCCTCATCATCCCCCGTCTTTATCATCATCATCTTCATTATCACATTTTTGTAATATAAACACAGCTGTAAAGTACACTGAACAAAAATCTAAATGCAACATGCAACAATTTCAAAGATGTTACGGAGTTACAGTTCATTTTGAGGAAATCAGTCAATTGAAATATATTCATTAGGCCCTAATCTATGGATTTCACATGACTGGGAATACAGATATGCATCTGTTGGTCACAGATACCTTAAAAAATGGGCCTCACAATGGGCCTCAGGATCTCGTCACAGTATTTTTGTGCATCTAAACTGCGTATCAATAAAATTCTATTGTGTTCATTGTCTGTCGCTTATGCCTTCCCTATACCATAACCCCACCATCACCATGGGGCACTCTGTTCAAAACGTTGACATCAGCAAACTGCTCGCCCACATAACGCCATACACATGGTCTGCGGTTGTGAGGCAGGTTGGACGTACTGCCAAATTCTCTGAAACGACATTGGAGGCAACTTATGGTAGATAATTGAACATTCAATTATCTGGCCACAGCTCTGGAGGACATTGCAGTCAGCATGCAGTCAGCATGCCAATTGCATTTGTTGCATTGTACTGGGACAAAACTGCACATTTTAGAGTGGCCTTTCATTGTCCCCAGCACAAGGTGCACCTGTGTAATGATCATGCTGTTTAATCAGCTTTTTGATAATGTCACACCTGTCAGGTGGATGGATTATCTTTGTCACGTGCGCCGAATACAACAAATTCTATTGTGTTCATTGTCTGTAGCCCCCTACCGTAACCTCACCGTCACCATGGGGCACTCTGTTCACAACGTTGACATCAGCAAACTGCTCGCCCACATAACCTTACAGTGAAATGCTTACTTACAGGCTCTAACCAATAGTGCGAAAAAAAGGTTTGTGTGTGTGTGTGTGTGTGTGTGTGTGTGTGTGTGTGTGTGTGTGTGTGTGTGTGTGTGTGTGTGTGTGTGTGTGTGTGTGTAGAAATAAAACAACAGTAAAAAGACATTTGAAACTAAGAGTAGCAAGTCTATATACAGACATCGGTTAGTCAGGCTGATTGAGGTAGTATGTACAGTGCCTTGCGAAAGTATTCGGCCCCCTTGAACTTTGCGACCTTTTGCCACATTTCAGGCTTCAAACATAAAGATATAAAACTGTAGAAGAATCAACAACAAGTGGGACACAATCATGAAGTGGAACGACATTTATTGAATATTTCAAACTTTTTTAACAAATCAAAAACTGAAAAATTGGGCGTGCAAAATTATTCAGCCCCCTTAAGTTAATACTTTGTAGCGCCACCTTTTGCTTCGATTACAGCTGTAAGTCGCTTGGGGTATGTCTCTATCAGTTTTGCACATCGAGAGACTGAAATTTTTTGTATATGTAGATATGGTTAAAGAGACTTTGCATATATGATGAACAGAGAGTAGCAGTGCGTAAAAGAGGGGTTGGCGGGTGGCGGGACACAATGCAGATAGCCCGGTTAGCCAATGTGAGGGAGCACTGGTTGGTCGGGCCAATTGAGGTAGTATGGCAAGGGACAAATGCTCACGAACAAGGATGTAAACACATTTGTTCCAAGAAATTGAGAGAAATATGCTTTTTGTGTATATGGAACATTTCTGGGATCTGTTATTTCAGCTCATGAAACATGGGTCCAACACTTTACATGTTGCGTTTATTTTTTGTTGTTTAATGTATGTCATGATTCGACTAAATTTGCACGTAAAAATGTTGTTGGAGAACCTTCTTAACATTACTTTGAATGACAAACGTACTGTCATAATGATACTACCGTGTTAAATGAATGAATTAATCTATCAGAGCAGTGGTTTCCCCCCCATCTCATCTTCAATAGATTAGTCTGTTTGAAGAGCATATATTGGATATTGGTTCTTTACTTTAAATACTGGAAATGATAAGGAATAGTACTGGATATGATGGGTATTTTCAATGAACAGCTATAAAGATGCTTAATAGAGCTCAGCAAATAGATTTACACAGGGCATATTAGTCAGGTCTTTAGTCTTATCTATCACCGTCTTGCTTGAGTCTTTATCTTTGATCATTTCACAACCATTGTTTTTTTGCTGTTCTTTACAATGCCAGAGAGACACAATCACAAATATATTGACGAAGGATATGGTCACTGTCTTTCGACAATTTCTTTTTTTATCTTATAAAATGCTCTTGAGGTTTTCAATTGCAAAACCTGGAGTTATCAAACAAGGTACAATAGGGAATGTTTGAGCAGTTGCTTTGAACAGTTACTCTACTATTTTATTCACTAACTTAGTTGTACGTTCACTTCAGTCTCAAAAAAAAACAAAAAACTTGTTGCGTTTACGTTCAAGTTCCTCAAGCAACTTAACTCAGTCTTGGTCCCAATTCATCCCTACTTGTCGCTTTTTCACGGGTTTACAAATATATCACAAAAACACAAGTGTGTAATAAATAACATCCCAAGAAACCCAGAAGTCACCCTTTGAACTTGACAGTCTACTGGGATGGGTCAAGGGTCAATGAATTCAAGATTACATGGCCTTTGCTATCGTGGATGAGCGTAAATGAAATACGTTTACGTGGATGTCAGGAGAGGGAGTGGAGGAGTTAGCGGCAATACTCACACAGCATCTTGGTGACCTGGCGTCGCCTGGCTTTCTGCTGCTGGCTGCGGACGTTGCAGTAGCTGTGGCTTGTCTCAGCCTCCATCACCTGGAGCATCTTCTCACGTTTGAGCTGCAGACCGATGAGCAGGTAGAGAGCGCTGATGGTCAGCATGGGAAGCATGAAGAAAAGCAGGGTGGTCACTTGGATGGTCAAGTTGTACATCCAGCGGGGCTTAACCAACGTACAGATGGCTGACTCTGGGATTTCCTTCCTGGTGGTGCCCCCGTCTGCCGACTGCAGGGTAAAGATGCCGTGCAGGCTGGTGTTGGGCACAGCACATAGCACTGAGATCCCCCACACGGTCATAATGACCCGTTTGGCATGTGTGTGCGTCACCACGTACTTGGCGCGCAGAGGGTGCACCACAGCGATGTAGCGCTCCACGCTGAGCGCCGTCACATTGAGGATGGAGGCGAAGCAGACCGCCTCGAACAGGAAAGTCTTAAAGTAGCAGCCGCCCTTGCCCAGGAGGAATGGGTAGTTCTGCCACATCTCGTAGAGCTCCAGTGGCATGCCTAGCAGCAGCACCAGCAGGTCAGACACTGCGAGGCTGAACAGGTAGTAGTTGGTGGGCGTGCGCATAACCTTGTTGCGAGCGATGACGATGCAGGTTAGCAAGTTGCCAAACGCACCCACCAGGAAGATGAGCAGGTAGGTGAGGCAGATGGGGAGAAAGACAGAGGAGCGCAGAGGGCCCAGGTACTTCTCTAGATACTCTTCCTGTGTCAGGCATGCATCTACCAGCCCCGCGCTGCCGTTCAGGTCAGAGGTCAGGTTGCCACACATCCCTTCCTGTGGGCAGTCCCAGCTGTGAGCGGAGGAGCAGTTGTACCTGGATGTCATCCTGTTGAGATACGAAGCCTGCAGAGGCAAGACATTAATATTTTATATTATATTATTTTATTTATTTATTAATTTCTGTAACATGCTCTTGTAGTGATAATACAAGTTAGAGTCCCTGCACTAAGCAAAAAGTTATTTAGTAAAATATAAAGTGTAGGATCATAAAAGGATATAAAATCAAAATGAATATGTTGGTAGTATATGTGGACGTAAATGTCTGCCCTCTGTTGATAGTGTCTGAATGTGTGATTATTAATGTTGAAAAGAATAATGTTCCCAGCATTTTGCTATAAGGATTTTCCCGAAACAGACAGGGTGAAAACTGAGAGTGGCTTAATGCTAATTACCGGCTGTTTAAAGCTCAGTGGGGGCGATTTAAAGTTTCTGAGAAACTTGACCCTGTATTGCAGGGTTTCCCAAACTCAGTCCTGGGCCCCCTATGGGTGCACGTTTTGGTTTCCATCAAGCAAAACTTGTGAACTGGTTAATTGAATCAGGGCAAAAAAATCGATGTGCACCCATGTGGCCCCCAGGACCGAGTTTGGGAAACCATGCCCCAATGAACATAAATTACACTGAATTATAATTTTTTTGTTGATCTTAAATTTAAAAAAAGACACAGCTAGCACATTTGGTTCCTTGGCAGTTGTGGGAACGTATGTTTTTGGTTTCACATTGGTTGTGGGAACGAAGCCATACACGTCCTGAACGTAAGTTTCCCTGTTCTGGGGACGTTTATTTTTAGGTTGGAGTGATGTTCTGAGAACGTTTTACTCTGGTTACTTGAATTTTTTCATTTAATGCACTGAGAACAGAAATTCTTGGTTATTTGAACGTTTCCTTAAAACTTTCAATAAGACTTTTAATAACAATACTAGCTTAATGTCTCCTTTTTTTACTCTAAGCACATACAGGACACATGGAAATTAATTTACTTTATTAAGCAGGAACCATGAAAACACATTTATTTTGTTTTCACTTGTTTGATTATGTGTTTGCCATCAGGACTTGTCCACACTCCAAAAAATCCTAGAAACAACCCAAATTGGGAAAATATGTGACAGAACACATGTTGAGATATTTGATCTCAGCCATTTGGGTCACAAACAACCCACTGTTTTCTTTAAGTTGGGTTGTTTATGCTGGTTCATTGAGTAATGATCCAACCGGTCAGATCAGAACACTGGAGATGTGGCTTAGTGGGGAAGTGGCTTTCAGATAATAATTTTTGGCACCCCGTGAAGGTAATTCCTATTAATCTGTTCTGTTGTATTGTCAAAACATTTTAAGGTTGAGCACTGACACTTTTGTAGCTTTAATAAGGCTTACACAAGTGTATTGTCAGGACCCGGAACAACCCTGGCCAAATCCTGACAGAATCCCCCCCCTAGGAACGGCTCCTGACGTTCCTACCAGCTCTCTCAGGGTGGAGGGCCCTGAACTGACGAATGAGGTCAGGGTCCAGGATGTCTTTGGCAGGAACCCAGGAGCGCTCCTCGGGACCGTAGCCTTCCCAGTCCACCAGATACTGCCAGGACCGCTGCACCCGGCGGGAATCCAGTATCCGATGGACGGTATAAGCCGGCTGGCCTCCAATGACACGAGGCGGAGGGGGAGGTCTGTCTGCCGGGACAAGGGGAGAAAAAACAACAGGTTTTAACAATGAAATGTGAAATGTGGGATTAATCTTAAGGGATCTGGGTAAGTGTAGGCGATAAGAAACTGGGTTAACTCTCCTGGCAACCTTGAAGGGACCGATGTATTTTTGGGACAGCTTGCGAGACTCCACCCGTAGAGGTAAGTCTCTTGTGGAGAGCCAGACTCTCTGGCCGGGGCGCAGGGTAGGCCCGGGACGGCGACGTCTGTTGGCTTGTTGTTGGTACCTCTGTGAGGAACGCATAAGATTAAGACGGGTCTTCCTCCACATAAGCCGACAGCGTCTGACGAACTTCAAGGCTGAAGGCACTCTGACTTCTGCCTCCTGGTCCGGGAACAATGGAGGAGCATAGCCAAACTGACACCCGTGCGGGGACATACCAGTGGAGGAGGAACGCAAGGTGTTGTGCGCGTATTCGGCCCAAACAATAAAGGATGACCATGTGGACGGGTTGTCACGAGTCATACATCGGAGGGTGGTTTCCAGCTCTTGATTCATCCTCTCTGTTTGGCCGTTGGACTCCGGATGGTACCCTGAAGATTGACTGGCAGAAGCCCCCATGAGTTGGCAGAAGGCCTTCCAAAACCTTGAGGCGAACTGGGGACCTCTGTCAGAAACCATATCTTGAGGAATGCCGAAGACTCGGAACACATGATTAATTACCAACTCAGCCGTTTCCTTGGCAGAAGGTAACTTAGTCAGAGGGACGAACCTGGCCGCCTTTGAAAACCTGTCGATTATGACTAGGATAGTAGTATTGCCATGGGATGGAGGAAGTCCAGTAATAAAGTCCAATGAGATATGGGACCAGGGTCTGTGGGGAACAGGTAAAGGGTGAAGGAGTCCTTGAGGGCGGAGGTGAGAAGATTTGCCCTGGAAGCACACGGGACAGGCATTGACGAAAGTGGCAACGTCTTCTCTTATAGTAGGCCACCAGAACTTACGCTGGATGAACTCCAAGGTGCGACCTACGCCCGGATGACAGGTGAGGCGAGAGGAGTGCCCCCACAGAAGGACCTGAGTCCTCACTGCCTTGGGGACAAACAACCGATTGGCAGGACCTTCTTTCGGGTCCGGTTCGCTAGCTTGAGCACGTCTCACGGTATCCTCAACTTGCAACGAGATCGGAGCCACAATCTTAGCAGCAGGAAGGACAGGCATGTCCGTGTCATCTCGAATGGCAGGAGCGTAGACTCGGGACAGGGCATCCGGTTTGAGATTCTTCGACCCGGGCCGATAGGTGAGGATAAACTGGAATCGATTGAAGAAAAGAGACCATCTAGCTTGTCTAGAGTTCAACCGCTTCGCCTGCTGGATATACTCCAGATTTTTGTGGTCCGTAAGCACTTGAAACGGGTGAGAAGCCCCCTCGAGCCAGTGTCTCCATTCCTTCAATGCCATCTTAACCGCTAGGAGTTCACGATCCCCCACATCGTAGTTCCTCTCAGTCGGGGTAAGCCGGTGTGAGAAGAAAGCGCACGGATGAAGCTTCTTGTCTTCACCCCTCTGAGACAGGACAGCTCCAACACCAACCTCTGATGCGTCTACCTCCACCACAAATGGTTCATCCGTAGTCGGTAGTATCAGGATGGGAGCAGAGAGAACGCGCTGCTTGAGTCCTTGGAAGGCCGTCTCAGCTTCTCTTCCCCACAAAAACCTTGCATTGCCACCCTTGGTTAAAGCTGAGAGAGGGCTGCCACCGAGCTGAAGTTCTTGATGAACTTGCAGTAGAAGTTTGTGAAGCCCAGGAAATGCTGAACTTCCTTAACGGATTTTGGGGTGGGCCAATCCGCTACCGCCCCTACATTCCTGGGGTCCATTTGGACTCGACCGGGTTCCACTACAAATCCCAGGAATTGTACTCGGGATGAATGGAATTCACATTTTTCCGGCTTAACGTACAGATGGCTGTCCAGGAGGCGTTTGAGTACTTGTCTGACATGCTTAGTGTGTTCTTGAAGGGAGCTCGAAAAGATGAGGATGTCATCCAAGTAAACGAACACAAATATGTTAAGCATATCCCTAAGCACATAATTTATGAGCGCTTGGAACACCGCTGGGGCGTTGGTCAGGCCGAAGGGCATCACCAAGTATTCATAGTGACCAGTAGGCGAGTTGAAAGCGGTCTTCCACTCGTCACCAGGTCTGATCCGCACAAGATGGTATGCGTTCCGCAGGTCAAGCTTAGTGAAAACAACTGCTTCCTGGAGCAGCTCGAAGGCTGTGGCCATAAGGGGTAGCGGGTAACGGTTACGGACGGTTATGGCATTGAGTCCCCGGTAGTCGATGCAAGGACGTAATCCACCGTCTTTCTTGGCCACAAAGAAAAACCCTGCTCCCGCCGGGAGGTGGATGGACGCATGAGGCCTGCTTCCAGAGCGTCCTTGATGTAGGTATCCATAGCAGCTCGTTCGGGTGGAGATAGGGAAAAGATCCGACCCCTGGGGGCAAGTGCCCGGAAACAGGTCGATGGGGCGATCGTAAGGTCTATGGGGTGGTAGCATGGTGGCCCTCTGTTTGCTAAACACCAGTTTGAGGTCATGGTAACACTCGGGAACTCGGGTCAGGTCGATGGATTCTAAAGACTCGGGAGTAGAACTCGGGGAATTCTGTAAAATACAAGTAGCTTGGCACGTAGGACCCCACTGCTTGATAGTGCCCACAGACCAGTCGATGTGAGGGTTATGGCTGTGAAGCCAGGGGTATCCAAGGACGAGAGGGAACTCGGAACAGGAGATCAAATGAAAGTTCATCAATTCCTGGTGTTGTGAAACTGAAAGTCGCAAGGAGGTAGTGACATGAGTGAGAGTCCAGAGTGAGAGTCCAGATCCCAAAGGGCTTCCATCCAATGTAGTGACCCTCATGGGTTCACTTAGAGGTTCAGAGGGAACGCCATTCTAATTCGCCCAGACACCATCCATGAAGTTACCTGCGGCTCCAGAGTCTACCAAGGCTTGAAGGTGAAGCTTGTGGTTGTCCCAGGAGAGGGTGACTGGAATGAGCAGACGGGAGTTGGACGGATGGGAGGAGGTTGTGTTTCCCGTTACAGTTCCCCCCGGTCTGTACGGGACAGAGCGTTTCCCTGGAGCCCGGGACACGTGGAACGGAAATGGCCCGGTTTGCCGCAATATAGACAGCGTCGCTCCCTCATCCGGCGGTCTCTCTCAGCCTGGGAGATGCGTCCAATCTGCATGGGTTCCGATGGAGCCAGCGAGGATAAAGGTGGGGACTCGGAGCTGGGACTGATAGGGGCTAGAGGTCTACGGTTGAGTTCTCTCTCTCTCAGACGCTGGTCAATGCGTGAGGCCAACTTGATCAGGGACTCGAGATTGTCCGGTGGTTCCCGAGTGGCCAGTTCATCTTGGATAGTGTCGGAAAGGCATTTCAGAAAGCACACCGTGAGCGCCTCGTTGTTCCAGCCACTTGCTGCTGCCACCGTGCGGAACTGGATGGCATAGTCCGTCACGCTGCGCCAACCTTGGTGGAGAGTCAGGAGCTGTTTGGCTGAGTCAGAACCACTGCTTGGGCCTTGAAACACTCGTTTGAATTCCTCAGTAAAGGCAGAGTAGCTGGCACAGCAGGAACTATGGGCATCCCACACAGCAGTAGCCCAGGCCAGGGCTTTTTCCGACAGCAGGGTGATGATATAAGCGATCTTAGACCGGTCGGTGGGAAACGACGAGGGTTGTAGCTCAAAGGAGAGAGAACATTGGGTGAGAAACCCTTTACAAGCACTTGGATCACCTGAGAACCGTTGGGGAGGTGGAAGACGAGGTTCAGCCAGGGGGTTAACTGCCATGGGTACGTGAATCTGAGGTACTGGGACGGGAACTGTTGCCGGGGTAAGACGATCAGATATTTGCTTAATGGAAGTCAGCATCTCCGACAGAAGATGACAATGTCTAGCCATTAAGGCCTCTTGCTGAACCAGGGCGGCTTCGTGGCGTTGGACAGTCTCCTGGTGGTGGGACAGCATGGCAAAAAGGTCCTGGGAACTGGCTGCTTCTCGGTTCATTTTTGGCTCTGTGTTTCTGTCAGGACCCGGTTACGAACCTGGGTCTCCGGAGTGAGAAACAGTCACTTAACCAACTGAGCCACGAATAGTCAGCAGAACCCAGAAGATGAGGCAGACACAGCAGTACTTAAGACGGTGTATTTAATAAAGTAAAAAGGAGAAGTCCTTAAATACAAAAATGGCAAATCCAAAAGGTGGTAGGAATAGCACAAAAAAGCCTCAAGAGATACTCAAAAACAAAAACAGAATTCCACAAGAGCATCCACCGGAATCGACAAGAATACACAGAACACTAGGGCTGGGTGCTAACATACAAACACAGAGCACAGAACTGAGGGAAACTAAGGGTTTAAATACAATCAGGGCAAACGAGGCACAGGTGCAAATAATAATGGGGAAGAAGGGAAAAAACATAAGGTCAAAAAGCACAATGGGGGCATCTAGTGACCAAAACCCGGAACAACCCTGGCCAAATCCTGACATGTATGAGTTCCTTAAGTGCATATGCATATCACAATGTTGGGATAGTAACCACTTTGTTATAATATTTTTTTTTAATTATAAGTTTTTATTAAAATGTGGGGTTTGGCTTTCAGATAGGTATGTTTGTCCACCCGTGAGAGTAAATGTCTTTCCTGTTCATGTTATGTTTGTACACTGCACATTGAACTCTCACGGGTGGCCAAAAATAACTATCTGAAAGCCACGGCCGTACTAAGCCACACTAGTCTTCTGATCTGACCCGACGGATCATAGCACAATAACCCAACTTAGTGACCCAACTGGCTGGGTCAAATATAACCCAACGTTTGTTCTGTCCACTATTTACCCAGTTCTGGGTTGTTTTTAACCCATGATGTTTTCAGATTGCAAGGATAACAGGGTGCTTTGATCCAAACCAGGCCTGGCATTAAAGTATATTAGTCAGTAATTGCACTACATTACTACATGTGAGTTCATTGAATACAAATGAGCTGTAAGTGTTCAGGTGGTCGGGCCAACTACTCACAATCAACTGCTTGGACAACAACAGCTATCCAAGTCTCATCTGTGTCAATACATGTGGGTTTGATGAAAGCCCAACGGAGCGTGACTGTGATCCCTGCACCATGCACCTGACACTCACCCCAGGTTTTTCCACGACTCTTCCTTGGTATATTGGTTTTGAATGGCTTGCCAGATGAGCACAAACCACCAAAGTTAACGTCACTCAGGGGTGTCTCTGAATGTCATCTGAGGTCAGCGCCAGGTAATAGATGTCATATAACATTCTAGAGAGGATCATAGAGACTTGCTCCATCTAGGAGCCGGCCAATCTACAGTATATAATGTATACAATACAATATAATGCACTTGTAAATAGCTGGGGGCGGGGGGGGTTTGGAGTTGGCTCTATATTGACAAGTCAGAGCCAGGAGCAAAACAAACATACCCCTGCAGTGACTCATATCTGATCAAGGAAAGTCCATCATCAAGCCCCTTTGAAATGACAACCCAAAGGAAGTTAATCCAATGTGTTTGAGGACGACATCAAAGAGAGGGAGCAGATGGGTATAAACAGAGGAAGATAAGGACATGGTGAATAGACGTCGAAGAGAGAGTCCACATGTCCACGATCCCATTAAATAATCAATTAACATCCGATTAGACATGAATGATTTGGTTTTAGGTGTTTGAAAACAAAACATGAAAATCAAATCAAATCAAATGTTATTTGTCACATACACATGGTTAGCAGATGTTAATGCAAGTGTCGCGAAATGCTTGTGCCTCTAGTTCCGACAATGCAGTAATAACCAGCGAGTAATCTAACCTAACAATTCCACAACAACTACCTTATACACACACAAGTGTAAAGGAATGAAGAATATGTACATAAAGATATATGAATGAGTGATGGAACAGAACGGCATAGGCAAGATGCAGTAGATGGTATCGAGTACAGTATATACATATGAGATGAGTAATGTAGGGTATGTAAACATTATATGAAGTGGCATTGTTTAAAGTGGCTAGTGATACATTTTTCCATACATTTTTCCATTGTTGAAGTGGCTGGAGTTGAGTCAGTATGTTGGCAGCAGCCACTCAATGTTAGTGGTGGCTGTTTAACAGTCTGATGGCCTTGAGATAGAAGCTGTTTTTCAGTCTCTCGGTCCCTGCTTTGATGCACCTCTACTGACCTCGCCTTCTGGATGATAGCGGGGTGAACAGGCAGTGTCTCGGGTGGTTGTTGTCCTTGATGATCTTTATGGCCTTCCTGTGACATCGGGTAGTGTAGGTATCCTGGAGGGCAGGTAGTTTGCCCCCGGTGATGCGCTGTGCAGACCTCACTACCCTCTGGAGAGCCTTACGGTTGTGGACAGGATGCTCTTGATTGTGGATGTGTAAAAGTTTGTGAGTGCTCTTGGTGCCAAGCCAAATTTCTTCAGCCTCCTGAGGTTGAAGAGGCGGTGCTGCGCCTTAAATATATCCCATTTAGCAGACGCTTTTGTCCAAAGCGACTTACAAGTCGGCTGGGGCCACTACTTTTACATATGGGTGGCCCCAGCGGGAATCGAACCCACGACGCATGGCGTTGCAAGCGCCATGCTCTACCGACTGAGCCACACTGTCTGTGTGGGTGGACCAATTCAGTTTGTCCGCGATGTGTATGCCGAGGAACTCTCCACCCTCTCCACTCCTGTCCCGTCGATGTGGATAGGGGGGGGTGCTCCCTCTACTGTTTCCTGAAGTCCATGATCATCTCCTTTGTTTTGTACACTTTGAGTGTGAGGTTATTATCCCTACACCACACTCCTAGGGCCCTCACCTCCTCCCTGTAGGCCGTCTCGTCATTGTTGGTAATCAAGCCTACCACTGTAGTGTCGTCTGCAAACTTGATGATTGAGTTGGAGGCGTGCATGGCCAAGCACTCTTGGGTGAACAGGGAGTACAGGAGAGGGCTCAGAACGCACCCTTGTGGGGCCCCAGTATTGAGGATCAGCAGAGTGGAGATGTTGTTACCTACCCTCACCACCTGGGGGCGGCCCGTCAGGAAGTGCAGTACCTAGTTGCACAGGGTGGGGTCGAGACCCTGGGTCTCGAGCTTGATGATGAGTTTGGAGGGTACTATGGTGTTAAATGCTGAGCTGTAGTCGATGAACAGCATTCTCACATAGGTATTCCTCTTGTCCAGATGGGTTAGGGCAGTGTGCAGAGTGGCTGCGATTGCTTCATCTGTGGAATTATTGGTGTGGTAAGCAAATTGGAGTGGGTCTAGGGTGTCAGGTAGGGTGGAGGTGATATGGTCCTTGACTAGTCTCTCAAAGCACTTCATGATGACGGAAGTAAGTGCTAAGGGGCGGTAGTTGTTTAGCTCAGTTACCTTAGCTTTCTTGTGAACAGGAACAATGGTGGCCCTCTTGAAGCATGTAGGGACAGCAGACTGGGATAAGGATTGATTGAATATTTCCGTAAACACACCAGCCAGCTGGTCTGCGCATGCTCTGAGGGCGCGGCTGGGGATGCCATCTGGGCCTGCAGCCATGCGAGGGTTAACACGTTTAAAGTTTTACTCACATCGGCTGCAGTGAAGGAGAGTCCGCAGGTTTTGGTAGCGGGCCATGTCAGTGGCACTGTATTGTCCTCAAAGCGAGCAAAGAAGTTGTTTAATCTGTCTGGGAGCAAGACCTCCTGGATCCGTGATTGACTGTAGACCCTGCCACATACCGCTTGTGTCTGAGCCGTTGAATTCCGACTCTACTTTGTCTCTATACTGATGCTTAGCTTGTTTGATTACCTTGCGGAGGGAATAGATACACTGTTTGTATTCGGTCATGGTTTGGTAACGTTTTAATAGTTGCTGTGGGTACGACATCGCCGATGCACTTGCTAATAAATTCGCTCACCGAATCAGCGTATTCATAAATGTTGTTGTTTGACACATATCCCAGGCCACGTGATCGAAGCCATCTTGAAGCATGGAATCAGATTGGTCGGACCAGCGTTGAACAGACCTGAGCGCAGGAGCTTCCTCTTTTAGTTTCTGTCTATAGGCTGGAAGCAACAAAATGGAGTCGTGGTCAGCTTTTCCGAAGGGAGGGTGAGGGAGGGACTTATATGTGTCGTGGAAGTTAGAATAACAATGATCCAGGATTTTACCAGCCTTGGTGGCACAATCGATATGCTGATAGAATTTAGGGAGTTTCCAGTTTACATAGAGACAAATGAAGTTCGTTCAGGGCCATCGATGTGTCTGCATGGGAGGGATATATGCGGCTGTGATTCTAATCGAAGAGAATTCTCTTGTTCGATAATGCGGTCGACATTTGATTGTGAGGAATTCTAAGTCAGGTGAACAGAATTTATGTTAATATTAATGAGTTTCTGTTCTTTAATCTGCAAGAAAATGAAGAAAATAGAAAACTACTTAAAAAAAACAGACTCCTATAGCCTATTACAGACAACGTCTGATGACTGTAATAGGCTATACATATACATTAGCCAGTTTAATGAGTTTCCCCCTCTCTTGCAGGGAATCATATGCATTCTATCAGCAGCACATTGTGTGGAACCAGGCTGGAGAAAGAAATTTAGCTGGCTGCCAAATCAAGCCAAACCATGGCCATGTCAATTGTCCTTGGCATTTCAATTATATTACAGCATTTCCATCATGCCTCTAACAAGCCCTTATTGCTTGCTGCTGCTGTTGACAGACACAAGATTGCCTGGGCGCTACAGAGGAGACAACAGAGCAGTGTCCATCAGGCTACCAGATGTTTCACTTAGTGTCCGGAGAATCCTGCATCATAAAAGAGTGATATCTTCATGTTTCATATTTTATACTGTAAATCCGTTGACATTACTGTCTTTAGTAGATAAAAAGCTCAGAAGAGAGGCAGGCTCCAACAGCTCAGGACAGACACAAAGCCGTTCGAAACTCCAGCGCAAACAAGATTCTGAGCAATAACATGTTTTCATGAAAATGTACATTATGTTCTGTGGGTTGTATCCTATAGGCTTTTGATGATAAGAGAAGACAAATCTGACCAACACTGTCGCATGAATTATTGCATTCAAGTTTCTCGTGCCTTTCATTCACTTTAATATCTACCTACAAATCATGACCAAAAGTAGGCGGACACCTGGTCGTCAAACATCTCATTCCAAAATCATGGGCATTAGTACAGAGTTGGTTCCTCCTTTGCTGCTATAACAGCATCCACTCTTCTGGGAAGGCTTTCCACTCGACGTTGGAACATGGTTGCAGGGGACTTGCTTCCATTCAGCCACAAGAGCATTAGTGAGGTCGGTTACTGATGTTGGGTGATTAGGCCTGGCTTGCAGTCAGAGTTTCAATTCATCCCAAAGGTTGTTGATGGGGTTGAGGTCAGGGCTCTGTGCAGGCCAGTCAAGTTCTTCCACACCGATCTCGACAAACCCTTTTCATATGGACCTCGCTTTGTGCACGGGGAAATTATCATGCTGAAACAGGAAAGGGCCTTCCCCAAACGTCTGCCACAAAGTTGGAAGCAAAGATTTGTCTAGAATGTCATTGTCTGCTGTAGCGTTAAGATTTCCCTTCACTGGAACTAAGTGGCCTAGCCCAAACCATGAAAAACAGCCTCAGACCAATATTCCTCCTCCACCAAACTTTACAGTTGGCACTATGCATTGGGGCAGGTAGCATTCTCCTGGCATCCACCAAACCCAGATTCGTCTGTCGGCCTGCCAGATGGTCAAGTTTTATAAATCACTCCAGTTTCCACTGCTCCACAGTCCAATGGCGGCGAGCTTTACACCACTCCAGCCGACGCTTGGCATTGCACGAACAGTTCTTGTAGTGACTTTGCTTCCAGAGACAGTTTGGAACTCGGTAGTGAGTGTTGCAACCAGGGACAGATGATTTTTACATGCTACGTGCTTCAGCACTCGGCGGTTCCGTTCTGTGAGCTTCTGTGTCCTACCACTTCGCAGCTGAGCCGTTGTTGCTCCAAGATGTTTCCACTTCAAAATAGCAGCACTTTTAGTTGCCCGGGGCAGCTTTAGCAGGGCAGACATTTGACGAACTGACTCGTTGGAAAGGTGGCATCCTATGACGGTGCCTACTGCCAATGTTTTAGTCTATGGAGATTGCATGGCTGTGTGCTAGACTTTACACACCTGTCATAAATGGGTGTGGCTGAAATAGCCGAAACACATGAGCTGTCGCACACCCAGAGAAAATTATTTTATATAGAGGTGCTGACTAATGGCGAATAAACTATATTTGATTTGTTGTCTTGCCATCGATTACATAGACTTTGTCACCTATTACTTGGTCGACACATACCAACACCTCTGCACATTAGGGGTGGGATAATCTAAATACAGTGAGCCAATCAGAGAGGAATCTACGGTGCATTCAGAAAGTATTCAGACCCCTTCACTTTTTCCACATTTTGTTACGTTACAGAATTATTCTAAAATTGATTCAATTATTTTTTTCTCATCCATCTACACACAATACCGCATAATGACAAAGCAAAAACAGGTTTAGCAATTTTTTCTAATTTATAAACAAAAACTACTAAAGTATATTTACAGAAGTATTTGGTCCCTTTCCTCAGTACTTTGTCAGCGATTACAGCCTCAACTCTTCTTGGGTATGACGCTACAAGCTTGGCACACCTGTATTTAGGGAGTTTCTCCCATTATTCTCTGCAGATCCTCTCAAGCTATTTTCAGGTCTCTCCGGAGATGTTAGATCGGGTTCAAATCTCGAAGCCACTCCTGCGTTTTCTTGGCTGTGTGCTTAGGGTCATTGTCCTGGTTTCCTCCAGATGTGATACTGAGCATTCAGGACAAAGAGTTCCATCTTGGTTTCATCAGACCAGAGAGTCTTGTAGGTAGCCTAGTGGTTAGAGCATTGGACTACTAACCGAAAGGTTGCAAGAATGAATCCCTGAGCTGACAAGGTGAGCATCTGTTGTTCTGCCCATGAACAAGTCAGTTAACCCATTGTTCCTAGGCCGTCATTGAAAATAAGTATTTGTTCTTAACTGACTTGCCTAGTTAAATAGAGGTAAAAAGATAATCTTTTAGGTGCCTTTGGCAAACTCCAAGTGGGCTGTCATGAGCCTTTTACCGAGGAGTAGCTTCTGTCCGGTCACTCAACTATAAAGGCCTGATTGGTGGAGTGCTGCAGAAATAGTTGTCCTTCTGGAAGGCTCTCCCATCTCCACAAAGGAACTCTGGAGCTCCTTCAGTGTGACCATCGGGTTCTTGGTCACCTCCCTTACCAAGGCCGTTCTCCCCCGATTGCTCAGTTTAGCCTAGCGGCCATCCTTAGGAAAAGTCTTGGTGATTCCAAACTCCTCCAAATTCTTCTATTTAAGAATGATGGAGGCAACTGCGTTCTTGGGGACAATCAATTCTGCAGATATTTTTTGGTACCCTTCCCCAGATCTGTGCCTCAACACAATCCTGTCTTTGTGCTATACGGACGATCCCTTCGACCTCATGGCTTGGTTTTTGCTCTGACATGCACTGTCAACTGTGGGACCTTATATAGACAGGTGTGTGCTTTTCCAAATCACATCCAATTAATTGAATTTACAACAGATGGACTCCAATCAAGTTGTAGAAACATCTCAAGTATGATCAATGGAAACAGGATGCACATAAGCTCAATTGTGTGTCTCATAGCAAAGGGTCTGAATATTTAAACAAATAAGGTATTCCGTTTTTGTTTTTTTTCATAAATCTGCAAAAATGTCTAAAACCTTTTTTTTTTTGCTTTGCCATTATGGGGTATTGTGTGTAGATTGATGAGGAATTTTTGTTATTTAATCTGTAACAAAAATTCAAGTGGTCTGGATACTTTCCCGAATGCACTGTACGTGCAAATAGGCCTAATTAAAAGAGCAGTGATGGTGGGCAGAGCATTGCCAGCGAAGTTGGAGCAGGAGAGAAAGCTGAACCCCCCCCCCAAAATGACCCTCTCCAAATCCACTCCACATTTTCACTAAAACCCACTCTGCTCACATCCTCTGATTCCAACACAGAAAAGCTGCTTTTTAAAGTCAAAGCATTTTTTCGAAGGACAACTATTTCCCTCATATTGTAATGAGTTGGAGGTCATATTTCATAGACATGGAAACACTGAACAGTTACTTTAATCTAGTTTCATTCATGAGAGTTCTTAGACTTTACATCAATAGGTCAAGATATTACCACTTCTGACTTAAATATAAACTGTCATGATGTTGGCCTGGGGGGTAGGTTTATGACAGTCATAAATACCTCTTCCCCCCCTTTTCCTCTCTCTACCCTACTGATGTTACATTTGCAAAACCCTTGGTTTTAACATAGAGATTTTGGGAACATCAGAAGTTGCGGGGAAATGAACTATATTCTGGTAATCCGAACAATTTAACATATGTGATGGTTCTTATTGAATATGATGTCAGTTCGGTTGTCATCTGAGACATTCTCACCAATGATAAGATGACATAAACTACAGTGGAAAGACTACATATCAGAGTTATCGGATTCACCTGGAATTGTTGTTCAATTTAAATGTTTGAATATGAAATTATTTGTGATGGGATGAAATGTGATTTTAGGCAGTTGTCTGATATTATTGTCTGCCCAAGGAATCCTCTCCACAATATCAGACAACTGCCAAAGGAATCCTCTCCAAAATATCAGCCAACTGCCCAATGAATCCTCTCCAAAATATCAGCCAACTGCCCAATGAATCCTCTCCAAAATATCAGCCAACTGCCCAATGAATCCTCTCCAAAATATCAGCCAACTGCCCAAGGAATGCACTCCACGATATGAGACAACTGCCATAGAATCCTCTCCACGATATGAGACAACTGCCATAGAATCCACTCCAAAATATGAGACAACTGCCATAGAATCCACTCCACAATATGAGACAACTGCCATAGAATCCTCTCCACAATATGAGACAACTGCCCAAGGAATCCACTCCACGATATGAGACAGCTGCCAAAGGAATCCACTCCACGATATGAGACAACTGCCCAAGGAATCAACTCCACAATATCAGGAACGCCTGTGAAATAAGAGCATTTGTGGACATAACTATGTTCTCTTTTATTTACTGTATCTGTCACTTCTATTTACGGGTCAATAGGAAAGAGATTCGAAGACAATCTTTCATATGCCACTTCATGTGACAGCCCCGTCACATTGTTCTGCTATTTAAACATAGGAATAGCTCTGCCATCTCTGTCAAAATCAAAAATCAAAAAAAAAAAAAATCAAATCAAATCAAATGTTATTTGTCACATGTGCCGAATACAACAAGTGTAGACCTTATCGTGTAATGCTTTGGTTACAAGCCCTGAAAACCAACAATGCAGTTCAATAAATAGCACTATAGTCAACAAGTGCTACAAAGTGCAGTGTTCAGAGGGACTATAGGTACATTTGGCTCCTAAACCAACAGAATAGTTGAGACGTCACTGAAAAGGTTTGATCATCAGAACCATTGAACTTGGCTGAAAATCCAGCCCTATCTAAGAGTAGTAAAACCCTGAATCCCGGGACTAAAATAGCTGCTGGGAAATGTGACATGGTAACATTAGTACAAATTCTGGATTGCGTTTCAAGACTTTGTGTGAGTGCCAAAGATCAAGTGAATTCACAGACTGCTGACTTGGCTTGGGAAAACAGCATTTCACATTTACCAGTAATAAAACGAGTAGTTGTCATAGTGAGCTTGACTTAACTGTACTGTACCCTGGGGTGAACGGTTGACTAATTGAAGGCGATAGAGCACTCACAAACCAAATCAGCAAAACCTTTCAGCTTCCGAGTTCAAATCAAGGCAAGGCAATGTTTTTTTTATTTTATTTTTTATCCTTGAAGAAACTGTTGTCAGTTTGTAAAGGGCATGAGATCTCGATATGATGTCATCGTGTATTAATTGTAATGCCATGACTGGTTTTTATTAAAGCTCTGATAAAATAACGTAATGAATGTGTCATGTAATGAATAATGTGGTATACAATTAAAGCTATGAACAATGTATGAAATAGATTGTTTGTATCACAGTAAACATTGATATATTTATACTGAATTAATGTACGATTTATACTGTATTAATGTACCATACTTTTGACACACAAAAAAATCTCTACAAATGTTATCATGCCGACATCATACTGTAAAAACTCTTAAATACATTTGAAAAAAATCTAAGAAAATACATCTATGTAAGTTTCTCAGCAAGAATAGTCTTACCTCCTAATTTTTCTGCTTTTCCCACCTTATATTCCTATGATGTCACACAAGTATCTTCTTAAGTAATGGCTCTACAGCTCTTATTCAGTCATTTCCTACAGAGTGAAATCTCGCTGGTCAGTTGGTTTTAAGTCCATGTTTGTGAGCGTTCTTTCAGTAACTGTTCTTTCAGTCGGTCACGCGGTGAATATACTCCCCCTGTGCGCTCTCTCTCTCTGTCCATCCTCTCTCCCTCTCCTTCCTCTCTGTCCTTCCTCTCTCTCCTTCTCTCTCTCTCTCCTTCTCTCTCTCTCCTTCCTCTCTCTCTCGTTCTCTCTCTCTCCTTCTCTCTCTCTCTTGTTCTCTCTCTCTCCTTACTTTCTCTCCTTCCCCTCCATCTCTCTCCTTTCTCTCTGTCCTTCCTCTCTCTCTTGTTCTCTCTCTCTCCTTACTCTCTCTCCTTCCCCTCCATCTCTCTCTCCTTCCTCTCTGTCCTTCCTCTCTCTCTCGTTCTCTCTCTCTCCTTGCACTCTATCTCTCTCTCCTTCCTCTTTCTCGTTCTCCTCTCTCCTTCCTCTCTCCCTCTCTCACCTTCCTCTTTGTCTTTCCTCTCTCTCTCGTTCTCTCTCTCTCTCCTTACTCTCTCTCCTTCCCCTCGATCTCTCTCTCCTTCCTCTTTCTTCTCTCTCCTTCCTCCTTCCACTCTCTCTTTTTCCTCTCTCCTTCAACACCATCTCCCTCTCCTCTCTCCTTCCTCTCTCCCTCTCCATCCTCTCTCTCTATCTCCTTCCCCTCTCTCTCTTTCTCCTTTCTCTCTCTCCTTCCTCTCTCTCTCTCTCTCTCTCTCCTTTCTCCTCTCTATTATTCTCTCTGTCCTTTCTCTCTCTCGGTCTCTCTCTCCTTACATTCTCTCCTTCCCCTCCATCTCTCTCTCCTTCCTCGTTCTCTTTCTCTTCTCTCCTTCCTCCTTCCACTCTCTCTTTCTCCTCTCTCCTTCCACACCACCTCCCTCTCTATCTCCTTCCCCTCTCTCTCTCTTTCTCCTTTCTCTCTCTCTCTCCTTCCTCTCTCTCTCTCTCTCTCTCACTCTGCTTCCTCTCCCTCTCTCTCCTTTCTCCTCTCTCTCTTTTTCTCCTCATCCTTCCTCTCTATCTCTCCTCTCTCCTTTATCTCTCCCTCTCGCTCCTTCCTCTCTCTCTCTCCTTCCACTCTCTCTCCTCTCTCTCCTTCCTCTCCCTCTCCTTTCCTCTTTCTCTCCTTTCAATTCAATTCAATTGGCTTTATTGACATGGCAAGTTCATTACTTTCATTGTCAAAGTATACAAAAAAAAAATATATGTATGTATATATATATGTATATATATAGTAGTAATAACAATTAACAGCAACTACAAAAACAGCAACTACAACAACAATATTAATGAGTATAACAATACAATAGTATAATAGTCTAACAATAGTATATCAATAATATAGTAGTAGACCAGTCTCAACATGACTGACAAAGCTAAATGGGAAATATTATTGACATTATGTTGCATTTTTCACTGGCTGTCCCTCAGGTTGTGGCAGGAGGACACATATTTGGCTGCCAAAACTGCACATTTTTTCTTCATCTTTTATAGTTTCAAATTCATTGTATTGAATTATAATTTTGGGGAATAAATATTATCTTAGGTCTGAGTATTTATCACAGTGTAATAGGAAATGCAGCTCTGTCTCTACCTCTCCCCTGGAGCAGAGTGAGCACAGCCTGTCCTCTCTGGGCAGTCAGGTTTGTCTGTGACGACCGGTCTCTATAGCCAGACTGTGCTCACTGAGTCTGTACCTAGTCAGTGTTATCCTCAGTTTTCTATCAGTCACAGTGGTCAGATAGTCTGCCACAGTCTGTTTAGAGACAAATAGCATTGAAGTTTACTTCGATTTTTGTGGTCTTTCCAAAAGGTGAAATATTGTAATTTTTACTTTGTGATGATTTGGTTGGGCCAGATTATCTGAGTGCTGTCCTGAGGCTCTATGGGGTTGGTGAACTGAGCCTCAGAACCAGCTGGCTGAGGGGACTCTTCTCTTGTTTCATCTCTTCACGTTGTAGAGCTGTGTGATGGAATGTTTTGGGGTCACTTGTTTTTAGATGGTTGTACAATTTGATGGCTCTTTTTCTATTTGAATGAGGAGGGGGTATTGGCCCAATTCTGCTCTACATGCGTTATTTAGAGTTTTTCTTTGCACTTGCAATCCAGTCTTGCAAAACTCTGCATGCAGTATTTGGATGTTTGTCCCATTTGGTAAATTCACTGTTAGAGAGTGGACCCCATACTTCTATACCATATAGAGCAACTGATTCTATAACCAACATTTTGAGCCAGATTCTAATTGGAATTTCAATTTTAATGTTCCTTTTAATGGCATAGAATGCTCTTCTTGCTTTGTCTCTCAGTTCCTTCACAGCCATGTGAAAGCTACCTGTGTTGCTGATATTTAGTCCCAGATATGTGTAGTTGTTGGTGTGTTCTGATAGAACTGTGTCCAAATAGAATTTATATTTGTCATCTTGATTTCCGGGCCTTTTTTTTTAATATCATTATATATATTTTTTTTGTAGGTTAACGGTCAGAGCCCAGGTCTGACAGAACCTGTACAGATTATTTAGGTACTGCTGTAACCCCTGCTGCTGCTGTAATCCCTCATCTGTCTACAGCAGACCCTCTTTAGTGGGAGACAGTAGCATCAGGTCATCTGATGCTAACAAGACAAACAAGACATCCAACATAGAATGCCCACTCAGATCACACCCTGACCAACCAAAACGTAGAAACATACAAAGCAAACTATGGTCAGGGTGTGACAACTATCCCCATTTTGGAAAGCCAGTTCCTCCTGATGAGGTTTGTTTAATTTATTCCAATTCTCCCAGAAGTGGTTTGATTCTATGTATTCCTCAATTACATCCAGCCGATTTCTAATGTGCTTTTCCTTTTTGTTCTTAGGGTGTGTTTGTATTGATTCAGTGTTTCCCCATATTGAAGGCCTATATTTTTTGTTGTCTGGTTCTCTGTGTTTTTGATGAGATATATATTCTCAATTACTTTCTTAGATTTCTTCAATTACTATCAAACCATTTTTCATTATCTATTGTTTTTGGTTTGCTCTTGTGTTTTTTTAGATTAGCCAAGGAGGCTAATTTGTCAAATATAACGTTTCTGTTCCAAACGGCCAAATGCACACCTTCTTTGCTGAAGGAGAATGTTAAGGCTAAAAAGTTGTCCAGGAGAGATTGTATTTTTTTGGCTATGAATGTCTGTACTGTTTGCGCTCCATCTATAGGCCTGTTTAGTACCATGTCATTTATTGGGCCGTGATGCTTCATGGTTGGGCTCTGCTCTTCTCAGATACACTGTGATTTTACTGTGGTCTGAGAGAGGTGTTATTGGGCTGACTGTGAAGGCTCTGAGAGAGGTGTTAGTGGGCTGACTGTGAAGGCTCTGAGAGAGGTGTTAGTGGGCTGACAGTGAAGGCTCAGAGAGAGGTGTTAGTGGGCTCACTGTGAAGGCTCTGAGAGAGGTGTTAGTGGGCTGACTGTGAAGGCTCTGAGAGAGGTGTTAGTGGGCTGACTGTGAAGGCTCTGAGAGAGGTGTTAGTGGGCTGACTGTGAAGGCTCTGAGAGAGGTGTTAGTGGGCTGACTGTGAAGGCTCTGAGAGAGGTGTTAGTGGGCTGACTGTGAAGGCTCTGAGAGAGGTGTTAGTGGGCTGACTGTGAAGGCTCTGAGAGACTCTGGGTTTAGGTCGGTGAGGAAGTAGTCTACAGTGCTGCTGCCAAGGAATGAGCTGTAGGTGTACCTACCAAAAGAGTCCCCTCTCAGCCTACCATTGACTATGTACAGACCCAGTGTTCCACAGAGCTGTAGGTGTACCGACCTAAAGAGTCCCCTCTCAGCCTACCATTGACTATGTACAGACCCAGTGTTCCACAGAGCTGTAGGTGTACCGACCTAAAGAGTCCCCTCTCAGCCTACCATTGACTATGTACAGACCCAGTGTTCCACAGAGCTGTAGGTGTACCGACCTAAAGAGTCCCCTCTCAGCCTACCATTGACTATGTACAGACCCAGTGTTCCACAGAGCTAGGGAAAAGTTTCTTCTCCTGAAAAAACTTTCCATCAAAAGAACGATGTCAGCCAGTTTTATTTTATCATTTTTGATTTCACCTTTATTTAACCAGGTAGGCAAGTTGAGAACAAATTCTCATTTACAACTGCGATCTGGCCAAGATAAAGCAAAGCAGTGTGACACAGACAACACAGAGTTACACATGGAGTAAACAACAAACAAGCCAATAACACAATAAACAAGTCAATGACACAGTAGAAAAAAATAAAGTCTATACACAGTGTGTGCAAAAGGTATGAGGAGGTAGGCAATTTGAAATGCCATTTTATTTAACCTTTATTTTACTAGGCAAGTCAGTTAAGAACAAATTCTTATTTTCAATGATGGCCTAGGAACAGTGGGTTAACTGCCTGTTCAGGGGCAGAATGACAGATTTTGTACCTTGTCAGCTTGGGGATTTGAACTTGCAACCTTTCGGTTACTAGTCCAATGCTAACCACTAGGCTACACTGCCGCCCCAGTGGGTTGCATAGGAGATTAACACTGGAGTGATAAATGAGCAGATGATGATGTGCAAGTAGAGATACTGGTGTGTAAAAGAGCAGAAGAGTAAATAAAATAAAAACAGTATGGGGATGAGGTAGGTAGATTAGGTGGGCTATTTACAGATGGCCTATGTACAGCTGCAGCGATCGGTTAGCTGCTCAGATAACTGATTTTTAAAGTTGGTGAGAGAAATAAAAGTCTCCAACTTCAGCGATTTTGTAATGGTTTTCTTGTTCTTGTTTTCTTTGTGCATCTTTAATGAAGATGAAAGTACGACAATCTACAAAACAAGAAACGTGCAAAAACCAAAACAGTCCTATCTGGTGCCACAAACACAAAGACAGGAACAAGGACACTAAGGACAATCACCCACGAAACACACAAAGAATATGGCTGCCTAAATTTGGTTCCCAATCAGAGACAACGATAATCACCTCACTCTGATTGAGAACCGCCTCAGGCAGCCATAGACTAACGCTAGACATCCCACAAAACCCCAAGACAAAAACACACCACAATAACCCATGTCACACCCTGGCCTGATCGAATAAATGAAGAATAAACATAATATATTTCGACCAGGGCGTGACAGATTTTTGCAATTCGTTCCAGTCACTGGCAGCAGAGAACTGGAAGGAAAGGCGGCCAATGTAATGGTTTTCTTCTGGGGAAAGAGAGGCGGACCAAAACGCAGCGTGGTTACTTGTAAACATCTTTAATAAAGATGAACAATGAACAATCTACAAAACAAGAAATGTGAAAATACCGAAACAGCCCTATCTGGTGCAACAAACACAGAGACAGGAACAATCACCCACAAGAGACCCAAAGAATGTGGCTTCCTAAATATAGTTCCCAATCAGAGACAACGATAAACACCTGCCTCTGATTGAGAACCACTCTAGGCAACCATAGACTTACCTGGAGTACTACTCTAACCACAATCCCATAACTACAAACAACCCCAGACAAAACAAACCACATAAATCCCCATGTCACACCCTGGCCTCACCAAAATACTAACGAAAACACAGAATTCTAAGGCCAGGGCGTGACAGCCAAAGAGGTGTTGGCTTTGGGGATGACCAGTGAGATATACCTGCTGGAGATCGCGCTACGGATGGGTGTTGTTATCGTAACCAGTGAACTGTGGTAAGGCGGAGCTTTACCTAGCATAGACTTATAGATGACCTGGAGCTGGTGGGTCTGGCGACGAATATGTAGCGAGGGCCAGCCGACTAGAGCATACAGGTCGCAGTGGTGGGTGGTATAAGGTGATTTGGTAACAAAACGGATGGCACTGTGATAGACTACATCCATTTTGCTGAGTAGAGTATTGGAAGCTGTTTTGTAGATGACATCGCCGATGTCGAGGATCGGTAGGATAGTCAGTTTTACTAGGGTAAGTTTGGCGGCGTGAGTGAAGGAGGTTTGGTTGCGAAATAGAAAGCCGATTCTAGATTTGATTTTGGATTGGAGATGTTTAATATGAGTCTGGAAGGAGAGTTTACAGTCTAATCAGACATCTAGGTATTTATAGTTGTCCACATATTCTAGGTCGGAACCGGGCGCGGGCAGCGGGTTACTTTTTTCAACTTTTTGTTAAAAATCGTGCAAAAGTTCATCGTCCTGCTACTCATGCCAGGAATATAGCATCTGCAAATGATTAGTATGTGTGGATAGAAAACACTCTGAAGTTTCTAAAACTGGTTAAATCATGGCTGTGACTATAGCAGAACGTGTGTTGCGGGCAAAACCCCAAGGAAAACTGATCACAAAAAAATATATATATATCACGCCAGTTGCCTGTATTGTCTATGGCAAGAGAAAATAGATAGCTCCCAGATGACAATTCCTACAGCTTCCACACGATGTCGCCAGTCTTGGCAATTGGTTATTCCTTGGTGAAATGAAGAATAGGCAAAGGAAGTTTTGGTAGAGAGAATATCGACCATCATTTCAAGACCTGCTGCTATTGAATACAGATCGCCCCGTGATCAATTCGATCGATTATTAACGTTTACTAATACCTAAAGTTGGATTACAAAAGTAATTTGAAGTGTTTTGTCAAAGTTTATAGGCAACTTTTTTAATTTAAAAAAATGACATTATGTTTTGAAACTGTGTTTTTTCCTGGATCAGACGGGCTTCATAAATGGATATTTTGGGTATACATGGAGCGATTTAATCGAAAAAAAGACCCAATTGTGATGTTTATGGGACATATAGGAGTGACAAACAAAGAAGCTCGTCAAAGGTAATGAATGATTTAGATTTTATTTCTGCGTTTTGTGTAGCGCCGGCTACTCTAATTATTTTGTTTACGTCCCCTTCAGGTATTTTGGGGGGTTGCATGCTATCAGATAATAGCTTCTCATGCTTTCGCCAAAAAGCATTTTAAAAATCTGACTTGTTGGCTAGATTCACAACGAGTGTAGCTTTAATTGAGTACCCTGCATGTGTGTTTTAATGAAAGTTTGAGTTTTATCTAGTGCTATTAGCTTTTGGTGTTGCGCATTTGCATTTCCTGTTGGCTAAGTGAGACGCTAACGTCTCACCTTGCTCTAAGAGGATTTATTAATATGAGTCTGGAAGGAGAGTTTACAGTCTAATCAGACATCTAGGTATATTCGCGGGCAGCGAACGGTTGAAAAGCATGCATTTGGTTTTACAGGCGTTTAAGAGCAGTTAAAGGCCACAGAAGGAGTGTTGTATGGTATTGAAGCTCAATTGGAGGTTAGTTAGCACAGTGTCCAAGGAAGGGCCAGAAGTATACAGAATGGTGTTGTCTGCGTAGAGGTGGATCAGAGAATCGCCCGCAGCAAGAATGACCTCATTGATATATACAGAGAAAAGAGTCGGCCCAAGAATTGAACCCTGTGGTACCCCCATAGAGACTGCCAGAGGTCCGGGCAACATGCCCTCCGATTTGACACACTGAACTCTGTCTGCAAAGTACTTGGGGCACCAGTTGAGGCAGTCATTAGAAAAACCAAGGCTATTGAGTCTGCCGATAAGAATACGGTGATTGACAGAGTCGAAAGCCTTGGCCAGGTCGATGGATACGGCTGCACAGTACTGTCGTTTATCGATGGCGGTTATGATATCATTTAGTACCTTGAGAGTGGCTGTGGTGCACCCGTGACAGGCTCGGAAACCGGATTGCACAGCGGAGAGGTACGGTGGGATTCGAAATGGTCAGCGATCTGTTTATTAACTCTTGAAACTCTGGGGGCGCTATTTCATTTTTGGATGAAAAACGTTCACGTTTTAAACAATATATTTTGTCACAGAAAGATGCTCGACTATGCATATAATTGATAGCGTTGGAAAGAAAACACTCTGAATTTTCCAGAACTGCAAAATATTGTCTGTAGGGTGCCCTAGAACGGGAGCTACAGGCAAAACCAAGATGAAACGGCAACCAGGAAATCAGCAGGATTTTTGAGGCTCCGTTTTCCATTGTCTCCTTATATGGCTGTGAATGCGAGAGGAATGAGCCTGCCCTTTCTGTCATTTCCCCAAGGTGTCTGCAGCATTGTGACGTATTTGTAGGCATATCATTGGAAGATTGACCATAAGAGACTACATTTTCCAGGTGTCCGCCCGGTGTCCTTCGTCGAAATTGGTGCGTCATTTTCAGCTGCTGGTATTTTTCCATGCGATTCTGAGGGGAAAGCAGGCTTCCACGAACTGCATATCAATGAAGAGATATGTGAAAAAACACCTTGAGGATTGATTCTAAACAATGTTTGCCATGTTTCGGTCGATATTATGGAGTTAATTCGGAAAAAGTTTGACGTTTTGGTGACTGAATTTTCGGTTCGTTTCGGTAGCCAAATGTGATGTACAAAACGGAGCGATTTCTCCTACACAAAGATTCTTTCAGGAAAAACTGAACATTTGCTATGTAACTGAGAGTCTCCTCATTGAAAACATCCGAAGCTCTTCAAAGGTAAATGATTTTATTTATTTGGTTATCTGGTTTTTGTGAAAATGTTGCGTGCTAAATGCTACTCAAAATGCTAAGCTAGCTTAGCATACTCTTACACAAATTAGTGATTTGCTATGGTTCAAAAGCATATTTTGAAAATCTGAGATGACAGTGTTGTTAAGAAAAGGCTAAGCTTGAGAGCAGGCGCATTATTTTCATTTTATTTGCGATTTTCAGAAATTGTTAACGTGACGTTATGAGCTTGAGGCTATAACTGGATACAGGTTTTTTTCATAGCCAAACGTGAACAAAACGGAGCGATTTGTCCTACACAAATAATATTTTTTTGAAAAACTGAACATTTGCTATCTAACTGAGAGTCTCCTCATTGAAAACATCTGAAGTTCTTCAAAGGTAAATGATTTTATTTGAATGATTTTCTTGTTTTTGTGAAAATGTTGCTGGCTGAATTCTAGGCTTATAGCTATGTTAGCGCTCAATACTCTTACACAAATGCTTGTTTAGCTATGGTTGAAAAGCATATTTTGAAAATCTGAGATGACAGTGTTGTTAACAAAAGTCTAAGCTTGAGAGCAAATATATTTATTTCATTTCATTTGCGATTTTCATGAATAGTTAACGTTGCGTTATGCTAATGAGCTTGAGGCTATAAATAGAATCCCGGATCCGGGATTGCGCGACGCAAGAAGTTAATGAGAGATTTGGGTTTTCATAAGGTTAGGGCTCTGCACAATCAGTGGCCCCTGTGAAGAGACATGGGCTATAAAACGTTTCAGACACACCCTTCTCGCTCCACTATATAAAGCCTTGATGACAATATAACCTCCTGTTCCGATGATGCGAGGACGACGGTCCGGTTCAGATAATAACTACAGAACGAAGCCAACATCAGCGTGAGCTTTGGTTGCGAAAGGTATGAACTTTGAACTCTTATTCACTACAGAAGTGATACCTCCTAGCCGTTGAGTTAGCAACAGCAGCTGCAAATGAGGGCGAGGAAGGAGCAGACAGAGTATTCTGTCTATCACACAACGACGTTACTACAACATATCAAATTGACCACCAGAGACATTCTTCAAAGGTCAAAGGACTCAGAGTAAATATTTATTGCATTTTCCTTTTCCAAATGGGCGGTAATTTAGAATGCATAAGATACTGTATTTACGATAACACAGCTTCTTCCTTTGTCCCTCAGTCTTCCCGCTCTTTCACTCAAACCCAGCCCTTTTCTTTTGTGTAACCAGCTGTCATATATGTTCCTTTATGATGTAATTTGTAATCAAGGTATAATTCAACCTTTGTATATGTAATTATGTGTGATTAGTTAGGTATCTAGTAAATAAATAATTTACCCCAATTTTGTATTGCTGATTCAACTTGTTAGCCAGGGTTCGTGAAGATAACCAAGAATTTACAACTTTCAGATGAGACTGAATTAAGGTGACGATTAATATTGACTGCTATTGATGTAAAATATTACTGTCACGTTCTGACCATCGTTCGTGTGTGTTTTCCTTGTTTTAGTGTTGGTCAGGACGTGAGCTGGGTGGGCATTCTATGTTGTGTGTCTGGTTTGTCTATTTCTATGTTTGGCCTGATATGGTTCTCAATCAGAGGCAGGTGTTAGTCATTGTCTCTGATTGGGAACCATATTTAGGTAGCCTGTTTTGTGTTGGGTTTTGTGGGTGATTGTTCCTGTCTTTGTGTTTGTGGCACCAGATAGGACTGTTTCGTTTTTTTCACGTTTCTTGTTTTGTAGATTGTTGTATTTTCATCTTTATTAAAGATGTACAAAACGAACTACGCTTCATTTTGGTCCGCCTCTCTTTCACCAGAAGAAAACCGTTACAATTACTAGGTCTTTAAGAGTTTATTCGGAAGATAACAGCTCTATAAATATTCTTTCGTGGTGCCCCGACTCTCTAGTTATTTACATTTACATGATCAGGTAATATTAATTATGGATAAATTATTTTATAGAATAGCATGTGATATCACTTAATTGGGCATAGCCAAAGACACAACACTATTTTGCCCTGATATTTTGTTAATGCTGTCCTCAACCAAGGAGGGCCTACAGCAACACCTACATATCCTGTAAAGTTGCTAGATATTGGCATGAAGTGGAGGTGAAGAGACCAGAAATGGAGGTTCTGGGCTGGCGTGGTTACCTGTGGTCTGCGGTTTAGACAGGTTGGACGTAGTGCCAAATGAGCTAAACTAACACTGGAGGCGGCTTATGGTAGAGGAATTAATGCTCCCTCAAAACTTGAGACATTTGTGGCATTGTGCTGTGTGACAAAACCGCACATTTTAGAGTGGCCTTTTATTGTCCCCAGCAGAAGGTGCACCTGTGTAATAATCATGCTATTAAATCAGCTTCTTGATTTGCCACACCTGTCAAGTGGTTGGATTATCTTGGCAAAGTATAAATGCTCACTATCAGGGATATTAACAAATATGTGCATATTAGAGAAATAAGCTTTTTGAGTGTAGATAATCTTTACATTCAGGGTATCCCCAAATTCAGTCCTCGGGACCCCAAGAGGTGCATGTTTTTGCCCTAACACTACACAGCTTAATGATTCATTTACTATTTGAAATAGCTGCGTAGTGTTAGGGGAAAAACCAAAACGTGCACCCTTTGGGGTCCCAAGGACCGGGTTTGGGAAATGTAGGGGGTCCAGATTTGAGTTGTATCAGTTTTACTGCTTTGAATAATGCCCCCGCTAAGCCACGCCTCCAATATAATATCCCAGCGTGTCTTGCCTTTTCGAGTGAATTGTCGAATTGTGCATCCATGGCTGTATTTGTTAGACAGAATAGAATTCCTTCCTTTACAATCCTGTGGCCATCATCAAGTGAGTTCCTGAGTAAATGTCATTTTAATTAAAGTCTTTATGACAATACACTAGATATCGCATAAGGACTTATTGTCATCCCTAGTTTTATTCATATCTTTCAGGCCTGCAAGTGGAGTCATAAAATGCTTGCTTGCAAAGTGATGTGTATGTCGTGTTGGAATCCTACTAGAGTTAAATTACACTCCATTTTAAATTTGCATTCACTCACAACCTGTATTCATAATAACTGCCGGGATTGGGTGAGTGTGAGGCGGATTACTTATCCATTTAAACCGGAACAACCATTTCAATAACGGGTGCAAAAAAATCGAACTAAATAATTGTATTAGTTTAGAAAAGAATATATGTTATTTATCTTGGTGTAATATAAGATGAATCAATCAATCACCCAATGTACATGTAAAAACACAGATTTTTGTAAATCAACCTGCAGTAGAGCATGCTGGGAAAAAAAGTGCATTTGCTATCATATCTTAAAACATTTCAGTTGGTGTGACTTCTAATTTAGTTTTGAGTCAGTACCACATAAATATTTAAGTAATAAAGACTTTTCATTGACTTTGAGTTCAACTTACTATTTGATTTACTAATATTTGATTAGTATTTGAGTTAAAAATGCCTCGGGGTTTACAGTGTAGTAATAGTACAGTATTTAGTTTGCCTATACCCCACCCATTCCCCTCCCCCACATCCAAATGTGTGCCACCAATGAGTGAGAAACCTACATGCCAAGTCTGAACCTAAAGGTTATAACTTTTGTAAATGATTTTATACAAGTGGGGTCTGTTCAGACTGTTCAGCCTCCAGTCCATCTCCCCTATAGGTTATAGAAAATGTGCTGTTTTGGTATGCATCCAGTAGGGTTACTCAAGAAGAAAGCCTACCCTTTTATATAAAAAATAATCGAACAAAAACACAATATTACTACAGTAAACTGTAAATCCTACAGCATGCAAACATACTACAGAAAATACAGAAAAATCAGCAAATACACTTCAGTGAATACTATAATATATACCTATACAGTAGTATTACGACAGTATACATACCATATTATAAACTGGATTGGTTCAAGCCCTGAATTCTTATTGGCTGACACGGGTATGACAAAACATTTATTTTTTACTTTTCTAATTACAATTGTATGTAATTACATTACATACAATTAACCAGTTTATAGTGACAATAACACACAATAGTGTCAATATACCACAGCTAATGGCTGTGTCCTGGCACTCAGTGTTGCGTCCTGAAGTATACAATAGTATTTTTTCATGTGGGTATAGCACGACAATGGATAAGTTGCTAATCACACCCTTCACAGCTGTCTGAGTGTGCTCCACAAAGAAGCCACCTAATTGTTGTATCATAAAATGACAATTGGGATGTTGAGTACCTGTTCAGGGATATGCCAATTATATAACGTTTAAACGCTGTGTGTTATTTAAAGGCAGCCGGTGTCTTTTATCCACTCAGTTCTCTCATTTGTGTAGCAATGGAGCCAGAGGAGAAGGTGTCATTTCGTGATACTTGCATGCTGTCCTGTAGTCTAGATCCTCTTGATGAATATGGTCATGTCCAACAGGTGTTCTCAGCCCTCCTGGACTACTGAATGTTAATACGTGTCACGATGACCTTTAAGGCTCCATTTGTCTCAACTGACATCGTATACTTGGAACCAAGTAAGGTGAACCTATGAAACAGAATGAAACAGTATGTTGACATGTTCCTGACATTTGTAATATATATGGTTGTGTATTCATTAAGAGCCAACCCTCCGAGAGAGTTGCAGACTTTTTTTTCTCCAGTCAAGGTTACTAGAAGCTTCACTGATCTAGATGCGAGCGTGCGATTAGTAGTGGGATTTTTTTGGGGAGTGGACACCTTTTGGTAACATGATATCAGCGAAGGTAAATTGACCGTTAATTAACATAAACACATTTAGCATCTCCTGGCTTCCACAAGCCACTGATGCAGACTTTTGGAAACAACTACATTTTAAAAAGTCTAATAAATCCTTGTAATGTAGCCTACACCTTCACGATAAATCCATTATTTATTTTAGACCGGTCTAAAGAAAGATGATATGAAGAAAATGTAGTCTATTACAGAAGAACAGAATAGTCTTGATGGGGCTATGCCATATGGCTGTGGGCTACACTAGTTCATTTAGCAGATAAGATTTGCTTAGAATTCCATGGAATTATTTTATATTATAGTATGAAGAATACTATGTATATATGTGGGTTCCCGAGTGGTGCAGCAGTCTAAGGCACTGCATCTCTGTGCAAGAGGTGTCACTACAGACCCTGGTTCAATTCCAGGCTGTAGTCCCATAGGGTGTCGTTTGGCCGGGGTAGGCCGTCATTGTAAATAAGAATTTGTTCTTAACTGACTTGCAGAGTTAAATTAAATATATACCATTTAAGAAAATAGAAAGGATATTTTATCCATACAATTTGATGGAGTTCGCACATGCGGCTATTCTGTGTTGAGTGTTAACATAGTACTAGGTACTCCTATATGCTTAATTTAGAGTTATTTATGTAACTTTAGTTGTGATACAAAAGTTGGGCTATACGTTTTGATTTTTAATACATTGCATGCGACTCTAAAGATGATTTGAAAAAAGTAGCTTATTTTTTGTGCTGGCCCAGCCAGAAGAGGACTGACCACCCCTCAGAGCCTGGTTCCTCTCTAGGTTTCTTCCTAGGTTCCTACTAGTTTTTCCTAGCCACTGTGCTTCTATATCTGCATTGCCTGCTGTTTGTGGGTTTTTAGGCTGGGTTTCTGTACAGCACTTTGAGATATCAGCTGATGTAAGAAGGGCTATATAAATACATTTGAATTTGAATTTGATTGACTTCATCAGTCTCTCATTCACAATTTGACAAACACTTGATAATACCATGAATTTCCTGGCGGCTCTTTGTGGCCGTAATGCACCCTAAAGAATCCATGCTCTTTGTGGCCGTAATGCACCCTAAAGAATCCATGCTCTTTGTGGCCGTAATGCACCCTAAAGAATCCATGCTCTTTGTGGCCGTAATGCACCCTAAAGAATCCATGCTCTTTGTGGCCGTAATGCACCCTAAAGAATCCATGCTCTTTGTGGCCGTAATGCACCTTTGTGGCCGTAATGAACCCTAAAGAATCCATGCTCTTTGTGGCCGTAATGCACCCTAAAGAATCCATGCTCTTTGTGGCCGTAATGCACCCTAAAGAATCCATGCTCTTTGTGGCCGTAATGCACCCTAAAGAATCCATGCTCTTTGTGGCCGTAATGCCATGCTCTTTGTGGCCGTAAAGAATCCATGCTCTTTGTGGCCGTAATGCACCCAAAGAATCCATGCTCTTTGTGGCCACCCTAAAGAATCCATGCTCTTTGTGGCTGTAATGAATCCATGCTCTTTGTGGCCTAATGCACCCTAAAGAATCCATGCTCTTTGTGGCCGTAATGCACCCTAAAGAATCCATGCTCTTTGTGCAGTAATGCACCCTCCATGCTCTTTGTGGTGACCCTAAAGAATCCATGCTCTTTGTGGCCGGCTAATAACCCTAAAGAATCCATGCTCTTTGTGGGTAATGCACCCTAAAGAATCCATGCTCTTTGTGGTGAAATGAACCCTAAAGAATCCATGCTCTTTGTGGCTTAATGCACCCAAAAGATGAACAGTAATGCAAAAGAATCCATGCTCTTTGTGGCCGTAATACACCCTAAAGAATCCATGCTCTTTGTGGCCGTAATACACCCTAAAGAATCCATGCTCTTTGTGGACCTAATGCACCCAAAAGAATCCATGCTCTTTGTGGCCGTAATGCACCCTAAAGAATCCATGCCTTTTGCAGAGATCGACCGTTGTTCCCTTCTCCATGAATGCAGTGTGCTCCAAAGCACCTCTCATTCACATGGCTCTGTTTCACGTGATTAGGTCTTTTTCACAGGCTATAACTGAAGATAGACACTTCTGGGATGCAACAGCGAGTGTCCTTATCCAATTCCGAGGTGAATATTGAAGATATTGATTTAACTGGTTACATTTACATTTCATCAGCCAACAAGATGAACAGCAAAAGCACTAGCCTATGTCAATCTACTACCCTCTAAAGTACAAAAGTTGACCTATTCTATTCTGAGCCAGAAATAAATATTGCAAACATAGTTTGGGACAGGAGATCCCAAATTAATACAACCACTAGCATAAATAAAAATGTTTTTATGCAATGAGGCTGACGCAACAGATCAGAACATTTATCTTAAAATGTTGATAAACGATTAGGCAATTTCTTCACACGGCAGTAGGCTTTAAGCGCAAATGTTCCATTAGAGGAAGAAAAAAATGGCCGTAAATGCAATTATGCATGTAATGCTTTTATTATAAAGGTGCATTGTTATGGTGAAAATTAGCTTCCCCAAACTCACGTGCTACGTATGTATGCTACTTAGACTCTACACCCCTTGTAAAGCAGATTTAATGTGCTTAATTGTAAGTTATTTGGCCACTTTAGTTGTGACACAAACCTTATCAAAACATATAGGCCTATGGGCTAGGCCACATGAGGTGTGATACTAACCTTATTAAAACATATAGGCCTATGGGCTAGGCTACCTGAGGTGTGATACTAACCTTATTAAAACATATAGGCCTATGGGCTAGGCTACATGAGGTGTGCGACTGATTCAAAACAGTCGCAAAAGAAAAATGCATTGTTTCTTGCCTTAAGCTTGGGATCATTAACAAGTGATAATATATCATTCACAAGTGACAGGCTAATATTGTCACCCATCAGACTATTCTTGATTTAATCTGTTTTTTTTCCCTGTACATACACTAAATAATATATGTGTGAAATTTGTTTTGATTATGAATGGACCATTATCATCACCTGTTTCAAAAGGGGGGAAATACATGTCATCTATGCACTGACATAGTGGATGGAAGACGATTTTCCCGTGTTTCATTTTCATGCCAGCCAGGTAGACTATACTCCTTTTGTAAAGATAAGCAATGTGCTTAATATTAGAAAAAGTTGCTAAATAAATATAGTAGGCCTAGCCTATAGAAAACTGATCGGCTCCTCCTCCTCTTTTTAATAGAGGCCATACCCCTGTTTTCTCAAGCAATTGCATAGCCTATAGAAATGTTGCGCAACATGGGCTCATGGGCGCTTATGAAGTGTTTGATTAGAATTTTGAATACATTTGCATTGATGTCAGAGTGATTAGAGGGACAAAAGATTGCTGAGTACCAGGCAGTTAGCATGTTTGGTAGGCTACTAATGGCCAGTAGCAGCATCAGAGCTTGGAGAAGCCTAATTACCATGACTAAAAGGTCACATGGAATTTGACTGCCTTCATGACTCGCGGCCGCCGGTGTGGCGGTAATACAGTCACGGCAACAGCCTTAGTGCCCGACCTCACTAATGCTCTTGTGGCTGAATGGAAGCAAGTCCCGGCTGCAATGTTCCAACATCTAGTGAAAAGCCTTCCCAGAAGAGTGGAGGCTGTTATAGCAGCAAAGGGGGGGACCAACTCCATATTAATGCTCATGGTTTTGGAATGAGATGTTCGACGAGCAGGTGTCCACATCCTTTTGGGTTATGTAGTGTGTGTTTATTTGACTTCTATTATATAGGCATATAGTCATATTGCAGGACATGTCTCTCCTTTCATAACATGACAATTTATTATCATCCACTACAAATATTAGGCTACCAGTTATTCAATGCTTATTAAATAGCCAACCATTAACCAAGTAAATAGACTGGTAGCCTACTGCAGTATCGCTGTGTGATAGTAGTGTGATATAGCCTAATAGCCAACTTACCAGAAGATAGAAACACAATCAAAATATTTTGCATAGAAGTGTGGGCTGTAGGCAGCATTTACTTTTAAAAAGTTCAATAGACAATCAATCTTGCAGAATTCGAGGCCAGTGTTTGGCATTCGCTGTAGGCGGCATTTTTGGTTGAAAAAAAAAAGCATATGCGAAAGATTAAAACCTTCTACATCTACAGAAAGGTGAGAATATTTGCTGTTCCACTTTCTTGTAGAAAAGGACGTGGCCCAAATCAAACAGCAAATGAGGGTGTTTTTTTTTTTTTTTTTTTCTCCGTAAACTGTTTTATTCAAACTTTTTTTCAGCGGGGACCTCATTTTATCTGGTTGATCCACATTTTTTCTTAAGAAACCAAAATCTAATGAGAGCCGTCTAATAAATTAATTAAATTAAAAAAGTATATGTAAAACCCCCTCCTGAGGAAATCCTCTTTAGACCACACATACCTCGTGTGTCAGCTGAGGTGGCACTGGTTTGAGTTTAGACTAAGCAAACCCACAGCGCCAGCTGTGATTGCGAATAGTTATTGAATTCCTAACCATACCACGTACCGCGTTGGCTACACGGCTGGAAATGGTTAAACTCTGAGACCTTCGATCCCTACAGAATGAGAGTACATTTTAGATACTAATTACTAGTCTGCAGCTAGAAATTATGTCAACCTGGGATGCAATTACCGACAACCACCGAAACTTCTATCCTATGAAAACATTTCTGAATGGTACCCTGAAGTATCCATTCTAACCACGAAAGACTTTGATCTTCACATAAACAGAAAGAGAGAGATAGAGACTTAGATGAACTCTCCAGCAGATGGACTGTTAGGCATGTATATGGGAGGCGAAGTCAAGTGCAGGAGAGCGGAGTATAATACCGGTCAACAAACGACAGCACATCAAACATACTAATGCCAAAAAACACGATCTATAACAAAAGTGCAGCGCCTGACAAATGTCCACGTAACTATAAACAATTACACACAAAGACATGATGTGGAACAGAGGACTAAATACATGTAGATTGATTGGGGAATGAAAACCAGGTGTGTATGGAACAAGACAAAACAAATGGATACATGAAAAATGGAGCGGCGATGGCTAGAAAGCCGGTGACTTCGATCGCTGAACGCCGCCCGAACAAAGAGAGGAGCCGACTTCGGCGGAAGTCGTGACACGGACCGGATTGGGCGTAAATAAATATTGATTGCAATTTTTCCCGAATGAGTGAGCTTTCATGTGCAAAGGATTAGCATTTCAATTAATGTAATTATCAATTGTGTGTAGAGATCCCTTTTGTCTTTCCCACTCTTTCTCTGTCCACACCCACTTCCCAGTCCACACCCCCTTCTCAGTCCACACCCACTTCCCAGTCCACACCCCCTTCCCTTTGTCCACCAAGCCATCACATCGGCTTAGCCCACTAGGGAATCTTCCCTATTCACTGTTAGTAACAGATCTCCTGTTCTTTGTTTATGCATTTCTGTGATTATTTAGTTAGTTAGTAAATAAATTATTAAGCCAGTTGGTGTATGGATGATTCATACTAAAGGATGGGTTCGTGCAGATAACCAACAATTTTGGAAAGAGACTGATGTGAGGTAAAGAATAATTCATTAACAAGAAGACTAATTGATCAGATATTAAAATATCAGAAGAGTTATATTTGGAAAATTATAACTTTGTAATCTGAAGATTTTCCTTGGTGCCCCGACTTCCTAGTTAATTACATTTACATGATTAGTTTAATCACGTAATAATAATTACAGAGAATTGATTAGATAAAATTACAGTCTTCACTTTTAATGATGCCAAGGACAAGACAGAGCTCTTCCCTGAAACAAGGCCAATGATAAAATCCACTGTGCTTCGCAGTTAATTTACAGTAGTTATGTTAATTTTTACATTTTACATTTACACATTTATACCTTCGGAGAGTATTCCTCATTTGGTTACGTTACAGCCTTATTCTAAATTGGGTTAAATAAATCAAAATACTCAGCAATTTAATACCCCATACTGACAAAGCAAAAACAACGATGTAACACCTTATTTACATAAGTATTCAGACCCTTTGCTATGAGAATCGAAATTCTGCTCAGGTGCATCCTGTTCCCATTGATCATCTTTGAGATGTTTCTACAACTTGATTGGAGTCCACCTGTGGTAAATTCAATTGATTGGACATGATTTGGAAAGGCACACACATTAAGGTCCCACAGTTGACAGTGCATGTCAGGGCAAAAACCAAGCTATGAGGACGAAGGGATTGTCCGTTTAGCACCAAGACAGGATTGTGTCGAGGCACAGATCTGGGGACGGGTACTAAAACATTTCTGCAGCATTGATGGTCCCCAAGAACACAGTTACCTCCATCATTCTTAAATGGAAGAAGTTTGGAACCACCAAGACTCTTCCTAGTGCTGGCCACCCGGCCCAACTAAGCAATCGGTGGAAAACGGCCTTGGTAAGGGAGGTGACCAAGAACCCGATGGTCACTCTGACAGAGCTCTACAGTTCCCCTGTGGAGATGAGAGAATCTTCTAGAAGGACAACCATCTTTGCAGCACTCCACCAATCAGGCCGTTTTACTAGTGGCCAGACGGAAGCCACTCAGTAAAAGGCACATGACAGCCCACCTGGAGTTTGCCAAAAGGCGGAGGGACTGGAAGACTAGTCAGGATCGAGGCAAAGATGAACGGAGCAAAGTGCAGACAGATCCTTGATGAAAACCTTCTCCAGAAGGTTCAGGACCTCAGACTGGGCCGACGGTTCACCTTCCAACAGGACAATGACCCAAAGCACACAGCCAAGACAACGCAGGAGTGGCTTCTGGACAAGTCTCTGAATGTCCTTGAGTGGCCCAGCCAGAGCCCAGACTTGAACCCGAACAAACATCTCTGGAGAGACCTGAAAATAGCTCTGCAGCAACGCTCCCCATCCAACCTGACAGAGCTTGAAAGGATCTGCAGAGAAAAATCAAAGAAATTCTCCAAATAAAGGTGTGCTAAGCTTGTAGCGTCATACCCAAGAAGACTCGAGGTTACAATTGCTGCCAAAGGTACTTCAACAAAGTCCTGAGTAGAAGGTTTGAATACTTAGATAAATGTGATAGCGAAAATGTCTAATAACCTGTTTTTGCTTTGTCATAATGGGGTATTGTGTGTAGATTGATGAGGGGGAAAAAAACAATTAAATACATTTTAGAACAAAATGTGGGTGAAATCAAGGGATCTGAATACTTTCCTAATGCACTGTACATTCTGGTAATTCAGCAGACACTTTTATCCAGAGTGACTTAGTCAGTGCATTCAACTAAGATAAGCATTTCGCTACACTCGCAATAACATCTGCTAACCATGTGTAAGTGACCAATAAAATTTGATTTGATTAACAAATTTGATTTGATAAACAACAACATATCACAGTCGTAGCAAGTAAGTGAAGTAAGCAAGTGTTGTTGCTGTTTGGTCGGCTAATTGCAAATGTATTTTAAAATGAAAAATACATGTTTTTTAAAATTAAATACATTACAAAATACAAGTATTTGTAGTTTATTTTGATACATCGATCGTTATGGTATTCTCTCTGGTTGTAGCGTTCGTTCTCTGATTTATCAATAAAAACATGCGTATATGTTGAGTTTGATAAATCCTAATAATTTGTGGCGCATGCAAACTCTTGAAAATCCATGTATGCCAGAATTTAGTCAAACATTTACGCATAATTGATAAATGAGGCCCCTGGTACTTCTTTAAAAAATATGCGACTGTTAAATCTTTATACTGCCAGGTAAGTGAGAGAATTTAATTATTAAAATAATGCAATGTAAGGACACAAAAGGACACAATATTCCACATTTATGTAAATAAATGTGGAACAAAATGCAAAATGTACTTATGTATCAAATAGTACAAAGAAGTGCGAAATGTATACCCCAAAAACAATGTATTTGAGATATATTTCAAATACATAAGGAAAAGTCTAATACCTTTGTTTTGAAGTATTCTAAAACGGAACGTTTTGGTTTCATTTTGGTAAAGGCATTGGGGCTGGTGAAATTGTCCTTCCTCGTGTCCTTGTCTCTGCTCTGGCCGCACCATAGACATGACAGGATGGTGACTTCTGTCACCCTGCTCTGGTCGTGATGACATGAAATCCATTGTTTCTGACAGGATACTGCCCCTTCCGCAGGCTACACCCTCCTGAGTTGACGTTTTCCCCAACGTTTCCACCTTCAAATGTAAATCTAAAATGGCAGGAGGTTCAAAGTAGAATGTTGATGACTGCATGTTTCATCCACACGTAGATCTAACCTGAAGTTAAATAACCCTGAAAGGTTGTTGCATAGTTGATGGTTTGAGCATCTTTAGATCATATGTTCAGCCTGTATCATAAGCCCTAGTTCAAACACTGCTCTATTGCTGCACCGAACAAAAAATACAGAAGAGAGAGGATATAGTGCTGTCTGAAACCATTAAATGCGCCTCGGCGGACTTTTGATGATAGTGATGAAGCACACTTCTATTTCAAGTAGTGCCAGAACAGTTCTTCCACTGTAGAGGGGAAATGGAAATGCATATTAATATATGTTAATTACAAACAAATAACAGTTGTTTCGCTACCACACCCACAACGGAAGCACAGTCATGAGGAGAATCTCAATTGCCAAGTCTTCGTGTCCGCTCTCCTCGCCTCCTTCTCAAAACCCATTGGATGAGAAAGCCAGAGGTCCCGCGCTACTAACCTTCTCCTCCAATGGGTTTTGAAAAAGAGACGAGGAGAGGGGACGCAAGGAGATTCTGAGATTTGACGGTGGAGGACTTCTGTGAGATGTCACTGTTATGCCTGAACTCGATCCAAAATCAACAAGGAAGTCTGCTGCAGTGTTTGAAAGTGGTTGTATGAAACCTATCAGTATGTCAAACAAAGCCTGTGTTGTGAAATCTGTTGTGAATGTATTGTAATGTTTTTAAAATTGTTTTAACCACCTTCATTTCGCTGGACCCTATGAAGAGTAGTTGCTGCCTTGTTGGAGAAAAAGAAGAAGTCATTTGTTTGCATAATGATTTTGGATGTTAGATACCTTTCAAACCAAAACTTTTCCACACCAACGTTACCTGCCAAACTGTTTGCCCCCTTGGCTGGCAACAAAACCTGTAGGGCTTATTTTATTTCCACCAACCAACCCTAGTCATGTTTTGCGGTGTTGTATTTAAAAGTCTCACCAACGGACCATAGTCATGATTGCGGTAATGTATTTAAAAGTCCTGCCAACTGATCCTCGTCATGATTTGCGGTAATGTATTTAAAAGTCCCGCCAACGCCTCACTATAAATGCTGCCTTTCATCTTGCCGTTTTCGCAATAAATCATGAACATTCTATTGCTGTCCATACTTGTCAGTCACAAAGCTTCTCAGTAAAGCTTTTTTACGCATTCATTATTTTCCATTTAAATGTATGTAGTTCTGTCCTTGAGCTGTTCTTATCTATTCTCACAATATTGTCAAATTTAGCCTGGGAGAATGCACACTGCCATTTCATATTTTTTTCTTGACTTTGACAGGTAAATATTTATAGCCTCTTATATTTAGCTAATAAATGATAAATGAAGAGTTCATATGCATATGTTTATAACTTAACCTACAAATCACTAGTAGGCTATCTGTAGTCAAGAAGAGAAGGTGTTTGATGGTGTGATCACATCCAACATGGATTTTTTTTTTAAAGCAACTATCTGAAATCCTACAGAGGTTAATCCAGGTCAGATTTGTTATGTTTTTACGTGACCAGAAAGAGCCATTTATAAAGCTTCAATGGCAAAATAAATGAGGACATGGGCTCTTTTTCAAAATACCACTTTTTGGTTATATGACAGCGGTTCAACTTGTATGTGAAAAATATTATTTGTATTTTATTCTGTTATGTTCTATTATATTAAATCTTACTATAACATATAGGCCTTGTGTGTTGACTGTGATCAGGGTAGGGAAATGTAGGCTAATTGTGTCTTGTCTGTTTAATGAGTAAAATAGCAACTATTGATTTAAATTGCATGTTGCAGCTAATTGGCTCCACAGACCAGTAACATTCAACATATGCTACTCTATTCTTTAGAAAATACATGTTATTCATCTTGTGTTTCTGAGGACCTGCATAAAGAAATTAATTGTCTTTGTCTCGACACCTCATAATTACCAGAACATATCTGACAACGTTTTGAGGAAATTATTTACAAGTAGGCTATGGCAAGCTGCTAACTTACTGTTGTGAATGTGAAGAAATTTAAAGCAGTGGAAGGTCTGAATTTAAATTGAGGAATTACGAATATGTAGCTGTTGGGTTACCATGACAACAGTCTCAACAACAGGGTCAAAGTTTAATGTCTCTTACTTCTTCCCAGCAAAAGCCATGTCCGATTTTTACCTCTTTCTTGTCAGCATTCGCCTTTTATATATATATATATATATATTGAAAGAAACTTTGCCCAATTGTTTTTCTAACATGCCATGAATCCTATGTGAAAGCAGTATTACAAACAAACTCAGTGGCCTTGTTAGAGTGTCCGCTGTGAGATTGGATGTTGGGTGTTCGATCCCCAGTTGAGTCATATCAAAGACTGTAAAAATGTGACCTGATGCCTCTCTCCTTGACACTCCATGACACCCCCTAGAGTCAACTGACACACTTGTGTGTCAAACAAATGATCATCAATAAAAATCCCTATCAAAAATCTGTCTAAAGCTAGAGATCTTTTTTGTTTTTTATACATGGGCTGCTGTCTCAATCCTCATCTGATGAGGAAGGTGCCAGAGCTACAGCGGTGTTTGTCAAACCAGTAGTCAAACCCCCCAAAATGGGTCTTCTCATGAAAACGCCTGTAGCATAAGAATGGGTTGGGCTAACTGACATGACCACTCTATGGAAAGATGAGACTTTCACGAACACGACGGCAGGTTAAACATTTATAGGCTGTCTATTTATGGAGGTAACAGATTTGACGTTACGCTCGACCCGCTCTGTTTTCCTCCACAAAACAGCAGTTGGTGGTGAATTAAGTATTTACAACATACTTTATTTTGAATTGAAAATGTTGGAATCACACCATTAACACCTACATAGGCTGTTAGTGAGATCGTATCTTGTTGGTCAGCTACGAAAATCTTCACGTTTTCATTATCCAGGAAACCAGATGCAATACAATTTCTAGTTTGCTCAACATTTGGCATTTTAGCTGAACCAACATACATTCTCAAGTTGAATTTTATGTTTACTCAACTTTGAATTTTTGGATGAGTGTGCCTTTCAAGTGAATTGTAGTGGAATACCTCTTTATTTTATCTTAAACTAGGCAAATCAGTTATGAACACATTCTTATTTTCAATGACGGCCTAGGAACAGTGGGGCAGAACGACAGATTTGTACCTTGTCAGCTCGGGGAAGCGATCTCGCAACCTTTTGTTTACTAGTCCAACATTCTAACCACTTGGCTACACTGCCGCCCGTTACTTGTTAGCGACAGAGACATTATTGTTGCATTGAATGGTTTTCAGTCCTGTGGCCTTCACCAAGTGAGTTTTTAAGTGAATATGTTATCTTTTTCGAAGTGAATATGTTATCTTAAAATGTATCTCTTTATGACAATACGCTGCATACACTGAGCGTACAAAACATTAGGAACACCTTCCTCATATTGCGTTGCACCACCTTTTTCCCTCAGAACAGCCTCAATTCATTGGGGCATGGACTCCAATGCTTCCAACAGTTGTGTCAAGTTGGCAGCATTTCAGTTCTTGACACACTCAAACTGGTGCGCCTGGCACCTACAACCATACCCCGATCTAAGCCACTTAAATCTTTGGTCTTGCCCATTCACCCTCTGAATGGCTTAGAAATTGTCTCAAGGCTTAAAAATCCATCTTTAACCTGTCCGCTCCGCTCCCCTTCATCTACACTTACTGAAGTGGATTTAACAAGTGACATCACTTGGCTTTCTTGGCTTTTCATGGCTTTCACCTGGATTCACCTGGCCAGCCTGTCTATGTAATGTTTGTACACTCAGTGTATATCATCGAAACAAAAGAAAAGCGATGACTCACTGTTCAATAGGTTTTTGGGCTCAATTGAATTGATTATTTGTTTTCAAGCTTTTTTCGAAAGTGCAACTCAACACTAGAATCTAGTGTTGAGAAAACTAGAAATTAGAAACTAAATGAAGCTGATTAAGGAATTAGTGAAATTGGCTTTTTTCCCCAGTGTACTGTTATGTAACAATGAACTGACTGTAAGCAGATGTTCCTCTTACATTGTACAGCAGTGTGCAGCAGTATATCAAGGCATCAACAGGGGTTTAAAGATAACTGATGTTGAATGGGTAAAAATGCGAGTAGCAAATTTTCTGATCTGTTAGGACACGCCCATTCCCATGATAGTTGTTGTACGACATGTGGTATTTACATTATCGTATGTGTCACCAATAGGTCATTTGTGTTGACCTCTAAAGGGTTGGGGTAACCTAATGTGAAATAGCTAGAAGGGAAAGTAAGGCAATGACATTACTCTGTGACACCAGGCTCGTTGTTTGGGGAAAACGTTTTTTTTTTAAGGTAGAATTACAATTGTGTTTGTCCTGATCGATGATCATCACCCTGTGTTATTAGCCAGGGATGAGATTTGGATAAGGTGATTTCCCCACAGCTCTATGGACAATGGACAATAAAGTTTTTGTATCCTAACAGTGTTTGTGTCATGTTCTGACCTTAGTTCCTTTGTTTTTGTCTTTGTTTTAGTATGGTCAGGGCGTGAGTTGGGGTGGGCAGTCTATGTTGGTTTTTGAGTTCGACCTCGTATGGTTCTCAATCAGAGGCAGATGTCAATTGTTGTCCCTGATTGAGAATCATACTTAGGTAGCCTGGGTTTCACTTTTGGTTTGTGGGTGATTGTTTCCGTGTGAGTGTTTGGGCCACACGGTACTGTTTTGTTCACATCATTTATGTTGTTTTGTTCCAGTGTTCAGTTTGTTTATTAAAAGACATGAACACTTACCACGCTGCACCTTGGTCCTCCTCTCTATCTCCAGATGACATCCGTTACAGTTTGACTTTTACACTGAACAAAATTATAAACGCAACGTGTAAAGTGTTGGTCCCATGTTTCATGAGTTGAAATAAAAGATCCCAGAAATATTCCATACGCACAAAAAGCTTATTTCTCAACAAACAAAAAATAGCCCAAGTTTGTTTTTCCTTTTAGAAAGCATTTCTCCTTTGCCAAGATACTCCAACCACTTGACAGGTGTGGCATATCAAGAATCTGTTTAAACAGCGTGAGTGGCAGGGTAGCCTAGTGGTTAGAGCATTGGGCTAGTAACCGGAAGGTTGCAAGTTCAAATCCCCGAGCTGACAAGGTACAAATCTGTCGTTCTGCCCCTGAACAGGCAGTTAACCCACTGTTCCCAGGCCGTCATTGAAAATAAGAATTTGTTCTTAGCTGACTTGCCTGGTTAAATAAAGGTAAAATTAAATTAGACAGGTGCACCTTGTGCTGGGGACAATAAAAGTCCACTCTGATATGTGCAGTTTTGCCACGCAACACAATGCCACAGATGTCTCAAGTTGAGGGAGCATGCAATTGGCATCCTGACTGCAGGAATGTCCACCTTAGCTGTTGACAGAGAATGTCATGTTAATTTCTTTACCATAAGCTACAATGTCGCCTTAGAGAATTGGACAATAAGTCCAACCAGCCTCACATCCACATCCACGTGAAATCACCCCAGCCCAGGACCTCCACATCCGGCTTCTTCAACTGCGGTATCGTCTGAGACCAGCCACCCGGATATCTGATGAAACTGGGTTTTCACAACAATTTTTTTTTTACTGCACAAACTGTCAGAAACCATCTCAAGGAAGCTCATCTGCGTGCTCGTCGTCCCCACCAGGGTCTTGACTTGACTGCAGTTCGGCGTCATAACCACCTTCAGTGGCTGGAGAAGTGTGCTTTTCACAGATGAATCCCGGTTTCAACTGTACCGGGCAGACATTACTGTAGCATACTGTAGTGTTTTTGTGGACATCACTGTAGTAAACTGTAGTATTTACTGTAGTGTTTTTGTGGACATCACTGTAGTAAACTGTAGTATTTACTGTAGTGTTTTTGAACTGAATCCCCAAAAAACATTTCCATTGCATTTCAGCCCTGCCACAAAAGGACCAGCTGACATCATGTAAGTGATTCTCTCGTTAACAAAGGTGTGAGTGTTGACGAGGACAAGGCTGGAGATCACTCTGTCATGCTGTTTGAGTTCGAATAACAGACTGGAAGCTTCAAAAGGAGGGTGGTGCTTGGAATCATTGTTCTTCCTCTGTCAACCACGGTTACCTGCAAGGAAACATGTGCCGTCATCATTGCTTTGCATATTGCTGCCAGTAGGATTGCACCTAAATCAACCAGGGGGCAAGGTAAGCAGGCAGGGAGGGGGCAAGGCAGTGAGGGGGCAGGCAGGCAGGGAGGGGGTAGGCAGGGAGGGGGCAGGCAGACAGGCAGGAAGGGAGGGAGGGGGCAGGCAGGGAGGGAGGGAACAGGCAGGCAGGGAGGGAGGGGGCAGGCAGGCAGGGGGCAAGGCAGGTCAGGGAGGGGCAATGCAGGCAGGGAGGGGGCAAGGCTGGCAGGGAGGGGGCAGGCCAGGCAGGGAGGGAGGGGGCAGGCAGGGAGGGGAAGGCAGTGAGGGGGCAGGCAGGCAGTGAGGGGGCAAGGCAGGCAGTGAGGGGGCAGGCAGGCAGGGAGGGAACAGGCAGGCAGGGAGGGAACAGGCAGGCAGGGAGGCAGGGGGCAGGCAGGGGGCAAGGCAGACAGGGAGGGGGCAAGGCAGGCAGGGAGGGGGCAAGGCAGGCAGGGGGCAGGGAGGGGGAAAGGCAGGCAGGGAGGGGGCAGGCTAGCAGGCAGGGAGGGGGCAAGGCAGGCAGGGAGGGAGCAAGGCAGGCAGTGAGGGGGAGGCATGCAGGGAGGGGGCGAGGCAGGCAGGTAGCGGGCGAGGCAGGTAGGGAGGGGGCAAGGCAGGGAGGGAGGGGACAAGGCAGGCAGGAGGCGAGGCAGGCAGGGAGGGGGCATGCAGGGATGGGGCAAGGCAGGCAGGGAGGGGGCAGGGCAGGCAGGGAGGGGGCAGGGCAGGTAGGGAGGGGGCAGGGGAGTGGGCAGGGCAAGGCAGGCAGGGAGGGGACAGGCAGGCAGGGAGGGGGCCAGCAGGGAGGGGGCGAGGCAGGGAGGGAGGGGGCAGGCAGGGAGGGAGGGCAAGGCAGGCAGGGAGGGGGCAGGCAGGCAGGGGGAGGCAAGGCAGGCAGGGCTGTAGATAAGAAAGGGAACACAGTATATGGTCTATACTTGGCATGTAGGTTTGAGAATTTGACAATGGTTGGGATATACACAAATGAAATACAGTGGTGAACCTACAAAACTGTACTGTTTTTGCAGACAGTGTTTTAGTTTTTGCGGACATTGCCGTAGTATTTACTACAGTGTTTATTTTTGCTGCAGATAATACTGTAGTATTTACTATAGCATTCTACAGTATACTACAAAATTCTATAGTAATTACTACACATGATCGAGGCATACTACAGTGTGTAATGTATTCTACAGTACTACAAAATTCTATAGTAAGAACTAGCGTTGGTATACTGCTACTTCTGTGCTTTTTTTTTAGATAGGGTGAATTCAGAATTCAGAGTGGGGCATCATATAAATTGGGACAGCTTATTTCTTAGTCTAACAAGATACAAATTGTACCTCTCTCCACTGGCTTCCAGTTGAAGCTCGCATCCACTACAAGACCATGGTGCTTGCCTACGGAGCTGTGAGGGGAACGGCACCGCAGTACCTCTAGGCTCTGATCAGGCCCTACACCCAAACAAGGGCACTGCGTTCATCCACCTCTGGCCTGCTCGCCTCCCTACCACTGAGGAAGTACAGTTCCCGCTCAGCCCAGTCAAAACTGTTCGCTGCTCTGGCCCCCCAATGGTGGAACAAACTCCCTCACGACGCCAGGACAGCGGAGTCAATCACCACCTTCCGGAGACACCTGAAACCCCACCTCTTCAAGGAATACCTAGGATAGGATAAAGTAATCCTTCTCACCCCCCCCCAGAAGCTTTAAATGATTTAGATGCACTATTGTAAAGTGGCTGTTCCACTGGATGTCAGAAGGTGAATTCACCAATTTGTAAGTCGCTCTGGATAAGAGCGTCTGCTAAATGACTTAAATGTAAATGTAAATGTACCTATCACTGGGAGTCTGGACTGCATCCTGTGGTGTAGTGGTGCTATTTATTTTGTTACTAAAAAGCAGAGAAACCACATGATCAAAATCCCATCATAGAGTTGGACAGAGCAAGCTTCACACGGGAAGCTCACCCCACGAAGGGTAAGATCAACTGACATAGGGTTTATTTTCTGTAAATGTGAATATGTTTCGATTCCCGCTTTACCGACCATAGCTAGCTGAACACTAAACAGTCTTACAGGCTTTTCCAATGGAGGAAAGAGATCCGGTTTACATTAGAGACCCCCTGTACTTAGGTTAGGCAGGACTCTGCTTCTTGTCCTGTTCATGGTTTCTTCTAGTACTGTTATTAGTAATGCATATAAATGCATCAACCACAAGCACATTTTTTCACACTCATGTTGTTGACTGTTTGAGTGAACTCAGAAAAAGTGTGACACTTTTAGCATTATACATCTTCTGTAACCTCTTCAGACGTCTGTCCAACATATTAACCCAAAACATGATACATTTCTGATAATCCTCACGATGTTCCGAGTCATACAACATTGAATTGTCGTTGGGGTACAATTAGGACTATAACAAGGGTGTCCCAGTTTATCTAACCTGCTGTCCCAGTCTCCCAAATGTGAACTGAAAAGATGGTTTTGACTCAGTGTACACAAATGGGTGTGTCGTGCCTACTGTGAATATAATATAAATAAAAACATTTGGCAATTTCAAGGAAATGTATCACATGCTGGGTTAATACATTGGATAGATGTCTGAAGAGATTCAACCTTCTAGAACATGAAAAACAGTTTGGTGCTAGAATTTTTGTTACTTTCAGTTCCTTCTGACAAATGTGTCTCACGTCATCCACTGATTGAGAGAGGATCAAGTCTGTTTTTCAGCACAGCTGATGTCCCCTTATAGCTCGAGAGCACCGTGCTTGCCTTGTGCCTGCTCCACTTAGTAATTCCTGGCTCTAGCCTTTCCTGAGGAACCACTGCACTCACTGGGAGTCTGGGCTACATGTAGTGGTGCTATTGTTTTAGTTGAATTTTAATTTAATTTCTTCAATCAAAGTTTGTACCGACAGATGTAGCCAGTTGAATAGCCTCATTATAGAATTTCCATCAAATCCATTCTTCAATTGCCACCTCTGCCTCGGCCCACACATATTGTCTCAAGAAAATGTTATATTGTTAAAACGTTCAAACACCAAGTTAGCCATAGGCTACCTCGTTTCAAAATAGGTCATCATCACTATCAATTCTGAATGATAATTATTCACATTTTATCAGTGAAACTTTTAAACTGCATATCCATGCCCACGCTGGTCTCAGAACATTTCGTATTATTCTGTACAGTAAACTGAACTATTCCATTTAGTATGATATATGTTATGTTTCATATGGTATGGTATGTATTCATTTGTGGATGTCCATCACCCATTTTGTATGATATGTTAAGAATTAAAATTTGTATTATATGTTGTTTATTTGCAAAAACGTACAATACGCTAATGTTAAGTAGCTAGGCTAAGGGCTAGGGTTAAGGTTAAAGAGTTAAGGTTAAAGTTAAGGTTAGGGATAGGGAAGGGTTAGCTAACATGCTAAGTAGTTGTGAAGTAGCTAAAAAGTAGTAAGTAGTTGAAAAGTTGCCAATTAGCTAAAATTGTCCATGATGAGATTTGAACTAGACGTTCACGTTATACTGGATTTACTATGTTACGTCTAGTCTATGAGACCATGCTGCCATGCCAATAATTTGACTGATCTCATATGCATTTAGATTTTATCAGTGATGTAGAGTCCAGTCTCGAGACCACATATTGAGTGTCTCGGTCTTATCTGGGTGCCTGATACATTTGTACTTGGTTTTTACTTGGTCTCGGACAGTTAGGACTCATAATTTATTCCCGAGAACAGCCGAGACCAGATTAGTAAAAAACTCATAATTATCAGCTTTCATTCAGTCAGCGCATAAAACCGCTTCGCCAGGCCAAATATATACACTCCTTTCTTGAAACATTAATAATTTAACAGCCTTATCTATTATAGACATGTTTGCGCAGTGGCGAACCTATAGGCTTTCAGTGTGTGACAGGTTCATGGTTCTGAAAGGACTCTTGTAGGAGAGTGCACTTTTTGTAAAACACAAAGGGCCAGTGGCGTAGTGGAGGGTATATGCAGACATAAACCGTATACCCACTTTTTTTTCTATGGGCATTGTGTATAATCACTTCTTAATCCCTACTGATGTGTATCAAGGTAGTGTAGTAGAGGCAAACAATTTATCAATTATGTAGTACAATAGAGAAATCATGCACAAAGTGGACTATACAATCGCAAAGCACTTGAAATATGTTCACATGCGCGCTGCACACAGCCTAGTTTCAGCAGTGCTATATTAGCACACTACCCCCTTTATTAAGAGGGGGGATTAACGAGGGGTGGAAACTCAGGTACTAGACAACGAGGACTCTGAGTCAGCTAATATAAACCTCTATAAGTCCGTAACAGTAATGGCACAGGGTAACCCCAAACAGTTTCAGCTGGACTTTCACCAAATTAAAGAATTAACCCAGTAAGAGAAGCTCTCCCTTGATAAAGACACCCCCACCCCGAGCGGGTCAGACCAGACCTCTTCATTATGTAACCCCACAGACGAGCAACCCCCAGCGGAAAGTCAACCTCCCAGCACAGAGTACTACTCCCTCATTGAAATTAAGGATACATTCACCCAGCTGGAGGTAAGGCAGGTGGCGCTGGAACAGCAGGTGATTACACTTCAGTCAGCACAGACCCAGACAACAGTCCAGCACAACAACACCCCCTTAACCAGACCCGGAGTGCTGAAGGTGGAGAGAGACATATCTGCACTCTGGACAGTGGTGAGACAACTTCAACAGGAGAAAGAGCAGGAGCAGGAGAAGAACAGAGCACTAGAGGAGAGGATCAGACAGCTGGAGGAGAGGTTGAGGGGGATGGCGTGTGACAGAGAACAACCCACTAGAGAGGTGGCCACCACCACAGAGAAGCCAGCAGAACAGCCCACCTCAGCACCCGACAAAAGTCTCGACACCACAGCAGAACAGTCCACACCAGACCCTGACCATAGAGTAGACATCACAGCAGAACAGACAAATGAAGAACCTCAATCCCAGCGGCTCTCACCCCCTCTGAGCACCCCCCTGTCAGCCACCCTGATAGCCCTTCTGACAACCCCCCCCCCCCACGCACACACACACCCACTGAGGACAAACACAAGACACAGATTGTACTCCTTATGGACTCAAATGGAAAATATATAGAAGAAAACATTTTTTTCCCAAACACAATGTGTCTAAACTCTGGTGTCCAAACACCCAGCGCGCCCTAGACCTTCTGTCTGAAGACCAACTGGGTCACCCAGCCGCATAGTAATACACACAGGCACAAACAACCTGAGAGCACAGCAGGAAAGGGTGGCCACAGCACTGAAGGGAGTGATTGAACAGGCTTCTTCTACTTTCCCCAACGCACAAGTGGTTATCTCCACCCTGCTACCACAGAAAGACTTCCACCCTGCCACAATACAGCGGGTAAGCGCAAGTATTTCCCGTGACTGTACCTCAAAACCAAATGTTTTCCTGGCCCACCACTCCACCCTGGACTTGAACAGCCTCTATGACCAGGTCCACCTCTACAAGGCAGCAGTGCCCACCTTTGCCCGGACTCTAAAGGACATCGCACTCAAACGTATCCCCAACACTTAACACAGGAGCAACAGATCAATAGACACCCCACCCAGACCAGCGAGACACCCTCCCAGACCTGCAGCCCCCCCATGGACCTACACATAGAGGACCCACGCCAAGAGGACTTACATCCAGACCACAGCACCCCCAGACACATCGACACCCCCACCCCAACCAATCAACATCCCCCCACGTCAACCATGCCCACACCCCATTTAGGCCCCCTCAGATCAGACCTATGCCACTCCTGCCCACCCCATGCACCCCACCCCCACAAAGAGGGCCTCACCATGGAAGTCACGCATACGCCCAGGTAGTGAGCGGGCAAACAAGCCCAACCCCCACTCTTACACTCGCCCAAGTCAATGGCATGTACCAGATGCTAAGCAGGCTCTGCTCACACTTACTGGCCTGAGGCCAAACCACGACCAACAACATTGGACACTTTATGGAACAAAATGCCTTCACTATATCATCCTGGAATTTCCAAGGCCTGAGGTCATCTGCCTTTGGCCTAAAGAGCAGGAACCCGGACTTCACCAAAGAAATCGGTAATACAGACATTGTCATCCTGCAAGAAACCTGGTATAGAGGAGACGGACCCACTGGTTGCCCTCTAGGTTACAGAGAGCTGGTAGTCCCATCCACCAAACTACCAGGTGTGAAACAGGGAAGGGACTCAGGGGTATGCTCATTTGGTATAGAGCAGACCCAACTCACTCGATTAAATTAATCAAAACAGGAACATTTTACATTTGGCTAGAAATTCAAAAGGAAATTATCTTAACAGAGAAAAATGTCCTCCTGTGTGCTACCTATATCCCCCCACTAGAATCCCCATACTTTAATGAAGACAGCTTCTCCATCCTGGAGGGGGAAATCAATCATTTCCAGGCCCAGGGACATGTACTAGTCTGTGGCGACCTAAATGCCAGAACCGGACAAGAACCTGACACCCTCAGCACACAGGGGGACACTTTCATGCCCATATAAGGAGACAATGGAAAACAGAGCCTCAAAAATCTGGAACACCTGCCTGCAGGTGACAGCATTCCCTCCCACATATGCCCCCCCAGGCACAACTATGACAACATAACCAACAAAAACGGGTCACAGCTCCTGCAGGTCTGTCGCACGCTGGGTATGTACATAGTCAATGGTTGGCTTTGAGGGGACTCCTATGGCTAATCTCTTGGCAGTAGTAGTGTAGACTACTTTATCTCTGACCTCTAACCAGAGTCTCTCAGAGCGTTCACAGTCAGCCCACTGACACCCCTATCAGACTACAGCAAAATCACAGTCTGCTTGAACAGAGCAATACTCAATCATGAGGCATCAAAGGCAAAGGAACTGAGTAACATTAAGAAATGCTATAGATGGAAGGAATGCAGTTTGGAAACCTACCAAAAACAATTAGGCAACAACAAATTCAATCCCCTTTAGACAATTTCCTGGGTAAAACGTTCCACTGTAATAATGAAGGTGTAAACTTGGCAGTAGAAAATCTTAACAGTATATTTGACCTCTCAGCTTCCCTATCAAATCTAAAAATCTCAAATAGAAAACCAAAGAAAATGAACAACAATGAGTAATGTTTTAATGAAGAATGCAAAAATCTAAGAAAGAAATTGATAAACCTGTTCAACCAAAAACATAGAGACCCGGAAAACCTGAGTCTACACCTTCACTATGGTGAATCACTAATACAATACAGAAATACACTATGGAAAAAGAAAGGAACAGCATGTCAGAAATCAGCTCAAAGTAATTGAAGAATCCATAGACTCTAACCACTTCTGGGAAAATTGGAAAATGCTTAACAAACAACAACACGAATAATTATCTATCCAAAATGGAGATGTATGGGTAAACAACTTCTCCAATCTTTTTGGCTCTATGACAAAGAATAAAGAGCAAAAACATATACATGATCAAATACAAATCTTAGAATCAACTATTAAAGACTACCAGAACTCACTGGATTCTCCAATTACATTGAATGAGCTACAGGACAAAATAAAACCCTCCAGCACAATTAGGCCTGTGGTGTTGATGGTATCCTTAATGAAATGATCAAATATACAGACAACAAATTCCAATTGGCTATACTAAAACGTTTTAACATCATCCTTAGCTCTGGCATCTTCCCCAATATTTGGAACCAAGGACTGATCACCCCAATCCACAAAAGTGGAGACAAATTTGACCCCAATAACTACCGTGGAATATGCGTCAACAGTAACCTTGGGAAAATCCTCTGCATTATCATTAATAGCAGACTCGTACATTTCCTCAATGAAAACAATGTACTGAGCAAATGTCAAATTGGCTTTTTACCAAATTACCGTACAACAGACCATGTATTCACCCTGCACACCCTAATTGACAACAAACAAACCAAAACAAAGGCAAAGTCTTCTCATGCTTTGTTGATTTCAAAAAAGCCTTTGACTCAATTTGGCATGAGGGTCTGCTATACAAATTGATGGAAAGTGGTGTTGGGGTTAAAACATACGACATTATAAAATCCATGTACACAAACAACAAGTGTGTGGTTAAATAGGCAAAAAACACACACATTTCTTCACACAGGGTCGTGGGGTGAGACAGGGATGCAGCTTAAGTCCCACCCTCTTCAACATATATATCAACGAATTGGCGCGGGCACTAGAAAAGTCTGCAGCACCCGGACTCACCCTACCCTGCTTCTGTCACCAACCAAGGAGGGCCTACAGCAGCACCTAGATCTTATGCACAGATTCTGTCAGACCTGGGCCCTGACAGTAAATCTCAGTAAGACCAAAATAATGGTGTTCCAAAAAAGGTCCAGTCACCAGGACCACAAATACAAATTCCATCTAGACACTGTTGCCATAGAGCACACAAAAAAACTATACATACCTTGGCCTAAACATCAGCGCCACAGGCAACTTCCACAAAGCTGTGAACGATCTGATAGACAAGGCAAGAAGGGCATTCTATGCCATCAAAAGGAACATAAAATTCAACATACCAATTAGGATCTGGCTAAAAATACTTCAATCAGTCATAGAGCTCATTGTCCTTTATGGTTGTGAAGTCTGGGGTCCGCTCACCAACCAAGACTTCACAAAATGGGACAAACACCAAATTGAGACTTTTCAAGCAGAATTCTGCAAAAATATCCTCCGTGTACAACGTAGAACACCAAATAATGCATGCAGAGCAGAATTAGGCCGATACCCACAAATTATCAAAATCCAGAAAAGAGCCGTTAAATTCTACAACCACCTAAAAGGAAACGATTCCCAAACCTTCCATAACAAAGCCATCACCTACAGAGAGATGAACCTGGAGAAGAGTCCCCTAAGCAAGCTGGTCCTGGGGCTCTGTTCACAAACACAAACACACCCCACAGAGCCCCAGCAGCACAATTAGACCCAACCAAATCATGAGAAAACAAAAAGATAATTACTTGACACATTGGAAAGAATTAACAAAAAAACAGAGCAAACTAGAAGGCTATTTGGCCCTAAACAGAGGGTACACAGTGGTAGAATACCTGTCCACTGTGACTGACCCAAACTTAAGGAAAGCTTTGACTATGTACAGACTCAGAGAGCATAGCCTTGCTATTGAGAAAGGCCGCCGTAGCAGACATGGCTCTCAAGAGAAGACAGGCCATGTGCTCACTGCCCACAAAATGAGGTGGAAACTGAGCTGCACTTCCTAACCTCCTGCCAAATGTATGACCATATTAGAGAGACATATTTCCCTCAGATTACACAGATCCACAAAGAATTCGAAAACAAATTCAATTTTGATAAACTCCCATATCTACTGGGTGAAATTCCACAGTGTGCCATCACAGCAGCAACATTTGTGACCTGTTGCCACGAGAAAAGGGCAACCAGTGAAGAACAAACACCATTGTAAATACAACCCATGTTTATGCTTATTTATATTCCCTTGTGTCCTTTAACCATTTGTACATTGTTACAACACACACACACACACACACACACACACACACACACACACACACACACACACACACACACACACACACACACACACACACACACACACATACACACACACACACACACACACACACACACACACACACATATATATATATATAATATGACATTTGTAATGTCTTGATTGTTTTGAAACTTCTGTATGTGTAATGTTTACTGTTAATTTGTATTGTTTATTTCACTTTTGTATATTATCTACCTCACTTGCTTTGGCAATGTTAACACATGTTTCCCATGCCAATAAAGCCCCTTAAATTGAATTGAATTGACTGGAGTGAGTATACCCAATTATAAAAACATTAAAATGCATGGACAGAAATGAGATCAGAATAAGAAAGAAAACCTCAGCTTCAGCAGCCTAGAACATCAGATTGAAAAATGCCTGAGAAAAATATACAGTGATTTAGAAATCATAGTAATCAGAGTTGTGAGCCCAAGGCTTAAGATGAGGAGCAATCTGGAGGGAAAAACAGACATGACACTCTACACACTGAGGCAGAATCTCGAGGACACATTATGCAGAGAAGGACACCACTGAAATGTATCACAAGTTGACTAAGGAAAAACAAGAGCCGGAAGAGTCCGCCTTGGACTTCCTAGTCCGAGTCTTCGACCTGAGACAGAAAGTGTTATCAGCCTCAGTTTGTGCCCAATCCGGATTGAAATATGGAACAGAGTAAGTCAAGAGCCAATACTTGCAAGGTCATTGTTATAGAATTAACAAATGATAACTTCAGGGCAGAGATGAGAATGCATCTCCAGAATATTAACACCAGTGATGAATTGTCACTTGAAAGTAAAATGAAAGCAAATGCATGCAAAAAGGCCAGGATTTCACCTAAGTTCACACCCACAAGAGTGAATGCAGTACAGAGCGAGGATAACTGGGATAGTGGAGAGGAATGTGCACAGGCAGAGGGCCCCACAGTCCGAAAATAAAATCAATAAAATTTAGTAAAATTGATGTGAGCAATGAAGTAAACAAATAAGTGACCTGTCAGGTAGATTCATTAGGACAGTCAGTGCAGGACCAGTTCAGTTAGGAATCAACCAACAGAAAACCAAATATGACCAACAGAGAGAAAAGAAAATGCTAAAGTTATGAAACTGGTCAACAGACTGGTCGTCGACTTGCCAGCATTGCTACAAATGTGGCAGTGATAGCCATTGGCCAGTAGGATCAGGGGCAACGCACAGTCATTGGGAAACGCCTGGGGGTCACAACCCTGGAACAGAGAGTGACCTCAGATACATTCAGCGGCTGCAATGCAAAGGGAGAGAGAACCTCAGAGTTTAAGTTGTGTTCAACTTAAAAACACTAAACAAACACTAAACAAACAACAACACGAAGAATTATCTATCCAAAGTGGAGATGTATGGGTAAACCACTTCTCCAATCTTTTTGGCTCTATAACAAAGAATAAAGAGCAAAAACATATACATGATCAAATACAAATCTTAGAATCAACTATTAAAGACTACAAGAACTCACTGGTCACTCAATTCCGAATAAAACCCAACTTTGAGAAATTCTCAAGTTGACCATGTTTCTCTCAATCACGGGAGTACAAAGGTTGCAGACCATTGCTGAATCTTTTAATCATGCCACATGGTTAAACTCTTAGACTATCGATACCGACAGAATAAGAACAAGTCTTTGATATAAATTACTAGTCTGCAGCTAGGAATTCGGTATCATTGAATGCGAAAAACGACAACCGCCAAAACATCCATTCTACAACAACATGAATGAATGTCACTCTGAACTATCCACTATAACCACGACACAGAGAGAGAGACGGACAATTCTACAAAATAACCACATTTTCAACAGTGATCAAGACGACACACTGAGCGTAAATACTATTGATTGCAATTGTTCCCGAATGAGTGAGTGTTCATGTGCAAAGGATTAGCATTTCAATTGTTATAATTATTAACTCTGTCGTGACTTCTTAGTCGACCCCCACTTCCCTTTTGTCTAACAAGTCGCCATGCCGGTTTAGCCCACTAGGGCACATTCTCCTATAATTTCTTGTAACCATATTTACTTTGTTGTTCTGTTTATGCATTTCTGTGAATTACTTAGTTAGTAATAAATAAATGATTTAAGACAATTGATGTATGGATGACTCACAGTGAAGACTTGGTTCGTGCAGATAACTAACAATTTACGACGTTTGGAATGAGACTAACGTGAGGTAAAGTAAATAATTCATTAATTCTAAGACTAACTGATCAGATATAAATATCTGAAAGGTTATATCAGTAAATTATAACTCTGTAATCTGAATATTTTCCTTGGTACCCCGACTTCCTAGTTAATTACAGTTACATGATTAATCAGTTTGATCGCGTAATACTAATTACATAGAATCTTTGATAAAAACTAAGTCTTCAATTTAATGATAGTAAAGACGCAACAAAGGTGTTCTATGCGGAGGTGAAACGCCACCTCCAGTGACTCCTTAAACTTAAAATTCCTTAAACTTCATCAGGAAAACTTAATCAGGAAGTCTACTTCATCATAGGCATCACTTCTGGTCTGTGTACCGAAAAAGGATGGGAGTTTAAAACTTTGTGCTGATTACAGAGGATTGAACAAGAAGACTGTGCTGGATTTTCCTAAGTCTCTTTTTGTGGCTCCTGACCACACGACTGAACAGTAGTCCAGGTGCAAAAAAACTAGTGCCTGTAGGACCTGCCTTCTTGATTTATTACAAGATTCAGTTGAGGTTTAGGGCTTATTGAATGATTTGTCCCAATTACCATACTTTAGAAATATTTAGGACTAACTTATTCTTTGCCACCCACCCACTTTGAAACTAACTGCAGCTCTTTGTTAAGTGTTGCAATCATTTCAGTCGCTATAGTAACTGACATGTATAGTGTTGAGTCATCTGCATACATAGACACACTGGCTTTACTCAAAGCCAGTGGCATGTCATTAGTAAAGATTGAAAAAAGTAAGGGACCTAGACAGCTGCCCTGGAGAATTCATGTTTACCTGGATTATGTTGGAGAGGCTTCCATTAAAGAACACCCTCTGTGTTCTGTTAGTCAGGTAACTCTCCATAATATAACACTTGTGTAAAGCCATAACACATATGTTTTATAAACATATGTTTAGTTTCCAAAAGGTATCGAAATTGTCAACAAAAGTTACAACCATTGAACTGCAATAATCACGTAGCCAGTTGTGAAGAGAAATAATCCTGCTAAAGTGTTAAATGCCATTCTTCAGAGAGGGCACAGGTCCAGATATGATGGGTTTTTCATTGGTATCTAGCAGAATCAATCAGCTCTTTGAAATCCAGTTTCAACTGTTCAGAGCTGCCCTTCATAATGTCATTAAAACCCACATGGACTACGATATAATCAATGTCCATGTCCTGGCATAGTACATTCAGGAGCAGCTTAGTAATGTAATTTACTTGAGCTCCGGAACAGTCACATTTGTCACCATGGAGCTGCCCAAAATCACGGCTGGCTAGAAGTATGAAGAAATCCAGCCACTCCCACACTTCACAGGATGGTGCCGGCCAGAGCAGGGACAAAGGTTTTTTATTTATTTTATTTTCATTTCACCTTTATTTAACCAGGTAGGCTAGTTGAGAACAAGTTCTCATTTACAACTGCGACCTGGCCAAGATAAAGCATAGCAGTGTGAACAGACAACACAGAGTTACACATGGAGTAAACAATTAACAAGTCAATATCACAGTAGAAAAAAAGGGGAGTCTATATACAATGTGTGCAAAAGGCATGAGGAGGTAGGCAAATAATTACAATATTGCAGATTAACACTGGAGTGATAAATGATCATGTACAGGTAGAGATATTGGTGTGCAAAAGAGAAGAAAAGTAAATAAATAAAAACTGTGTAACAACGTTCTTCGTTTGTCGAAAGAGAGTCGGACCGAAATGCAGCGTGTTGGTTACTCATGTTTATTAATGAAACAAATAACGGAACTATACATGAAATAACTAATAAATACAAAACAACAAAACGGAACGTGAAACCTATTACAGCCTATCTGGTGAACACTACACAGAGACAGGAACAATCACCCACCAAATAAAAAGCGAAACCCAGGCTACCTAAATACGGTTCCCAATCAGAGACAACGAGAATCACCTGACTCTGATTGAGAACTGCCTCAGGCAGCCAAACCTATTTAACACACACCCCTAATCAGCTACAATCCCAATAACTAAAAAACCACACTAAGAATACAACAAACAATAAACCCATGTCACACCCTGGCCTGACCAACTAATTAACTAAAACACAAAATACTAAGACCAAGGCGTGACAGAACCCCCCCCCCCAAGGTGCGGACTCCCGAACGCACCTCAAAACCATAGGGAGGGTCCGGGTGGGCGTCTGTCCATGGTGGCGGTTCCGGCTCGGGACGTGGACCCCACTTCATAAATGTCATTGTTCCTCCCCTTCGCGTCCTGGGATGATCCACCCTCGCCGCCGACCATGGCCGAATAGTCCTCACCCAGAAACCTACTGAACAGAGGAGCAGCTCGTGACTGAGGGGCAGCTCGGGACTGAGGCAGCTTGGGACTGAGGAGCAGCTCGGGACTGAGGGACAGCTCGGGACTGAGGGGCAGCTCGGGACTGAGGGGCAGCCCGGCACTGAGAGGCAGCCCAGCACTGTTAGGCAGCCCAGTACTGAGAAGAAGCCCAGTACTGAGATGAAGCCCAGCCAGGCAGTTGAATCCGGCAGATCCTGGCTGACTGGCGGATCCTGGCTGACTGGCGGATCCTGACTGACTGGCGGATCCTGGCTGAATGGCGGATCCTGGCCGACTGGCGGATCCTGGCTGACTAGCAGATCTGGCAGATCCTGGCTGACTGGCGGATCCTGGCTGACTGGCAGATCCTGGCCGACTGGCGGATCCTGGCTGACTAGCAGATCTGGCAGATCCTGGCTGACTGGCGGATCCTGGCCGACTGGCGGATCTGGAAGAGTCTGGTTGACTGGCAGATCTGGAAGAGTCTGGTTGACTGGCAGATCTGGAAGAGTCTGGTTGACTGGCAGATCTGGAAGAGTCTGGCTGAATAGCAGATCTGGAAGAGTCTGGCTGACTGGCAGATCTGGAAGAGTCTGGCTGAATGGCAGATCTGGAAGAGTCTGGCTGACTGGCAGATCTGGAAGAGTCTGGCTGACTGGCAGATCTGGAAGAGTCTGGCTGACTGGCAGATCTGGAAGAGTCTGGCTGACTGGCAGATCTGGAAGAGTCTGGTTGACTGGCAGATCTGGAAGAGTCTGGCTGACTGGCAGATCCTGGCAGACTGACGGCTCTGGCTGCTTCATGCTGACTGGCAGCTCCTTGCAGACTGGCAGCTCTAGCTGCTCCATGCAGACTAGCAGCTCAGGCTGCTCCGAACAGGCAGGAGCCTCCGGCAGCGCTGGAGAGGAGAAAGGCTCCGACAGGACAGGAGAGGCGAGGCACACTGTAGGCCTGATGCGTGGTGCTGGCACTGGTGGTATTGGGCCGAGGACACGCACAGGAAGCCTAGTGCGGGGAGCTGCTACCGGAGGGCTGGGGTGTGGAGGTGGTACTGGATAGACCGGACCGTGCAGGCGCACTGGAGCTCTTGAGCACCGAGCCTGCCCAACCTTACCTGGTTGAATACTCTCGGTTGCCCTGCCAGTGCTGCGAGGAGAAATAGCCCGCACTGGGCTATGTAGGCGAACCGGAGACACCGAGCGCAAGGCTGGTGCCATGTAAGCCGGCCCAAGGAGACGCACTGGGGACCAGATGCGTAGAGCCGGCTTCATGGTATTTGGCTCGATGCTCAATCTTGCCCGGCCGATACGCGGAGCTGAAATATACCGCACCGGGCTATGCACCCGCACTGGGGACACCGTGCGCACCACTGCATAACACGGTGCCTGCCCGGTCTCTCTAGCCCCCCAATAAGCACAGGGAGTTTGCGCAGGTCTCCTACCTGATGCAGCCATACTCCCTGATAGCCCCCCCCCCAATAATTTTTTGGGGCTGATTCCCGGGTTTCCATCCACGTCGCCGTGCTGCCTCCTCATACCAGCGCCTCTCCGCTTTAGCCGCTTCTAGTTCCTCCTTGGGGCGGCGATATTCACGAGGCTGAGCCCAGGGTCCTTTTCCTTCCAGTTCCTGTTTCCTCTTCGCCTGCTGCACCTTTGGGCGGCTACACTCCCCTGGTTTAGCCCAGGGTCCTCTCCCGTCAAGGATTTCCTCCCATGTCCAGAAATCCTTAATACGCGGCTCCTCTTTGGACTGCTCCTGCCTGTTGACACGCTGCTCGGTCCGTGTGTGGTGGGTGATTCTGTAACAACGTTCTTCGTTTGTCGAAAAAGAGTCGGACCGAAATGCAGCGTGTTGGTTACTCATGTTTATTAATGAAACAAATAACGGAACTATACATGAAATAACTAATAAATACAAAACAACAAAACGGAACGTGAAACCTATTACAGCCTATCTGGTGAACACTACACAGAGACAGGAACAATCACCCACCAAATACAAAGCGAAACCCAGGCTACCAAAATACGGTTCCCAATCAGAGACAACGAGAATCACCTGAATCTGATTGAGAACCGCCTCAGGCAGCCAAACCTATTTAACACACACCCCTAATCAGCTACAATCCCAATAACTAAAAAACCCCACTAAGAATACAACAAACAATAAACCCATGTCACACCCTGGCCTGACCAACTAATTAACTAAAACACAAAATACTAAGACCAAGGCGTGACAAACTGTGGGGATGAGGTAGGTGAAAATGGGTGGGCTATTTACCAATAGATTATGTACAGCTGCAGCGATCAGTTAGCTGCTCAGATAGCTGATGTTTGAAGTTGGTGAGGGAGATAAAGGTCTCCAACTTCAGCGATTTTTGCAATTCGTTCCAGTCACAGGCAGCAGAGTACTGGAACGAAAGGCGGCCGAATGAGGTGTTGGCTTTAGGGATGATCAGTGAGATACACCTGCTGGAGCGCGTGCTACGGATGGGTGTTGCCATCGTGACCAGTGAACTGAGATAAGGCGGAGCTTTACCTAGCATGGCCTTGTAGACGACCTGGAGCCAGTGGGTCTTGCGACGAATATGTAGCGAGGGCCAGCCGACTAGAGCATACAAGTCGCAGTGGTGGGTAGTATAAGGTGCATTAGTGACAAAACGGATGGCACTGTGATAAACTGCATCCAGTTTGCTGTGAAGAGTGTTGGAAGCAATTTTGTAGATGGCATCGCCAAAGTCGAGGATAGGATAGGATAGTCAGTTTTACTAGGGTAAGCTTGGCAGCGTGAGTGAAGGAGGCTTTGTTACGGAATAGAAAGCCGACTCTTGATTTGATTTTCGATTGGAGATGTTTGATATGGGTCTGGAAGGAGAGTTTGCAGTCTAGCCAGACACCTAGGTACTTATAGGTGTCCACATATTCAAGGTCGGAACCATCCAGTGTGGTGATGCTAGTCGGGCATGCGGGTGCAGGCAGCGATCGGTTGAAAAGCATGCATTTGGTTTTACTAGCGTTTAAGAGCAGTTGGAGGCCACGGAAGGAGTGGTGTATGGCATTGAAGCTCGTTTGGAGGTTAGATAGCACAGTGTCCAATGACGGGCCGAAAGTATATAGAATGGTGTCGTCTGCGTAGAGGTGGATCAGGGAATCACCCGCAGCAAGAGCAACATCATTGATATATACAGAGAAAAGAGTCAGCCCGAGAATTGAACCCTGTGGCACCCCCATAGAGACTGCCAGAGGACCGGACAGCATGCCCTCCGATTTGACACACTGAACTCTGTCTGCAAAGTAATTGGTGAACCAGGCAAGGCAGTCATCCGAAAAACCGAGGCTACTGAGTCTGCCGATAAGAATATGGTGATTGACAGAGTCGAAAGCCTTGGCAAGGTCGATGAAGACGGCTGCACAGTACTGTCTTTTATCGATGGCGGTTATGATGTCGTTTAGTACCTTGAGTGTGGCTGAGGTGCACCCGTGACCGGCTCGGAAACCACATTGCATGGCGGAGAAGGTACGGTGGGATTCGAGATGGTCAGTGACCTGTTTGTTGACTTGGCTTTCGAAGACCTTAGATAGGCAAGGCAGAATGGATATAGGTCTGTAACAGTTTGGGTCCAGGGTGTCTCCCCCTTTGAAGAGGGGGATGACTGCGGCAGCTTTCCAATCCTTGGGGATCTCAGACGATATGAAAGAGAGGTTGAACAGGCTGGTAATAGGGGTTGCGACAATGGCGGCGGATAGTTTCAGAAATAGAGGGTCCAGATTGTCAAGCCCAGCTGATTTATACGGGTCCAGGTTTTGCAGCTCTTTCAGAACATCTGCTATCTGGATTTGGGTAAAGGAGAACCTGGAGAGGCTTGGGCGAGGAGCTGCGGGGGGTCCGGAGCTGTTGGTCGAGGTTGGAGTAGACAGGCGGAAGGCATGGCCAGCCGTTGAGAAATGCTTGTTGAAGTTTTCAATAATCATGGATTTGTCGGTGGTGACCGTGTTCCCTAGCCTCAGTGCAGTGGGCAGCTGGGAGGAGGTGCTCTTGTTCTCCATGGACTTCACAGTGTCCCAGAACTTTTTGGAGTTGGAGCTACAGGATGCAAACTTCTGCCTGAAGAAGCTGGCCTTAGCTATCCTGACTGACTGCGTGTATTGGTTCCTGACTTCCCTGAACATTTGCATATCGCGGGGACTGTTCGATGCTATTGCAGTCCGCCACAGGATGTTTTTGTGCTGGTCGAGGGCAGTCAGGTCTGGAGTGAACCAAGGGCTGTATCTGTTCTTAGTTCTGCATTTTTTGAACGGAGCATGCTTATCTAAAATGGTGAGGAAGTTACTCTTAAAGAATGACCAGGCATCCTCAACTGACGGGATGAGGTCAATGTCCTTCCAGGGTACCCAGGCCAGGTCGATTATAAAGGCCTGCTCACAGAAGTGTTTTAGGGAGCGTTTGACAGTGATGAGGGGTGGTCGTTTGACTGCGGCACCGTAGCGGATACAGGCCATGAGGCAGTGGTCGCTGAGATCCTGATTGAAGACAGCGGAGGTGTATCTGGAGGGCCAGTTGGTCAGGATGACGTCTATGAGGGTCCCCTTGTTTACAGAGTTAGGGTTGTACCTGGTGGGTTCCTTGATGATTTGTGTGAGATTGAGGGCATCTAGCTTAGATTGTAGGACTGCCGGGGTGTTAAGCATATCCCAGTTTAGGTCACCTAACAGAACAAACTCTGAAGCTAGATGGGGGCAATCAATTCACAAATGGTGTCCAGGGCACAGCTGGGAGCTGAGGGGGTCGGTAGCAGGCGGCAACAGTGAGCGACTTATTTCTGGAGAGAGTAATTTTCAGAATTAGTAGTTCGAACTGTTTGGGTATGGACCTGGAAAGTATGACATTACTTTGCAGGCTATCTCTGCAGTAGACTGCAACTCCTCCCCCTTTGGCAGTTCTATCTTGACGGAAGATGTTATAGTTGGGTATGGAAATCTCTGAATTTTTGGTGGCCTTCCTGAGCCAGGATTCAGACACGGCAAGGACATCAGGGTTAGCAGAGTGTGCTAAAGCAGTGAGTAAAACAAACTTACTGACGTTTACTTTGAAATCACGAACTCTGGGCAACACCTGCCAGTCGGATAATGACAAACGACAAGACGGAGATGCAACCAACATGCGCGAATGCCCTCCAGCCACCGGCGTAGAAAAGGTAAACATTCCACTCTTTGTTTTCCCCAGTTTCTTACGTAGGCTGGCTACCTGCGTGATCAAGGAAGCCACCTCAAGACTATAATCCTCGGCAAGCAAACAATTGTCGCATTGGATCTCTGAGTGATCCAGTTTGTCCCGAAACAAAGCGTAGTAGATACAGCTCCTACAGCGCTGGAACTATTCATTTACTTTTCCAGAGAAAGATGCTAATCTGGGACTATCTCCGTTAGCTTAATGGCTAACGTTACCAGCTTAGAGGCTCTTTCAAGCAGACTTTAACCTGTCAGTTAATAAGGATTCTGGGACAAGATATAGCGGTCCTAGCTGTTAGATGCTAAACAACATCGCGGAATCCATGCAAAAACAAATTAGGCATGTATGTTTAAAAAATATTGGTTTTGTTTTAGTTAAAATAACAAATTGAGTGTTTCCAGTATACAGTGTTCAGCTGCATACTCTGATGAGCTGTATGGAAGGTCTTGGAACTCTCATGCAGGCTCAGTTAAAGGATGCAGCTGTATGGAGAATCTTGGAACTGAAAAGGTGAAGGACTGAGCCAACAGAATGTTATCCAGAGTCATGCCAAGTCAAACAGTTACTGCAAGAGTGGAACAGGCTCCATGTCTCACCAGAGGGATTATTACAAAGGAAAACAGCAAAAAGGACACAAGTTGTGGTAACAAGTCAGTACAGGATTGTTTTCCAAGTACTTACACACTGAAATGGCCCATTTAGGAACATAAAAAGTGTTGAATGCAACATGGCATGCACTTTATCACTAAAGTGTGTAAGTGTATCAAACAAGAGAAAACCAGTGTAATAACTAGGGCCCCAATGCAACATGTTCGGCCTACAGATGATTTCAATTGGCGATGTGCATTAGGAGAAAAGCAGAGGGGGCTAAGAGTACATTTGAGTTATTTTAGATAACTTTACAACATTTGCACAAGCCTACCCCACCACCAGAAAAAAGTCATGGAAAACTATAGCACAAAGCTTTTTGAGGACGTTTCCTAAAATAAAATGCATCAAAATCCATCACGATCATGGAAAAGTTGGAAATCAGTCATTCAGAACCTTACAGAACTGTACAGCCAATTCCAGAACCTCTCCATATCATCCAGATGGGGAATCTGGGGGAGAGATTTAACTGTACACTTTTAATCAATGTTGCGAACACTAGATGAAGAGAAAAAAGCCAACTGGGGTGATTAGCTAAACAAGGTCATTCACCTGCGGTGAATATCTAAACAAGGTCATTCATGCATATTATTGTACCACTGCGGAAAAGGGAACCACTCCAGCCAAGCAGCAAAATGCTGAAAGAGCTGAGTCTGAGAGCTCAGATGAAGATTATTATCCATCAACAAGCCATGTAGGGATGAAGAGAACAGACAGAGTAGCGCACAGCTAGCACCAGATAGTGAGAAACAGGTAGCACAGGTGTCAGCCTGTCCTCGAGGGAGATGTCAGAGAGGACAGGGGGAAATATGGAAACAGCTGAGGGGTCAGAGACTCAATCATCCCATGATGAAGTGGACACTGATTCATTGGGGTCACGACCTTGCCCCCGCCGTTCAGCCCAGCAGAGAAGGCCAAGAGACATTCCAACCTATAACATTTTAGGGCTGCCAAGCTCTTATCAGGATACAAACTAGAGATGCTCAGGTTTTTTTATTACCTTTACTAATTACAGAGTGATAATGTTCAGTGGGGGTTGCATCTTTGCCCATGTACTGTAGATAGACTGGACATGCTATCTAGTTGTATAGCTGTTAGTCCAGTTTTCTCAGGTCTTCTCATGACCAGCAGCTTTGTTTGTTCTGAGGCCAGTGATTTTTTTTTGCAGGGGGGTGTTGTAAGGGGCTTAATACAGTTCTATTCCAGCCACTAGGTGGCACTGTGATAAAGCCCATGGGAAATAAAGAAGAAACATTTGAGTGGACTGAGGCAGAAGGGGAAAAAACTGATATAACATCGTGCTGACATGATTTCACATTGGAGTTTAAATTATAAACTCATAGAATGTGGAACAAATAGCTAATGACATTAATAATCAAGAAATATATAAATGTTACCCTCACATCTAAAGCTGATAGAGCTAGGCAGTTGATTGCAAAGCTAGGATGAATGTCAGAGGGCAGCTAGCTAACGCAATAACGGCTGTCAATGCAATGGCTAGTCTGGAGTTAGTCTGAATTATACCATTACATGTCACATGATAAGCAAACTACTGTCATGGCTTTTCACACCCCAAAAATTCTGAACACAGATAAACATAGATGATTACTTTCAAGTAGATTGTTTTTGTTTTATTTACCACCTCCACCTCCTGGTGAGCTACTTCCTGAGATTTGATTGATGGAACAATCCAGCCAATGGTTAGACGGTTGTGGTTTTGGCAGAGAGAATTGATTGGTCAGGAGGTCCTGAAGGTCCTGATCCCAGAGCGCAAATCAACATTTCACTTGCAAATCTCTTTCTACGAACTTAAATTTGCAAGCTTACGAAAATTTTGGGTAACGTGAAAACTGGGACAGAACTCTGAGCACGTGTATTTTTGATTCACGGCACAATATTCATACTCGTAAACGGACTTGTAATAATTGAGAAAATTAATTATACTTGCAAATCTTATGGAATTTATTCAAATATATAGTTACAAGTTTGCGATTAAATCTTTCACACGTCATGATACAAGCTTGCAAAATTCAATTACACATTTGCGAATTGTTCTTACAACCCCCAAATCTCAGTGTGCGACCACAAAATGTAACATACAAACTCACATCGTTCTATCATCATTATAATCCCATACTTTTATTTTGCTTTTCACGAGAGTGACACATGTCGCTTGTTGTTATTGTCGGCCAATCATTAATCATCAAAGCGGCACGAGGCTACAGTCATAGAGCCTCAGTGTGGGTAAAAGTTAGGAGATATCTAATCAATGGAAGATTGAATTAAAATGATGGAACTAAAAGTTAAAGAAGAAGGAAAGGCTGTGACGACCAAGAGCCAACAGGTTGACTGCTACTTTATATTCTGAATGGAGTTGTTGTTGTGTGTAACTGTAGGATGAGACAGTGCATGCTGCCTCAATTAGCCTAGCTAGCTAATTTAACTAGCTTCTCCCGGTTTCATGTAGTCAAGACAGGTAGTATGCAACCATGTTAGATGATAAATAACCTAGCTATGGCAGCTATTAGTGTATTACAGCAAGAGTCTGCTTGGTTTGTTGCGGTCTCTCTCCTCCATGTTCCTGTGTCACTCGCTCACACTCAGAGTAGCCTTCACACTGCATGGCCCCTGCTAGAGGGTTACCTCTCTCTATCTCCTCTCACAGTAGCCGACACACAGAGCACTGCAATTGCTAGAGGGTTACCTCTCTCTACCTCCTCTCACAGTAGCCTACACACACAGCACGGCCCCTGCTAGAGTGTCACCTCTCTCTACCTCCTCTCACAGTCACCTACACACAGCACGGCCCCTGCTAGAGGGTTACCTCTCTCTACCTCCTCTCACAGTAGCCTACACACACAGCACGGCCCCTGCTAGAGTGTCACCTCTCTCTCCCTCTCACAGTAGCCTACATAAACAGCACGGCCCCTGCTAGAGGGTTACCTCTCTCTACCTCCTCTCACAGTAGCCTACACACACAGCACGGCCCCTGCTAGAGTGTCACCTCTCTCTACCTCCTCTCACAGTCGCCTACACACAGCATGGCCCCTGCTAGAGGGTTACCTCTCTCTACCTCCTCTCACAGTAGCCTACACACACAGCACGGCCCCTGCTAGAGTGTCACCTCTCTCTCCCTCTCACATTAGCCTACACACACAGCACGGCCCCTGCTAGAGGGTTACCTCTCTCTACCTCCTCTCACAGTAGCCTACACACACAGCACGGCCCCTGCTAGAGGGTTACCTCTCTCTCCTCCCTCTCACAGTAACCTACACACACAGCACGGCCCCTGTTAGAGCTTCATCTCGCTCTCTACCTCCTTTCACAGTAGCCTACACACACAGCACGGCCCCTGCTAGAGCGTCACCTTTTCTGCTGCTCCCTCCCTAATATTGGGACGGGCGCTGGAAGGAAATGGTGCTGGAGGGAAATGGTGCTGGAGGGAATTGGTGTTGGAGAGATGGTGCTGGAGGGCATGGTGCTGGAGAATGGAGCCAGAAGGTATGGCGCGGGAGGGAATGGCGCCGGAGGAATGGCGCAGGAGGGAATGGCATTGGAGGGATTGGAGCCAGAGAGAATGGTGCAAGGGGTGTACGGGCTCCTGACCAATTGTTTCTTTATGGTTACATAATGTTTCTGCCAGTATCTGATATGACTATACATAGCTACTGGACATCAGAACAGCTATCACTAACCTCCATTTGGACGAGGACTAATACTTAAATGAGTCAGAGGCAAAAGAGATGTTGATTATGGCTCACCAGACCAAGATCCCCGAAACTCAAAGAAGAAGGAGACACCACTATATAGAGGCCGGCGTGTGGGATACCTGACGAAACTACATTGGAGAATGGATGAGTCGTCTCGAGCCTCCGTTCTATTGGCGAACTGGAGAATAAACTGGATGAGCTCCGTTCTTATCAACATGATCTGAAGAATAATATCCTATGCTTCTCAGAGTCGTGGCTGAACCAGGACATAGTAAATAGAAATCTACAGTAGCTGGTTTTTCTATACATCAGCAGTAAAGAATGGCTGTGTCAGGGAAGCTTAGAGGAGGGGGTGTGTGTCTCTTTGTTAATTACAGCTAGTGCACGATCTCTAATATTAAGTCTAGAGGTTCTGCACGCTTGAGTTAGAATACCTCATGATAAGCTGTAGACCATACTATTTATCAAGAGATGCTGGCACTAAGACCTGTATAGTGCCATAAGAAAACAAGACAATGCTCACCTAGAGGTGGCGCTCCTAGTGGCCGGTGACATTAATGCAGGAAAACTGAAATCCATTTTCTCTCATGTCACCTGTGCAACTAGAGGAAAAAGCCTCTGGATTACCTTTACTCCATACAAAGAGAAGCATACAGAGCTCTCCCTCGCACTCCTGTTGGGAAATCTGACCATAACTCTATCCTGATTCCTGCTTACAAGCAAAAACTCAAACAGGAAGTACCTGTCACGCCCTCAATATGTAAGGACATCTCTCTCAGCAGACAAAATATTACAAACAGCTAGCAGCAAAGTAGATTGGTCTCGAAAGTCAGAAAAGCAATAAATTGAATCGCTTACCTTTGATGATCTTCGGATGTTTGCACTCATGAGACTACGAGTTACACA